>NC_071394.1:75174712-75490900 GCF_022682495.2 Desmodus rotundus | reverse complement strand
TTATGGTTCCATATGAATTTCTGAAATGTTTGTTCTATATCTGTGAAATATGTCATGGGTACTCTAATAGGGATTTCATTGAATCTATAAATTGCTCTGGGTAGTATGGCCATTTTGATGATGCTAATTCTTCCGATCCATGAGCATGGTACATGCTTCCATTTGTTTGTGTCTTCAATAATTTCTTTCTTCAATGTGATGAAGTTTTCTGAGTACAGGTATTTTACCTCCTTGGTTAGGTTTATTCCTAGGTACTTTATTTTTCTTGTTGCTATATCAAAAGGGATTTTTTTCCTGATTTCTGTTTCTGCAGTTTCATTGTTGGTGTACAGGAATGCCTTTGATTTCCGAGTATTGACTGTGTATCCAGCTGTTTTGCCAAATTCATTTATTACGTCGAGCAGTTTTTTGGTGTAGTCTATAGGATTTTCCATGGACACTATCATGTCATCTGCAAACAGTGACAGTTTCATTTCCTCCTTTCCAATTTGGATGCCTTTTATTGCTTTTCCTTGTCTGATTGCTGTGCCTAGGACTTCCAATACTATGTTGAATAGGAGTAGTGAGAGAGGGCATCCTTGTCTTGTTCCTGATCTTAGTGGGAAAGCTCTAAGGTTTTGTCCATTGAGTATGATGTTGGCTGTAAGTCTCTCATATGTGGCCTTTATTATGTTGAGGAATGCTCCCTCTACTCCCATTTTGCTGAGTGTCTTTATCAGAAATGGGTGCTGAATCTTATCAAATGCTTTTTATGCATCTATTGATATGATCATGTGATTTTTGTCTTTGCTGTTGCTGATGTGATGTATTATGTTTATTGCTTTGCGAATATTATACCATCCTTGCATCCCTGGGATGAATCCCACAAGGTCATGGTTTATGATCTTTTTAAAGTATTGCTGTATGCGGTTTGCCAATATTTTGTTGAGAATTTTAGTGTTTATGTTCATCAGAGATATTTGCCTGAAGTTTTCTTTCTTTGTTGTGTCTTGATCTGGTTTTGGGATTAGGATGATGCTGGCTTCATAAAAAGAGTTTGGGAGTCTTTCCTCAGTTTGGATTTTTTTGAATAGTCTGTGAAGGATAGGGGTTAGCTCTTCCTTAAATGCTTTGTAGAATTCTCCTGTGAAACCATCTGGTCCAGGGTTTTTGTGTGTTGGGAGTTTTTGGATGACTGCTTCAATTTCGTCTGTTGTTATTGGTGTGTTCAGGTTTTCTGCTTCTTCTTCATTCAGTTTTGGAAGATTATATTTTTCTAGAAATGTGTCCATTTCACCTAGGTTTTCAAATTTCTTGGCATACAGTTCTTCATAGTAATTTCTTACAATCCTTTGTATTTCTGTGGTTTCAGTTGTAATCTCTCCTCTTTCATTTCTAATTGTGTTTACTTGGATCCTCTCTCTTTTTTTCTTGATGAGCCTAATTAAAGGCTTGTTGATTTTGTTTATCTTTTCAAAGAACCAGCTCCTGGATTCATTGATCCTTAGAATTGTGCTTTTAGTCTCTATGTCATTTAACTCTCCTCTGATCTTGGTTATTTCCTTTCTTCTGCTGGCTCTGGGCTGTCTTTGTTGTTGTTCCTCGAGTTCTTCTATGCATAGGGTTAGGTTGTTTTTCTGAAATGTTCCTATCTTTTTAAGGTAGGCCTGTATTGCTATGAACTTCCCTCTCAGGACTGCCTTTGCTGTGTCCCATAGGGTTTGGGTTGTTGTGAGTTCATTTTCATTTGTTTCCAGAAAGTTCTCGATTTCTTCCCTAATCTCGTTCTTGACCCATTCATTGTTTAATGGCATGCTATTCAGTCTCCATGATTTTGAGTGTTTTGGGTTTTTTCTTTTGGTGTTGGTTTGTAGTTTCAGTGCCTTGTGGTCAGAGAAAATGGTTGATATGGTTTCAATTTTCTTGAACTTGTTGAGGTTTGCTTTGTGTCCTATCATGTGGTCTATTTTTGAAAATGTTCCATGTACACTTGAAAAGAATGTGTATTTTGCTCCTTGGGGTGTAAAGCTCTATATATATCAGTTAAGTCCATTTCATCTAGGGTATTGTTAAGTGACACAATATCCTTGTTGATATTCTGTTTGGAAGACCTGTCCTTTTTTGATAGGGTGGTATTAAAGTCCCCTACTATAATTGTGTTGCTGTCAATATCTTTCTTGAAGTCCTCCAAGATTTTCTTTATGTATTTGGGTGCTCCTATGTTGGGTGTCTATATGTTTACAATGTTGATGTCTTCTTGGTGGATTCTTCCTTTGAGTATTATGAAGCGACCTTCTGGGTCTCTCTTTATGGCCCTTCCTTGGAAGTCTATTTTGTCTGATATGAGTATTGGTACCCCTGCTTGTTTTTCCTGTCCGTTTGCTTGGAAAATTTGTTTCCAGCCCTTCACTTTCAGTCTGTGTAAGTCTTCTCTCCTGAGGTGGGTCTCTTGTAGGCAGCATATGTGTGGGTCATGTTTTCTTATCCATTCAGCTATTCTATGTCTTTTGATGGGAGCATTTAATCCATTTGCATTTAAGGTTATTACTGATAGGTAGTTATTCCTTGCCATTTTTTCCTACCTGTGTTCCTCTGTCTTTCTCTTTTCCTTCCTTTCCTTACAGCAGTCCCTTTAGCATCTCTTGCATAGCTGTTTTGGTGGAGATGTATTCTTTTAGACTTGTTTTGTCTGGACAACTCTTCATTTGGCCTTCTATCTTGATTGAGAGCCTTGCTGGGTAAAGTAGCCTTGTTTGGAGGCCCCTGGTTCTCATTACTTGGAATATCTTTTGGCATTCTGTTCTGGCTTGGAGTGTTTCCATTGAGAAGTCAGTTGCTAACCTTATTGGGGCTCCCTTGTATGTTACTTCCTGTTTCTCCCTTGCTGCCTTTAAGATCCTATCTTTGTCTTGGAATTTTGCCATTTTAATTATGATGTGTCTTGCAGTGGGCCTCTTTAGGTTCCTCTTGCTTGGGACTCTCTGTGTTTCCTGGATTTGGGTGACTTTTTCTCTCCTCAGATTAGGGAAATTTTCCATCATTACTTTTTTAAACAGGTTTTCTATCCCTTGCTCTTCTTCTTCTCCTTCTGGTATTCCTATTATACGGATATTGTTACGTTTCATGTTGTCCTGCATTTCCCTTATTCCCTCTTCATTCTTTCTGAGCCTCTTTTCCTTTTCTTGCTCTTTTTGGGTGTTTTTTTTCTACTTTGTCCTCCAGCACGCTGATCCGATCCTCTGCTTCATCGAGTCTGAATTTCATTCCTTCTACTGTGTTCTTCAGTTCAGAAATTGTATTCTTCATTTCCTCTTGGCCCTTGATGATAGTTTCTATTTCCTTTTTCATGTTGATATAGTTTGAAGTGAGTTCATTGTAGTTTCCTTGTAGTTTCTGGTAGTTCTCTTTGAGCTCAGAGAGCTCAGTGAGCTTCCTGATAACCATTGCTTTGAACTGAGTATCTGATAGTTGACTTGCCTCTTTTTCAGTTAGCATTCTTTCTGAGGCTTCCTCCTTTCCTTTCATTTCGGGATTGTTTGTTTATCTTCCCATTGTTTGTGAGATTGTTCTTGTCAGCCTCTGCTTCTTAAATTGATGTATTCTGACTCCCTGGGTTTATGGTATGAACTTCTATGGTAGAATGCCAATGGGATTCAGTGTTGCTGTCTCCTTAATGTCCTGTGCTCACTGGTCTTGAGCCTACGTTTATGGGTGTAACACGGTCTAAGTCTGGTCTTTTCAGCACTCCAGGTTTTCTTGTCTCACCTGTAGGGAAAAGAGGAAGGGGGGCAAAAAAAAAAGAAGGGAAGGAGGGAAAATGGTAATAGAAAAGGAGAGGAAGGAAGGAAGAATGAATAAAGAAAGATCGGAGGCAAGATAAGAAGGAATTTTAACAAAAATAAAACAACAGAATAAATAAAAGAACGCAGGAAGAAGACATAAAAAATGTAAAGAATGGGAGGAAGAAGGAATAAAAAAAGAAAGAAGGATAGAAAGGAAGAAGGAATTCAGGGGGAAAGGAGGAAAGAAAAAAAAAGTCTTCTGCTGGCTTTAAACTGGTCAGGTTAGTTCTGCTGGTCGTCCTGTCTGTGGAAGAGGAGGGGGTGGTTGAAAGGATTGGTTTCACTTTTCTCCCTTCCTGAGCCATGCTCTTCGCTGTTGTTCAGCCTTCAGTCCAGTTCCTCAGGGTCCTTCTGCTCCCCACTAGGCCGTTAGTTCACTAGCTTCGCTGTCCTTGTGTTGCACCAGTTAGGGGCAACTCATATTCCACCTTCTTGCTCTTTGCTGTCTTAGATGCTAGGGGCTCTGGGTGCTGCTATGGAGTTGTTCAGCCCCTTACTGGGTTGAGTCTTTCTGGGGAATATAGTCTCCCCTAGCCCTGCTTCTCCCCTCTGCTGGGTGTTCTGCCTTCCTCCTAGAGAGGCAGTAGGTTCTGCAGGGTTCTCTGTGCAGGGGTAGGTAGGAGTTGTTGAGAACTGGTGCTTTTGGGTGTGGTCGCCTGCAGGCAGCCTGGCAGTTGATAGGGTTGTATGGCCGATCTTGGCTTTGGGCCTGGGTTGGCTGCTGATTCCCCACTTTGGGTCTGTGTGCGGGGGCAGCCAGCCACTGATCCTGTTGCGCTCCCACCCCAGGTTTCAGGTGTGCGCGCCCACCCAGGCGCCTTTTGTCTGTGCGCCCTGGCAGCCGGGCTGCTTATCAGGGTGCGCGCCCACCTGGGGTTTCAGGTGTGGGCCCCAGGCCACTGATTGGGGTACGTGCCCACTGGGGCACTTTAGGTCTTGCGTCCAGGTAGCCGGGCCACTTATCAGGGCTCCCGCTCACCAGGAGTTTCAGTTGTGGGCCCCCAGTCCGCTAATCTGGATGCGTGCCAGCTGGGCTTCAGGTGAGCTCTGGGGCTGCTTTTCTGGCATTCACAGTCCAGGGACTGAGGGGGAAGGGGCGCCAGAGGCTGCGGCTGCTGCAGAGAGTTCTCTAACTAGACTGTGAGTGTCTCTATTTTCTTTTTCTTTCTGATAAATTCTTCTTATTCGGGCCCCGCTGGTCCAAATAAGCACCTGGCTGCTCACATAGCCCAGCCTGGCTTTCTCCCGAGAATCCTGCAGCAGACCCTGTGCCCGGGCTGGGGCTTCAGCTGCCCTGGTCCCCCTGCTGGTCCCAGGGACCTTATTGTCCTTAAGCACTCTTCTTAACATCTGATCTTTCAATGTCCTCTATCTTTGGTCTCCGATCTTCATATATGCTGGAATACTGTTGGCTGTTCGCTCTGTTCCTCAGATCAGCTAGGTGTTTCACTGGCGTTGAGGGGAAGTCTGCTTTGACTATTCTTGGTCTTTGCTCTGCTACTTAAACTTCACATTTTCTGTCAAGTTTCAAAGTAAAACTCATTTGGATTGATTATACAGATCAATTTGTGGAGAATTGATATTTTTACAATATTGAGTCATTCTATCTATGAACCATGGTACATTTCTACATTTATTTAGCTCTTATCTAATATTTCAATAAAGTTTCAAAATTTTTTGATGTTGTTAAGGTCTTGTATATATTTGGTTAGATTCATTCATTGGTGTTATTGCAAATGTTATTTTTACAAAATTACATACTTCAACTGTTTATCCTATATGGAAATTACATTTTTTGGATATGTGTACTCTTTTTAATCTTTAAATATTTCCTCCTGGCTTCCATTCAGAAACAAGATGTAGATAGCTAGTTTCATTTCTTAATCCTAAAAGGTACAATTTTATTACTTATTTGCATGTTGAGGGTGTAATTTTTTAGGTCAGGTATATGTTTAGAATCTCTTTTTAGGCTTTCCTCTCTGAAAGATTTTTCTCATCCTTCACTGTCTGTGAGGCAATGAAAAGTGAAACCCAAAGTTATCTGGGCTCAGAAGATACTCTTAGGGTGAAAGTGAGCTCTTGTCCTCTGCTTACCACATTGGACTCCTATTTTCTCTTAACTTCAGGATTGTGGACAATCCTTCCCTGCTTGCCAGTTTGTCAGTGCAGTAAAATATTGTTTGGGCAGAAAGTTTGTTCGGTTTCTTCCATAAGATGGATCTACTAGTGCTTAATTGTCTTTAACTTTATTCAAAACAATTTTGTTAGATTGTATTATGATAGCTGTCATATCAGCATACATTTAAAAAAACATCAGAAATGATCAATTTTTGTGTAGCCATTTTAATATCGAAGATGGAAAAAATAAGCAACATTTTTGGCATAATATGTTTATTATTTCAATAAAAGTAAAAATGCAACTGCAACACAAAATATTTGTGTAGTGTATTTAGAAGGTACTGTGACCGATCAAATGCATCAAAAGTGGTTTATGAAGTTTTGTGCCAGAGATTTCTTTTATCTTTATATTTTTTTATTATTTATCGTGTATTGAAACCAGTAAGAGATTCAATGACACCAGATAAACCAGTTCTGAGGTTTTCCTCCCAAGATAAAGTTTAACAGCTCCAGCTTTTTCAGTGTTTATCAAAATACAAAAGAAAAAAGTAGAGGTTGTTGATTTTTATGTCAAATCTGACCCTTGCAGGCTGAGGGAGTGAAAGCACGTGTGGATGGGGCCTCTGAGGAGCTAGGCTCTAAGATGACTGGTCACATGTCTGGCTCCTACTGGTAAGACCCAGACAATCTGGAGCAAGTGAGCATGCATGGGGACCATGGGAGGGCTCCTGCTCTGGCGTGAGTGATCCCACAAAGCACCTATACCACCCTAAGGGAAACCTGGGGCCCCTCCAAGGGGTCCTTCAGTGGTGGCCACAGCCCCCAGCCCTTCCCAGGGGCAGCGGTGTAAGCGCAGGTACAAGCGAACACTATGGGATGTGGAAAACCCAGCAAGAGAGCCATTCAGGGACTGTAAGTGACCATGCAGAATGTTTTGTGGCTGGTTCTGCCCATTGCATGCTCCAGACTGGAGAGAGACTATGGGTAGACTGGACTCAAGCCATTACTCCAGAACCTACACTAGGCACATTTCTCCCTTCTCTGTGTTCAAGTGCCTCCTTATCTTGTGTTTGTAACTATTTTTAAAAATGCACTGAATTTGGGTTAAAAACCAACCATCAAAATGGATCTCAACACAGATCTAAAGCTCAGAGGAGGAGTGTTGGACTGATTTGACAGCACCTCCTAGAGGCCCAGGTGCCTAAATTCCCTTCTCAGTACAAGACAGTGGGTTGATGCTCATTTTACAATAAAACAAGCTGAGTAATATTGCATAGGAGTACCAGAAACTGCCTCATTGGAAACAAGAACTATTTACATTAAATAAAAACCCAGTTGAAGGCTGCGTCTGCACATGTACAGCATGGTGAAGCACCCTGGGATGGGCCTTGAAGACAGCTTCTGGCACTCACACCAAAGGGGCAGGCTGCCACAGGAGAGGAAAAGCGAGGGTGAAGGAGGGAGTGAGAGGGGAGAGAAGACTGCAGCTCACTCTGGTTACCGAGCTGATTGGACAGCCAGTCCAGTCCCTCATAGAGCCCGTCCCCACTGGTGATACAGGAGACCTGAATGTGCCAGTTCCTCTGGTGCAGAAAGTGCAGGCCCAGCTTGTCCGTGATCTCGGCCATGTTCATGGCATTGAGGCAGTCCTGCTTGTTTGCAAACATGAGCAGGGCAGCATCCCTGAGCTTGTCCTCCACCAGTATCCACATGAGCTCCACTGGGGCCTCCTTCATGCACTCTCAGACACTATTGTCAACCACAAAGATGAGACCTTGTGTGCTCTGGAAGTAGTGGCACCACAGATGCTGGATCTTGTCCTGACCGCCCATGTCCCACATGGTGAAGCTGATGTTCTTGTACTCCAGAGTTTCCACATTGAAACCTATGGTGGGGATGGTGGTCAGGATCTCACCCAGCATTAGTGTGTACAGGGTGGTAACCTTCCTTCGAAGCGTCCAGGTTCACCATGAGAATACACACTTATTTTTTGTGCCAGAAGAGCCCTTAAAGAGGTTTGCAAAAATATCCCCCATGCTGTAGACCGGATGGAGAGACATTGGCTGGAGAAACCCTTTGCCTCAGCAGCGCTGCTGCTCCAAGTCAGATGGTAGGTTTTGCTCCCTGGTGTTAGAGATTTCTCGCTGGACGATCCATGGTCAGGTAGACCAGTTGAAGTTGACAGAGATCAAACTGAGACATCATTTGAGAAGATCAGTGTTAAACCATGCAGGAGATAGCCAACATATTCAAAATACCCAAATCAATAAAGTTGTTGGTGAAAATGAAAAATGTGCCTTTCAGGAAAAAACTAAGTGGACTTTTTGGCCAACTCAGTATATATAAAAACACATATACATATATATAAACATATATACATATGTATAAACATATATACATATATATTATAAGATGTATTATAAGAAGTTTATTAAAAAAAAGAAAAATTTAAAATCACTCGTGGTCCAGCCACTGGATAATAATTACTATTAGTATATTGGTGGTTCAGCTTTATTGCTGTGTATACCTGGTGTATTTTTTTAATTTAGTTTCAGTCAAGAGAGTATTTAGTCTACCATGCAGCCAGAAACTGAAATTAAGATACATGCACTAATACATATATAATTTTAAATACCTTCAAAACAGTGTAAGTGTAAAATGATATTTCTATAATTATAAAAATAATTCTAAAGATAACTATAATTCTTTTCATTTAAATGACAGTCCCTTTGAATTAAAAATCTTGGTAGCAAGCTTATTGTCATTTAACCCTCTTTCACTGATTACTTTTTTCCCTTTTAATTTTCTCCCCATGTTTCACTGTTAGGTCAATAAAGTTCTCTAAGGCTTGTGGTCAACAAAGTTATCCTTCTTGTTAGATGAAAAAAATTCCACTCATCCTCCTAACACTATGGCCTTTATTCAGTATACTAGGAGACAGTGAAAGTTGACACTAACCTTGCTAAATCTTGCAAAGTCAAGTTGTCTGTGTTATAAACTTTCCTCCCTTACCTGTCAATTAATCAACAAGTAGCTATTGAGTTTCCACCACAAATCTGTTTTGTGATAATGGCAAGCTTGTTCTGATAGCTATGGGTATTATACCAGGTTTCCCTAGGGTGAGAATCTGACTAAACAGATCTTTTATGATTACTTTATTTTTTTCCCCTTCTTTCACAAAAACACTGTAGGAATTTCTTGGGGAGGCTAAAGGGTAAAGTTAATTATTTTTTGAGGCTTCTCCTCTGTGGATGGCGAAGACAACACAGAAGAGATAGAGATGATACTTTAAGCCCTAAAGAAAACTCTGGCAATTGAGTTATATAAAATTCAAAATTATCAATTTATTTGGTGCTTTATCATTACAATTAATATTAAATTACCTAAAGCAATATCCAAATTTGTTAACTTTCTCTTATAATTTTTTTAAAATTTCAAATACAGTTGACATACATTAGTTTCAGGTATACAAAATAGTGATTAGATATTTGCATAACTTATAAAGTGAGCTTCTCTTTTTTAGTAAGTGAACACTGGTCCATGACATACCATATTTAGAGATATAATCTCATTATTAAAGATCTGTCTATAATTAAAAGAAATATCTGGCCCTGACTGGTGTGACTTAGTTGGTTGGGTGCTATCCTGAAAAACTAAAGGTTGCGAAGTCACCAGTTGAATTACCAGATGAGGCACATGCCTGGGTTGTGGGTTCAGTCCCTGGTCAGTCGGGGTATGTGCAGGAGGCGGCCAATAGATGTTTTGCTTTTGCATTGGTGTTTCTCTCCCTATTTTTCTCCCTCCCTTCTCCTCTCTCTGAAGATAAACAAATAAAATCTTTTTAAAAATCTGGTAAATATTTCTCATCAAATTAGTCTCTGCCCAAATAATTAAAACACTTGCCTTTTGAGTGATTGATAGATCGATATATTTTCTTATCATCAAAAAATACTTTTATTTTATGTAATTGATCACTGTTTGCTATTGAAAAGGAAATAGAGACAAGGAGATAGAAAAAAACATATATTATTATTCAGAAGCAACCACTATAACATTTTTAAATGTTTTATTAGACAATAATTTCAAATTTCCAAAAAGGTTGTAAGAATAATACAGAGAACTGCCATGTAACCTTCACTCAAATTTCACTTGTATATATTTTTCTATATTCTTCATGTATCATTTTATATTTATATCTATTGTTTTATATATATATATGTATGCATATGCATTTTTTTCTGAATCACTTGAGTGAAAGTTGTATTTATCAAAACCTTTTACCCCTATGTGCTTCAGAATATATTTCCAAATAACAAAGGCATTCCAATTATATGACTACAATTATGTGATCAAATTTGGAAAGTTTAGCATTGATATAATACCTTCATTTAAAATTCAGTCCATATTCAAATTTTATCATTTTTTCAATGTTGTTTCTCATAACAATTTTCCCCTTACCTAGGGTTCAATCAAGAATCATGTACATAATAAATAGAAGAAAAAAGGAAACAAAATATAACCAGAGACATTGAAGTTAAGAACAATCTAACAATGGGCAGGGGGGAGTGGGGAGGGGACAGTGAGGAGAGGGGATTACAGGAACTACTTTAAAGGACACATGGACCAAATCAAGGGGGAGGGTGGAGGTGGGGGAAGGAGGGGGGTTCGGCTGGGGTGGGGTGGAGGGATGGGGAGAAAAGGCACACAACTGTAATTGAATAACAATAAAAAATTTTTAAAAAGAATCATTTATAGAACTTATTAATCATGTTTCATTGATCTCTTTTTATCTGGAGAAATTCCTCAGCTTTTTTTAAAAATCATTTTTGACATTGACATTTTTGTGGAGAAGAGGCCAGTTTTTCCTAGAATGAGTTTCCATTTGTTGGTATTTTTTAAATGTGAAAACACTTTGAGAGAATCGTATAATCCCATTGCCAGCCCTGCCTTCCCATTCTCTCTTAAGCTCCCAATTTACTTTAACTTTTGTCCATATCATTCTTCTAAGATAGCATTTATTGAGTCACAAAACTCAATGGTCAATTCTCAGTCCTACTCTTATTCAACTTTTTGGCAAAATTTGATGGCATTTCTCTCATCCTCCTTTTTGAGAGTACATAGCTTTCTGCTTTACCTTCTTCCTCAGTGGTCCTTTATAAGCTTTGCTAACACTCTCAATTTTCCAGACCCCCTAAATGATGGAATGCTACATGGCTCAGTCCTCAAACCTCATTGCCTCCTACATTTGTTTTCATATAAATACCATTTATACATCAAATTTATAATACCAACCTAAACATTACTCCAGAAGTCTAATTCAACTGTCTAACTCCCATTTGGAGCTCTGACAGGCTTCTCAAATGTAACATGTCCATGACTAAACTCTTATTCTTTCTAAAGCCTGAGAGTCTTTTTGCTCCATTCATTTTTTTTATTAGAAGCCATTCTTGTTTTCCTTACAGCTGCCTTTCAAAACTAACAAAAAAATAAGAAAACAAGCAAGTAAAAAACAGATCGAACTTAAAATGACCACATGTTAAACTCTTGCGAGAAGTTTTCACAACTTCCCTTGTATGTCATTGCTCTCAGTTCCACTGGTGAGAGAGAGCTTAAAGGGTGGGACTAGGAGAATCCACTTTACCTGGGAACTTGATGTAAAGGGACATTCTTTTTTAAAATTTTTGTTTAAATTAAATTTATTGGGGTGACATTGGCTAATAAGATCACTAGGTTTCAAGTGTACATTTCTATGGTTCTAGATCTGTATATTCCACTGTATGCCCACTACCTAAAGTCAAACCATTTTCTGTCACCATATATTAGGCCCCTCTCCACCCCTCACCTCCAACTCCCTTCCCTGTGGTAACCATATTGCTGTCTGTGTCCATGAATTTCAGTTTTATATCCCATATATGAGTGAAATTATATGGTTCTTAGCTTTTTCTGACTGACTGACTTCACTTAGCGTAATATTGTCAAGGTCCATCCATAGTGTCATAAATGGCAATATTTAGTCTTTTCTCATGGCTGAGTATTATTCCATTACAATGGAATAATAATAATTATTTTATATATATATATATATATATATATATATATATATATATATATATATATATATCACATCTTCTTTCTCCAATCCTCTATCAAAGGACATTTTGATTGTCTTCATGTCTTGGGCACTGTGAACAATGCTGCAATGAACAGAGGGGTGCATATATCTTTGTGAATACATGTTTTTGAGTTTTATGGGTAGATATCCAGAAGAGGAATTACTGGGTGATATGGTAGCTCTATTCTTAATATTTTTTAGGAACCACCAGATTGTTTTCTATAGTGGCTGTAGCAGTCTACATTCTCACCAGCAGTGAATGAGGATTCCCTTTTCTCCACAACCTCTCCAACACTTGTTATCACTTATCTTGTTGATAGTAACCATTCTAACAGGTGTGAGATGGTATCTCATGATAATTTTGATTGACATCTCTCTAATAGCTAGTGAGCTTGAGCATCTTTTCATATATCTGTTCACCATTTGTATGTCTTCTTGGGAGAAGTGTCTGTTCAGATACCCTGTCAATTTTTCAACTTAATTGTTTGCGTGGTTTTGAATTTTATGAATTCTTTATGTATTTTGGATATTAAACCTTTGTCAGAGATATTCTTTGCAAATATCTCCCATCTGGTTGGTTGCCTCTTTGTTTTGTTGTTGGTTTCTTTTGCTGTGCAGAAGCTTTTTAGTTTAATATAGTCTTATTTATTTGTTTTTGCCTTGACTTTCCTTGCCTTTGGAGTTAAATTCATAAAATGTTCTCCACAAACAAAATCCATAAGTTTGGCACCTATGTTTTCCTTTATGTAATTTGTTATTTCAGATCCTATGTTTAAGTCTTTGATCCACTTTGAATTACTTTTTGTACATGGGGACAAACTGTAATCTAGTTTCATCCTTTTGCATGTGGCTTTCCAATTTTCCCATCACCATTTATTGAAGAGATTTTCTCTTCTCCATTGTGTGTTTCTCACTCCTTTGTCAAAAATCACCTGCCCATATCCATGTGGTTTCATAACTGGGTTCTCAGTTCTGTTCCATTGATCTGTGTGTCTGTTTTTCTGCCAATACCATGCTATTTTGATTATCACAGCTCTGTGGGATAAGTTGAAATCAGGTAGTATTATACCTCTGGCTTCATTCTCTTTTCTCAGAATTGCTTTGTCTATTTGGGGTTTTTTTTTTTTGTGTGTGTGTGTGTGGTTACGTATAAATCTATGATTTTTT
Organism: Desmodus rotundus; assembly: GCF_022682495.2. NCBI lineage: Eukaryota > Metazoa > Chordata > Mammalia > Chiroptera > Phyllostomidae > Desmodus > Desmodus rotundus. Next base: position 75,477,682 of record NC_071394.1, on the reverse strand, counting down.
GTTCTATTTCTTTTAAAAATGACATTGGGATTTTGATGGGAATTGCATTAAACTTGTATATTGCTTTGAGTAATATGGCCATTTTGACTCTATTGATTCTTCTAATCCATCAACACCGAATATCTTTCCATTTCATTGTATCTTTTTCTATCTGTTTTAGTAATGCTTTGTAGTTTTCAGTATATAGGTCTTTCACACCCTTTTAAGTTTTTTCCTAGGTGTTTTATTCTTTTGGTTGCAAATGCAAAAGGAATTGATTTTTTCCCCATTTCTTTTTCTGAAGTTTCATTGGTAGTATACAAGAAAACAGTGGTTTTTGTATAATAATTTTATATTGTACAACTTTGCTGTATTTGTTTATTGTTTCTAATAATTTTTAGTGGTGTCTTTAGGGTTTTCTATATACAGAATCATATCATCTGCAAAAAGTGACACTTTTACTTCTTCCTTCCCAATTTGGATGCCTTTTATTTCTTTCTCTTGCCTTATTGCTCTATCTGGGACTTCCAGAACTATGTTGATTAAGAATGGTGAGAGTGGACACCCTTGTTCTTGATTTTAGAGGAAAACTTTCAGTTTTCCACCATTGAGTATGATATTAGCTGAGGGTTTGTTATATATGAACTTTTTTATGTTGAAGTACTTTCCTTCTATTCCTATTTTATTGTGTTTTAATCATAAATAAATGCATGTTATCCAATGTGTTCTTTTGTTAATATGGTGTGTTACATTGATTGATTTTCATATGTTGAATTGTATATGTCAGATTTATAGTATCAGTTTAAACATTACTCCTGAACTCTAGATCATCTGTCTGCCTCCCATTTAGAGCTCTGACAGGTTTCTCAAATGCATTGTGTCCATTACCAAATTCTTATTTTTTCTAAAATCTGACAGTATTTTTGCTCTATTCAGAATAAAAATCAAAATTTAATTTCCCACTAATTCTCTGATCTCATTTCCTACCGCCATTCCTTTTACTTTATCCTACTACACCAAGTACAGTTGTATCTTTATACTTGCTGGTCCTTTGCCTGGAGTTCTCTTCCCCAAGATAACTATGTGACTTAATTCTCTTACTTTAGGTGTCTGGGGAAATAATTTTCATCAGAGAAGTGTTTCCTGACCACCTTTATAATATAGAAATGTTCCCCACAACACCCCTATCACTCTTTATTCAATTTTCCTAATTCACTTCTTTTTGTTACACTTATGGTCCTAAATATAGTTTTTATCTCTACCCCTTTCCCCACTAGAATGTTAACTTAATGTTCATAGAGACTTTGCTTTGTTTAATTCTATATGTACAGCTCTTAGAATAGTCCTTGGGTTATAGTAAGCATTCAATAAATATACTTTCAGATGTTTTTTATACATAGAAATGCCACCTTAAAAATTATTTGGATAATGTTCTCCCTATGGTTCTGCCAGTTGCTGTCTTTGTAATATGTCCTGAAGATCTTTCAACAAAAGCAAATATAGATCTTAATCATTTTTAATAGTCTCAGAGTGTTCCATTGTATGAAGGTGCTATAACTGATTTTTTTGAACTCAACCAATGGACTGTTGGATTGTCTTAAATTTTTTGCCTATTTCAAACAGTTCTATAATGAGTAAGCTTACAGTGAAGTCTTTTTGTAATCCAGGTTGTCACACAACTATTGAGTATCTGCTACATGCAGGTCACTGGCCTGAGCAATGGATGGCAAGTAGAAGCAAATGGAACACAGCTTTTACATTCAGGGAGCTCCTGACATGCTCAGAAAAATGGAGACTGATAAGTGAAAATGGATATTTTATAGAACTGTGAATATCACAAGGTCAGTAAAGAGGTGCAATGTGCAAGTAGAATTCAGGGATAGGACCTACTGGAAGGGATAGAAGAAGGTGCAGAAAAGCTTTCTGGAAAGTCTACAAATTTAAATGGGGCTTTGATAAAGTTTTTTTAAAATTTTTATTGTTATTTAAGTACAGTTGTATGACTTTTCTCCCCATCCCTCCACCCCACCCCAGCTGAACCCACCTCCCTCCCCCACCTCCACCCTCCCCCTTGGTTTTGTCCATGTGTCCTCCATAGTAGTTCCTGTAATCCCCTCACCCCATTGTCCACTCCCCACTCCCCTCTGGTTATTGTTAGATTGTTCTTAACTTCAATGTCTCTGGTTATATTTTGTTTCCTTTTTTCTTTTGTTGATTATATTCCAGTTAAAGGTGAGATCATATGGTATTTGTCCCTCACAGCCTGGCTTATTTCACTTAGCATAATGCTCTCCAGTTCCATCCATGCTGTTGCAAAGGGTATAAGTTCCTTCTTTCTCTCTGCTGCATAGAATTCCATTGTGTAAATATACCATAGTTTTTGGATCCACTCATTTGCTGAAGGGCACCTTGGTTGCTTCCAGTACTTGGCTATTGTAAATTGTGCTGCTATGAACATTGGGATGCACAGGTTCTTTTGGATTAGTGTTTCAGGGTTGTTAGGGTATAATTCTAGCAGCGGAATTGCTGGGTCAAAAGGCAGTTCCATTTTTAGTTTTCTGAGAAAATTCCATACTGTTTTCCACAGTGGCCTCACCTGTCTGCATTCCCACCAACGGTGCACTAGGGTTCCCTTTCCTCCCCATCCTCTCCAACATTGTCTGTTGATTTGTTTATGTTGGCATGATAAAGTTTTTATTCAACTGGAAGAGGGGCTGGAATAGAGAGTGCCACACATTCAGAAGATGGAGACAACTATTGGTAGGTTATTAGCTCTCCGGTTTGGCCAGAACAAAAGGTGGGGCAATAAAAAGGCCAGAAATGTGGGCCAAGGCTGGAGCATATGGCAGGCCCTAATCATTATCAAGCCAAAGTACCCAGGGATAGAAAGTAACATAGAAATGGATCCACTTACCTATCAGGCTTACCTATCAAACTTTTTCCTTTTGGGAGAAAGAATTGATGTGGACTATCCTGGCCTGTAAAATGCAGAGTCATTATATCCAGATGTTCTGGTTATTTGAAGGGAAGCTGAAAATCTGTATTGTATTGGTATTTGCAGAATAGCCACAAAGATGTGAATTGCAGCATGGGGAACATAGTCAATAATATAAAGATAACAGGATATGGGACCAGGTGGGTGCTTAGAGCAGCCGGGGAACCACTCTGTAGAGTGCATGGTTACAAACAAACAAACAAACAAACAAACAAAAAACTAAAACAAAAAGAAACTAAAGATATAATTACAAGACTGATGAGAATAAATCTAATAAATGTAAAAAAAGTGGAACTATTTGACATTTAACTGTTGGCTATTCATTTATATTTTTCAAACTCTCTTTTGTGAAATACAGAACAAAATAAACAATACTAAAACCCCTAACCCACACAATATTAATGGGCCATATGTATCCTATGAGGTACCAGTTTGTAAACTATGTCCCCTAATATGGTGAACTTATTCTTTTTCAGACATTGAACCACACCAAAATATTCCATTTTACATCACAACCTAATATATGCACACATATAAACATATATAAGCAAAGCAAAGCTTTTAGAAAACAATATTTTACACTAACACTTTACTTAACTGAATTGGAAGCACTCCAATCTAGTCTGGTTCAGTGTAGTTGATTCAATTGTAAAAAGCAATGCTTGCCTTGATGTACTGAATTAACTTCAGCACTCACAGTGGCCACAAACTTATTGAAAACACAATCTTGACTATGATGCTTTTTTGCCATCTAAATCTATGTTGTTTTGTAGTATCTCTTAAGAATTGTCTTCTCAGGTATTTAGGATTGAGGAATCCAGGTGGAATACAAACAGCTCTGGGCACAATCTGCTCTTTTCTCTTAAGACCCAGAGTCTAGACAAACATAGCAGGTATTCAACAATTGGATGTTGGGACTGGGGCCTCTGGGAGTCTATACAAGCCTGTGAGTCCCGGTGGCCTTGTGTCTGCAATCCTATTTCCTGATTTAGCTGGTGAAATGGTCAGTGGACTTCAGTTAAGAAACCCAGCTTCCCTCTAACAACGTATCCATGAACCTCAGCCCAAAATGAAGATCTTCATACTCTTGAGGCTAAATTGATTCAACTGACCACTAATCCAGTTCCTGTCCCAACCCCAATCCATGTCCTAGTTGGTAGATTCATTATGAAGGATGAGTCATACAAGGTCCTAGTATTTTAAGCTTTGTGTGATCAGAACCTTTCCTGGTTATGAAGAAACACAAATGATTTTAGTTACCTTGGAATTAAATGTAGCCTAGAACACTCAATATTTGTCAGGTCATGTTGTAAATGAGCTACCATATTCATAATGGATATGCAACCATCATAAATATGGCAAAAAGACATTTTCAGAAAGATGATTATCTACACCGATAGGAAAGAAATACAAGCTCAAGAAATTAATATTCTCATCATTTCCTGGCCTCTCTTTGCTTTGTATTATTTAGGGATCTCTGATAACTTGACTAAAATCCTCCCTGCCCACCAAACCCCAGTGTGATGAGCTTCTGGAATATATACCTCCTGACATCAAAGGAAGTCTCTGTTAGAGGAGTTGATGTTTCCCCTCTGATCTCTGGGTTAATGGGAAGAACTGTATGCAAAGACATCTTTGTCTCAGTGGGAAAACCTTAGACATCTTTGGTCTTGATTTACATCAGTTGCAGGTATACCCTGCATCAAAGCAGATGAGAGAGTGAGAAAGAAGCCAGATGAAGAGTAGATCCAGGGCAAGAACTGAAATACAGAATGTTTTACTTCTTTGTTTAGCTAACTGTGCAATAATACCTGGACAACATTTATAATGTAGTATTATTATATTATTTATTATATATTTATTATTTATTGTTATTACTTATTACTGAGCACTTGCTGTGTACAAGACTAGTGGCTCCAACCCTCCTGTTCATTTGAATCCCCTGTGGAGCTTTTTAAAGCTACTTTTGTCCTGGCCTTACCCCCAAAGATTCTGATTTAATTGGTCATGGGTGAGGCCTGGAAATGGCATTTTTTTAACAGCTGCCAGGTGATTCGAATGTGCAGCCAGGGTTGAGAACCACTGTATTAGCTACTGTTTTAAATCTTTTCAATTATTAGCTCATGTACTCCTAATAATAGGTCTATAAAGTTGGTGTTATCATTATTCTCAATTTTCACAACAGAAAACAGAGGTAAAGAGAAGTTAAACATCATGCCTGTGGTCAAACAAGCTAGTAAGGGGTGGAATCCAAATCTGAATTCAGGTAGTTGGATTCCAGAAGGCAAAAGAACTTTAATGCAAAGATCAGGGAGAGAGGAACACTTCCTGCTAGGCTTTTGAGATAAAAGTGGCAGAGATGACTATTGAGGAAGATGATAAGGGGAGAAATAGGATGTTCAAACCCTCTGTAGGACTGGCTTCAACCTGTGTATGTGCTTGGAAGGGTTCCATACTTAGTTGAATGCCCTGTTGTTGTAGTTTAAAATTTTTTAATACATTTCAAACAAAGAGCCCCAAGTTGTTATTTTGAAATGGGCCCCCAAATTTATGTGTCCAGTCCTGAGTGTCAGACCCATGGACAGGGAATACTAGACATTTTCCGTGGTTTGAATCATGTGTGTGATGAAGTAGGTTATTGCTTCCAGGAGTGATTTAAGTGAAGCACAGACCATCAATGCCCTAGACAGGGCTTTTATTTATTTATTTATTTATTTATTTATTTATTTATTTATTAAATTTTGTATTGTTATTCAAATACAGTTGTATGCCTTTTCTCCCCATCCCTCCACCCCACCCCAGCTGAACCCCTTCCATCCCCCACCGCCACCCTCCCCATTGATTTTGTCCATGTGTCCTTTATAGTAGTTCCTGTAATCCCCTCTCCTCACTGTTCCCTCCCCACTCCCCTCTGACCATTGTTAGATTGTTCTTAACTTCAATGTCTCTGGTTATATTTTGTTTGCTTTTTTCTTCTGTTGATTATGTTCCACTTAAAGGTGAGATCATATGGTATTTGTCCCTCACAGCCTGGCTTATTTCACTTAGCATAATGCTCTCCAGTTCCATCCATGCTGTTGCAAAGGGTATAAGTTCCTTCTTTCTCTCTGCTGCATAGAATTCCATTGTGTAAATATACCATAGTTTTTGAATCCACTTGTTTGCTGATGGGCACTTAGGTTGCTTCCAGTACTCAACTATTGTAAATTCTGCTGCTATGAACATTGGGATACACAGGTTCTTTTGGATTGGTGTTTCAGGGTTCTTAGGGTATAATCCCAACAGCAGAATTGCTGGGTCAAAAGGCAGTTCCATTTTTAGTTTTCTGAGGAAATTCCATACTGTTTTCCACAGTGGCTTCACCAGTCTGCATTCCCACCAACAGTGCACAAGGGTTCCCTTTTCTCCGCATCCTCTCCAACATTTGTTTGTGGATTTGTTGATGTTGGGCACTCTGACTGGTGTGAGATGGTACCTCATTCTGGTTTTAATTTGCATCTCTCTGATGGCTAGTGAGGCTGAGCATCTTTTCATATGTCTCTGGGCCCTTGTATGTCTTCCTTGGAGAAGTGTCTGTTCAAGTCCTTTGCCCATTTTTTTTTTTTTTAGTTGGGTTGTTTGTCTTCCTAGAGTGGAGTCGTGTGAGTTCTTTATATATTTTGGAGATCAGGCCCTTGTCTGAGGTATCATTAGCAAATATGTTTTCCCATACTGTTGGTTGTCTTTGTAATTTGGTGCTGTTTTCTTTAGCCATGTAGAAACATTTTATTTTGATGAGGTCCCATTTGGTTATTCTTTCCTTTATGTCCCTTGCTTTCGGGGACGTGTCTGTGAGGATGTTGCTGCATGGAATGTCTGAGATTTTCCTGCCAATGTTTTCCTCAAGGACTTTTATGGTGCTATGACTTATATTTAAGTCTTTTATCCATCTTGAGTTTATTTTTGTGTATGGTGTAAGTTGGTGATTAAATTTCATTTTTTTGCACGTAGCTGTCCAGATCTCACAACACCATCTGTTAAAGAGGGTGTTTTTCCTACATTTTATGCTCCTGCATCCTTTGTCAAATATTAATTGACCATAAAGACTTGAGTTTATTTCTGGGCTCTTTGTTTTGTTCCATTGGTCTACGTGCCTGTTTTTATGCCAGTACCAGGCTGTTTGGATTACAGTGGCCTTGTAATACAGTTTGGTATCAGGTATTGTGATCCCTCCTGCTTTGTTCTTCTTTCTCAAAATTGCTGCAGCTATTCACGGTCATTTATATTTCCATATAAATTTCTGACATGTTTGTTCTATAACTGTGAAATATGCCATTGGTACATTAATAGGGACTGTGTTGAATCTATACATTGGTTTGGGTAGTATGGACATTTTGATGATGTTATTCCTTCCAATCCATGAGAATGGTACATGCTTCCATTTGTTTGTGTCTTCCTTAATTTCTTTCTTCAGTGTTGTGTAGTTTTCTGAGTACAGGTCTTTTACCTCCTTGGTTAGGTTTATTCCTAGGTACTTTATTGTTCTTGTTGCTATATCAAATGGGATTTTTTTCCTGATTTCTGTTTCTGCAGTTTCATTGTTGGTGTACAGGAATGCCTTTGATTTCTGAGTATTGACTTTGTATCCAGCTGTTTTGCCAAATTCATTTATTAGGTCGAGTAATTTTTTGGTGGAGTCTATAGGGTTTTCCATGTACACTATCGTGTCATCTGCAAACAGTGACAGTTTCATTTCCTCCTTTCCAATTTGGATGCCTTTTATTGCTTCTCTCCTCTGATTGCTGTGGCTAGGACTTCCGGTACTATGTTGAATAGGAGTGTTGAGAGAGGGCATCCTTGTTTTGTTCCTGATCTTAATGGTAAAGCTCTAAGTTTTTGTCCATTGAGTATGATGTTGGCTGTAGGTCTCTCATATATGGCCTTTATTATGTTGAGGAATGCTCCCTTTATTCCCACTTTGCTGAGTGTTTTTATCAGAAATGGGTGCTGTATCTTATCAAATGCTTTTTCCGCATCTTTAGATATGATTACCTCATTTTTATCTTTGCTGTTGTTGATGTGATGTATTATGTTTATTGATTTGCAAATATTGTACCATCCTTGCATCCCTGGGATGAATCCCACTTGGTCATGGTGTATGATCCTTTTAATGTATTGCTGGATGAGGTTTGCCAATATTTTGTTGAGAATTTTACGTCTATGTTCATCAGCGATATTGGTGTGAAGTTTTGTTTCTTTGTTGTGTCTTCAACTCGTTTTTGGATTAGGAAGATGCTGGCTTCATAAACAGAGTTTGGGAGTCTTCCATCACGTTGGATTTTTTAAAATAGCCTGGGACAGATAGGGGTTACCTCTCCCTTCAAAGCTTTGTAGAATTTTCTTGTGAAACCATCTAGTTGAGGGCTTTTGTGTGTTGGAGGTTTTTGATGACTGCTTCAATTTCATCTCTTGTTATTGGTGTGTTCAGGTTTTCTGCTTCTTCTTCATTCAGTTTTGGAAGATTATATTTTTCTAGAAATGTGTCCATTTCACCTAGGTTTTCAAATTTCTTGGCATACAGTTCTTCATAGTAATTTCTTACAATCCTTTGTATTTCTGTGGTTTCAGTTGTAATCTCTCCTCTTTCATTTCTGATTGTTTTTATTTGGATCCTCTCTCTTTTCTTCTTGATGAGCCTACTTAAAGGCTTGTCGATTTTGTTTATCTTTTCAAAGAACCAGCTCCTCGATTCATTGATCCTTAGAATTGTGCTTTTAGTCTCTATGTCATTTAGCTCTGCCCTGATCTTGGTTATTTCCTTTCTTCTGCTGGCTCTGGGCTGTCTTTGTTGTTGTTCCTCCAGTTCTTGTAGGCGTAGTGTTAGGTTTTTTGTTTAAAATATTTCTATCTTTTTAAGGTAGGCCTGTATTGGTATGAACCTCCCTCTCAGGACTGCTTTTGCTGTGTCCCATAGGTTTTGGGTTGTTGTGAGTTCATTTACATTTGTTTCCAGAAAGTTTTTGATTTCTTCCCTAATCTCATTCTTGACCCATTCATTGTTTAATAGCATGCTCTTCAGTCTCCATGATTTTGAGTGTTTTTGGTTTTTTCTTTTGGGGTTGGTGTCTAGTTTCAGTCCCTTGTGGTCAGAGAAAATGGTTGATATGATTTCAATTTTCTTGAACTTGTTGAGGCTTGCTTTGTGTCCTATCATGTGGTCTATCTCTGAAAAAGTTCCATGTACACTTGAAAAGAATGTGTATTTTGCTCTTAGGGATGAAAAGCTCTATATATATCAGTTAAGTCCATTTCATCTAGGGTATTGTTAAGTGACACAATATCCTTGTTGATATTCTGTTTGGAAGACCTGTCCTTTTTTGATAGGGTGGTATTAAAGTCCCCTACTATAATTGTGTTGCTGTCAATATCTTTCTTGAAGTCCTCCAAGATTTTCTTAATGTATTTGGGTGCTCCTATGTTGGGTGTCTATATGTTTACAATGTTGATGTCTTCTTGGTGGATTCTTCCTTTGAGTATTATGAAGCGACCTTCTGGGTCTCTCTTTATGGCCCTTCCTTGGAAGTCTATTTTGTCTGATATGAGTATTGGTACCCCTGCTTGTTTTTCCTGTCTGTTCGCTTGGAAAATTTGTTTCTAGCCCTTCACTTTCAGTCTGTGTAAGTCTTCTGTCCTGAGGTGGGTCTCTTGTAGGCCGCATATGTGTGGGTCATGCTTTCTTATCCATTCACCTATTCTATGTCTTTTGATGGGAGTATTTAATCCATTTGCATTTAAGGTTATTACTGATAGGTAGTTACTCATTGCCATTTTTTCCTACCTGTGTTCCTCTGTCTTTCTCTTTTCCTTCCTTTCCTTACAGCAGTCCCTTTAGCATCTCTTGCAGAGCTGGTTTGGTGGAGGTGTATTCTTTTAGACTTCTTTTGTCTGGAAAACTCTTTATTTGGCCTTCTATCTTGATTGAGAGCCTTGCTGGGTAAAGTAGCCTTTTTGGAGGCCCCTGGTTCTCATTGCTTGGAATATCTTTTGCCATTCTGTTCTGGCTTGGAGCGTTTCCATTGAGAAGTCAGTTGCTAACCTTATTGGGGCTCCCTTGTACATTACTTCCTGTTTCTCCCTTGCTGCCTTTAAGATCCTGTCTTTGTCTTGGAATTTTACCATTTTAATTATGATGTGTCTTGCAGTGGGCCTCTTTAGGTTCCTCTTGCTTGGGACTCTCTGTGTTTCCTGGATTTGGGTGACTTTTTCTCTCCTCAGATTAGGGAAGTTTTCCATCATTACTTTTTTCAAATAGGTTTTCTATCCCTTGCTCTTCTTCTTCTCCTTCTGGTATTCCTATTATACGGATATTGTTACATTTCATGTTGTCCTACATTTCCCTTAATCCCTCTTCATTCTTTCTGAGCCTCTTTTCCTTTTCTTGCTCTTTTTGGGTGTTTTTTTCTGCTTTGTCCTCCAGCTCGCTGATCCGATCCTCTGCTTCATCAAGTCTGCTTTTCATTCCTTCTACTGTGTTCTTCAATTCAGAAATTGTATTCTTCATTTCCTCTCGGCCCTTGTTGATAGTTTCTATTTCCTTTTTCATATTGATATAGTTTGCAGTGTGTTCATTGTAGTTTCCCTGTAGTTGCTGGTAGTTCTCTTTGAGCTCAGAGAGCTCAGCGAGCTTCCTGATAACCATTGCTTTGAACTGAGTATCTGATAGTTGACTTGCCTCTTTTTCAGTTAGCATTCTTTGTGAGGCTTCCTCCTTTCCTTTCATTTTGGGATTGTTTCTTTTTCTTCCCATTGTTTGTGAGACTCTTCTTGTTAGCCTCTGCTTCTTAAATCTGATCTGTTCTGACTCCCTGGGTTTATGGTATGAACTTCTATGGTAGAATGCCAATGGGATTCTGTGGTGCTGTCTCCTTAATCTCCTGTGCTCACTGGTCTTGAGCTGACATTTATGCGTGTAACACGGTCTAAGTCTGGTCTTTTCAGCACTCCAGGTTTTCTTGTCTCACCTGTGGGAAAAAGAGGAAGGGGGGCAGAAAAAGAAAAAAAGAAGGGAAGGAGGGAAAAAGGGAATACAAAAGGAAAGGAAGGAAGGAAGAATGAATAAAGAAAGATCGGAGGCAAGATAAGAAGGAATTTTAACAAAAATTGAAAGAAAAGAATAAATAAAAGAAGGTTGGAAGAAGGAATGAAAAAGGTAAATGATGGAAGGAAGAAGGAATAAAAAAAAGAAATATGTACAGAAAGGAAGAAGGAATTCAGGGGGAAAGGAGGAAAAAAAGAAAAGTCTTCTGCTGGCTTTAAACTGGTCAGGTTAGTTCTGCTGGGTTCCTGTCTGTGAAACGGGAGGAGGTGGTTGGAAGGATTGGTTTCACTTTTCTCCCTTCCTTGGCCACACTCTTTGCTGTTGTTCAACCTCCAGTCCAGTTCCTCAGGGTCCTTCTGCTCCCCCCTAGGCCTTTGGTTCACCAGTTGTGCTGTCCTTGAGTTGCACCAATTAGGGGCAACTCACAGTCCCCCTTCTTCTTTCTCTTTGCTGTCTTAGATGCTAGGGGCTCTGGGTGCTGCTATGTGGTGGTTCAGCCCCCTACTGGGTTGAGTCTTTCCGTGCAATGCAGTTTCCCCTAGCCCTGCTTCTCCCCTGTGCTTGGTGTTCCGCCTTCGTCCTACAGAGCCATTAGTCCCTGCATGGCTCTGTGCGCAGGGGTTAGGTAGGAGTTGTTCAGAACAGGTGCTTTTATGTGTGGTCGCTCACAGGCTTCCAGGCCGTTGATCAGCTGATCTGCTGCTTTGGGCCTGGGTCGCTTGCAGCTGGTGGGTGTGCCACTTTGGGCCTGGGTTGTGCACGCAGCAGGCTGGTCTCCGCTTTGGGCCTGTGGGTGGGGCAGCTAGCCTCTGCTCCTGGTGGGTACCCACTCGAGGTTTCAGGTGTGGGCGCCCGGCCAGGGTCTGAGGTGTGGGCGGCCAGCTGGGGTTTCAGGCGTGGGCCCGCAGTCCGCTAATCTGGGTGCAGGCATTCGGGCTTCAGGTGAGGGCTGGGGCTGCTTATCCCGCGTTCACAGTCCAGGGGCCCAGGGGGCAGGGGTGCCAGAGGCTGTGGCTGCTGCAGAGAGTTCTCTAACTAGCTGTTGAGTGCCTCTATTTTCTTTTTCTTTCTGATAAATTCTTCCTATTCAGGCCCCCCCTGGTCCAAACAAGCACCTGGCTGCTCACACAGCCCAGCCTGGCTTTCTCCCGAGAATCCTGCAGCAGACCCTGTGCCCGGGCTGGGTCTTCAGCCACCCTGGTCCCCGTGCTGGTCCCAGGGATCTTATTGTCCTTAAGCACTCTTCTTACCATCAGATCTTTCAATGTCCTCTATCTTTGGTCTCCGATCTTCATATATGCTGGAATACCGTTGGCTGTTCGCTCTGTTCCTCAGATCAGCTAGGTGTTTCACTGGTATTGAGGGGAAGTGGACTCTGCTCCCACCTATCTCACCGCCATCTTCCCTCCTCCAAATCCGAGAGTGCTTTTCTTAGAGCTGGGAAAGCAAACATTAGCTCTGACAGGGGGCAGCAGGAGTTGCATACACTGAAATGCAAAGGGGAGGGGGTGATATGAGGGAACCAAAGAAGGCTTGTCATGTTCTGAATGACAAGTTCTTCTATGTTCTAAGCACTGTTTTATGTAGTGTACATGCATTTTTCCTTCAATTTTTACTCCTTTATTAGATAAATACTTTTATCTCTCTTTTATGGCTCAGGGAAATAAGATACAGAAAAGTTTAGTAACTTATCCAAGGTCACAGAAAGGTCTGTAAAAGGAATAACTGAGGTTTTAACCAGATCAGTCTTTCTTCACTGCTCTTAGAACAAAATGGACCTTATGTGTTCACCTGAGTTTCTGACCATTGCATTCTCCAGAGAGGCTTCTTACCAATCTCCTCTTGGTAATTCCTGAATGTGGAGGGAAGGAGTCCAGTACCACATGAAAAATTTATAAAAGATCAGGAGACCCAAGTTCTTGTTCAGTTCCATCTCTGCTGTTTACTAGTCAGACAACTCTAACCACGTCATATTAACTCATTTATTTTTACTCCATCATCACCCATTCAATAGTCATGGGGCACCTTTAATAAGGTGGACACTGTGCTCCTTTTTTGACTTTCAACAGTAAATAAGAACAGGTCTCTTACCTCTTGGAACACACCTCATTTTGAAAATAGATTTGAAGTACTTAATTACCAGCTTCAGTTTCCCTGTTTGTTAAAAAGCAGGTGTATGTGATTTGGGTTGAAGATGGGGGTGAGGGAAGATAATAGCTATTTAAATTATAAATAGAAGGATTTAGTGAGATGATTCTGTGCAAATATGATTTGTTATTACATATTCCCCCTTATACAGGTTGGCCTTTTTACTGAGTTCCTAAGTTTGACTTGTGATTACATCACCAGATACTTGCTGTTTTAATCCTACAATTTAAGACTGAGACCAAATTCTATCTATTTCAATTGATTTATTTTTCTGGAATTTTGTAAAATTGAATCATAATGAGGATGGTGATTCTAAGAGCCTTTATGGAGCATAAGATATGCCAGACACAGTGGTGGCAGTTATTGCACCAGCTCATTCAATTTAACTCTTAGCAGTAGCCCAATGTGATAGGTACATTTTACAGGTGAGATTAAAGCTAGGGGAGGAGTAATAAATTATTCAGTATCACCCAGATAGTAATCCTAAAGCAAGTATTCAATCCCTACTTTGCAGGGCTCTTAAATACTCTTTCAATGAACCAATTATTTAGCATTTCTATTATATAAATATATTATGTATACATATTTATATTACATACAAATATTAATATTTACATTACACTGTTGTTGCACGTTGATACAACTCCATTTATTTAATACCCAACTTACGTTGTTATTGAAACTGGATATAGAACACATGTTGTGAGTTAGCCTCCAAGCTCTTAGAGGAAGCTGTCATTTAAACTTAATGTCTTATGCAGCATTTTAAATCATGTCTCTTGTGGTATAGACACTCAAACATTGACAAAAATTTAACTTGAAAATATACTATAATATCTAATTTCAGTTCAGGTAAAAAAAAATCTACAAAATACTTTATACGAGACCATGTTTCCTCTTGGTTTGCCATTAAGTCTTTATTGCCCAAAGTTCTAGAATTTTATTTAGAAAAATAGATTAGTTAGTTTTAGTCCAAACAAAAGAGTAGTTAGTGTTATTGAGCACTTTCCATATCCCCAGATATTGCCTAATTTTCTAAGTGCTCTACCTGCCTGAGGCCATATAATCTTTATAAGTACAGTGGATTTAGTGCCACTTCCTGCCTGTCTTATTCTTTGGGGTTTGTGCTTCTTCCTTGGAGCAGCACCAGTGCCTCAGGGGAAGCAGGTGTTTCCAGCTTCTGAATGAGTCTGATTTGTCTCCTATTTCCTTGACAGCAGTTAGTGTAGGAACCCAGGTCTAAGACAACCGACCATTCCTGGACAAAAGAATGGGTTCAGGGAATGGCATACAACTCAGTGCAAGTAAGAAGACTGCGTGGGATGTTTTCAGGGGTCATGGGGAAAGGGAAAGCCATGAAAAAAGTTGTCCTCCCTTGGTTGTGGACATAGGCAGGGCAGAATACACAGCCTTCCCACTACTGGCTCAAAAATGAAGCCAGCAGTGAGAAAAAGGGAGAGACCAGAGACTCACAAATAAAACAGAACCTGGGTCCAGATTAGTCACCCTATCTGTGGAACTTTTCAGTTTTGTGAGGCAATAAATTCCATTTATCATTTAAGATATGTTGAAATGGATTTTCTATTTCTTGTCTTCAAAATCATTGTAACTCTTACATAAATACTGTTTGTTATATTATGTGAGTATTAATATAAGAGGATATACCAAGAATCAAAATATGAAAATATAAAAATACTTCCACATCACATTTGCATGGTGCTTGATATTTTTAAAAGCACGTATTATGCATTTTAAACTCATTGAGTTTCTATAAGCTTAACAAGTTAGGTGAGACAGGTATGATTGCAGTGGAATTACATTTTACTCAGGAGATGGGTTCTAAATATACAGGGTGAAAATTGTGTATAGTCAAAATTATCCTTTGGAATCCTATACTGCAATAAGTCACTTTCCACTTTCTCTTCATTCATTCCATCAGTCAAAAATGTTTATTGAGAAACTTCTATGTGTCACAAAGAGGGTACAGAGTAATGATAAGATCTCTGATCTCATAAAATTTACTTTCTAGTGGTTGAGAAAATTATAAAAAAAGACAGTTGAGCTCATAAAAAGGTTGGAATTATTGAGATTAATAAGATGCAGAGGACTTTTGTTGAAGGTAGTCAGGGAAAGCTTCTATGAGAAGTAACTGAACTCTTAAGGATGAGAATGAGCTAATCTGTTGACAAGTGGCCAGGGACCATTCTAGGCAAAAGGAAGAACAATGATGACAAAGACCTTAGTTGGAAAACTGTACAATGTGTTTGAGAAAGAGAAGAATGGTAGGGGATGAAGTCACAAAACAAAGCAACCCTTAAAATATGCAAAATATTTCTGTAGGTCAAGGTATGGGAATTTTGATTTTATAGTAACAGGAATGGAGAAAGGCTTAGAGCAAGGTAATGGCATGCTCTGATTTGATGTTTAAAAATAATTACTATAACAAGGAATAAGAGAGAAAAACAAAGTAGTTAAGTGGGTTTGAAATTCAAAAACATTATAGTAGTGTGTGGTAGGGTGATGGTAATGAAGACCAAGGGAAGTTTTTAGAAATCAAAAGTATTTGGGAAGAAGAACTTACACAACTCAATGATGTTTGGATGTTGGGAACAGGTAAAGGAAAGGAAGGCGTGAATGATGACTCCAAAGTTTTTGTCTCAATTACCTGAGGGTAGAGGGATGCCATATACATGAACAGGACTGCAGTATGAGCATTAGGGTGGGAACTGAAGAGTTCTATTTAGGGCTTATTAAGCTTGAGATGAATGATAGACATGTTATTTTATTGTTGAGGAAGAGGACACAGAGAGGATAAATGACCTATTCATACTCATATGACAAATAAATAGAGAACTTCTTTGACCTTTGGTCTTCCTGAAGATACAGGTGGCTCCTTTAGATATTAGTCTACACCATTTTAGCAGTGATTGACCAATTGAGTTGTCATTTGATTACAAAACACCTCCCAAATAGTGAATATATGCTTACAAGTTCAACCATGGTAGCAGCAGCTTTTAATTGTTTGTGAGCATTTCCATTGACAGACCCCACAGAACCAGGATGGGAATGTCAGTAGTGCTACAAGGCTAAGGTGGTTGATGGAATGAGTAGGAGATATATCTTCCTTGTCTGATTTTCCTGTCCTTTGGGTATCATTATCTCCAGTAGTTCACCTGTAAAAATTCCTTTTGTCAGGTAACTACAGGAACTATGTACAGTAGTTATGTGACAGAGTTCTATATAAGAGGATATATTAGTGGGTGAAGTCAGATAATTATAAAAATGATTTCACCTTGCATTTGCATACTACAACACTATTTTGCAAAATGCCATTGTATATTTTAATCTATTTAGTTCTATGAACCTAGTGAGTTTGGTTATACAAGTACGCATTGTTACAATTATCATTATAGTAGAGTTTCATCTTACTTGGCAGCTAGGTTCTAACGTACATAAGTAGAAATTGTGTGTAGCCAAAATTACCCCAGATAGTTCTATTTTTCAAAAAGTTCAACACAGCTAATTTTCAGACAAGTATTAGAATTCATTGTTCTTTTTCCACTCACACCTGGTAAAGTGAGTGACTTCTCTTTGGGGTCATGCCGTAACAAAAAATAGAGATACACTCAGTGCAGCAAAATACTATTTTCTCTTCCTTTCTTTTTCCTTCCCTCCCTTCCTTCCACAAATATTTATGGACTCCTACATTTCAAGTGTTATTCTAGACACTGAAATTACAGTGATTAGCCAAAGGAATAAGTTCTTGACCTCAGACTTAGTGAGGCACATAGGTCACAGGAATAGTGATGCGGCCTCTACAGCAAACAGCAGAACATTAATGGCTAGCAGAACTCTTGACCTAATTCAATTGTTTCTTTCTCTTTTCTGAGCACTTATTTTTGAATTTTCACGTGCTATACTATTAGATGCAATTCTGTATTCCCATTATACATGCAAATAAACAGGCTAAAAGAGATGACTTTCCCAATAGTCTTATGATTGTAGTAGAATTAGGTTTCAAATTTGGCTTCAAATTTAAAGTCCTAACTTTCCTCTCCTCTACCCCCTTAAGCATCTTTCCCTTTCTTCTGATTTGGTCAGTCTTTTTTTGATTTGTTTGTTTTACTTTTATTTTTATTTTTTTCAGTACCATGTATCCACCTTCTAACCCTCTACTCAATCACCACACTGTTGTCCATGAGCCCTTTTTACTTTTTGCTCAATCCCACCATTCCCCCACCCTCCTACCCAGTACTGACAGTGTGCTCTATTTTTATGGGTCTGTCCCTCTTTTGATTGTCAGTTCAGTCTGTTCATTGGATTCCACATATGAGTGAAATCATATGGCATTTTCTTTTTCTGATTGGCTTTTTTACTCAGCATAATGTTCCCCAGGTCCAGGGTTAATTTTTTTCCCCCAAAATATGTATTTATTTTATTCTGTAAATTATTTAGCCCCCATATTTTCTTTTTTTTATAATTGTAATTTTTTATTGTTATTCAATTACAGTTGTGTGCCTTTTCTCCCCATCCCTCCACCCCACCCCAGCCGAACCCCCCTCCCTCCCCCACCTCCACCAGAGACATTGAAGTTAAGAACAATCTAACAATGGTCAGGGGGGAGTGGGGAGGGGACAGTGAGGAGAGGGGATTACAGGAACTACTATAAAGGACACATGGACAAAAAAAATTTTTTTTAATGGCTGAGTAGTATCCTATAGTTGTTTTATCTACCGATCCACTAATGGGCACTTGGTCTGCTTCCATAGCTTGGGAAGTGTAAATAATACCGCAACGAACATAGGGGTGCTTATGTTCATTTTAATTGTTGTTTTGAGTTTCTTTGGAAAAATTCCGAGAAGTGGAATCTCTGGGTCATAAGGCATTACATTTCTAATTTTTTTGAGGTATTTGCATACTGCTTTCCACAGTGGCTGCACCAACCCACATTCCCACCAACAGTGACGAAGGGTTTCCCTTTCTCCACATCCCCTCACCAGTGCTGATTGATTGATGATAGCCATTCTTGTAGGTGTGAGGTGATATTTCATTGTGGCTTTAATTTGCATTTCTCTGATGATTAGTGGCGTTGACCATCTTTTCATATGTCTATTGGCTATCTGTATGTCGTCATTGGAGAATTGTCTATTTAGGACATTTGCTCAATTTTCAATTGGATTGTTTTGTTTTTTGAGTGTTGAGTTTTAAAGTTCTTTATAAATTTTGGATATTAATCCCTTATCAAATATATCAGCAAATATGCTCTCCCATTTGTGGGTTGTCTTTTTATGTTGCTTTGCTGTGAAAAACTTTTCAGTATGATGTAGTCCTCTTTGTTAATTTTTTTGTTTCTTTTCCTTTCTTGACGAGATGCGTCAGAAAAAATATTGCTATGAGAAAATGTCTGAGATTTTACTACATAAGTTATATTCTTGGGTTTTTATGGTTTTGTGTTTAACATCTAAGTCTTTAATCCATTTTGAATAACTTCTTGTGTGTTGCTTAAGATGGAAGTATAGTCTCCTTTTTCTGTACATATCCATCCAATTTTCCTAACGCCACTTATTGAATTAACTATCTTCAGTGCATTGTACATGCTTGCTTCCTCTGTCAAATATTAATTGACTATAAAGGCATGGGTTTATTTCTGGTTCTCTATTATATTCCATTGACCTATGTGTCTGTTTTTATGCCAGCACCATGCTATTAAGATTATTATGGTCTTCTTGCATATATTTTTCTTTTTTTTCCACTTTTTTTTCATTTTTTAAAAAAATATATTTATTGATTATGCTATTACAGTTGTCCCATTTCCCCCCCCCACTCCACTCCATCCTGCCCACACCCTCCCTCCCACATCCCCCCCCATAGTTCATGTCCATGGGTCATACTTATAAGTTCTTTGGCTTCTACATTTCCTACACTATTTTTGCCCTCCCCCTGTCTATTTTCCACCTATCATCTATGCTACTTATTCTCTGTACCTTTACCCCCCTCTCCCCCTCCCACTCCCTTAATGACAAACCTCATGTTCTAGTTGTTTGCCTAGTTTGCTCTCGTTTTTGTTTTATGTGTGGCCGTTAATAACTGTGAGTTTGCTGTCATTTTTACTGTTCTTTTTTTGATCTTCTTTTTCTTAGGTAACTCCCTTTAACATTTCATATAATAAGGGCGTGGTGATGATGAACTTCTTTAACTTGACCTTATCTGAGAAGCACTTTATCTTCCCTTCCATTCTAAGTGATAGCTTTGCTGGATACAGTAATCTTGGATGTAGGTCCTTGCGTTTAATCTTGGGTAATATAATTATGATGTGCCTTGGTGTGTTCCTCCTTGGGTCCAGCTTCTTTGGGACTCTCTGAGCTTCCTGGACTTCCTGGAAGTCTATTTCCTTTGCCAGATGAGGGAAGTTCTCCTTCATTATTTGTTCAAATAAGTTTTCAGTTTTTTGTTCTTCCTCTTCTCCTTCTGGCACCCCTATAATTCGGATGTTGGAACGTTTCAAGGCGTCCCGGAGATTCCTGAGCCTCTCCTCATTTTTCCAAGTTCTTGTTTCTTCATTCTTTTCTGGTTGGATGTTTCTTTCTTCCTTCTGGTCCACACCATTGATTTGAGTCCCAGTTTCCTTCTCATCACTATTGGTTCCCTGTACATTTTCCTTTGTTTCTCTTAGCATAGGCTTCATTTTTTCATCTGTTTTTCGAATAGATTCAACCAAGTCTGTGAGCATATTGATAACCAGTGCTTTGAACTGTGCATCCGATAGGTTGGCTATCTCTTCCTCGCTTAGTTGTATTTTTTCTGGAGCTTTGAAGTGTTCTGTCATTTGGGCCATTTTTTTTGTTGTTTGTTTGTCTTGGCGCATCTGTTACTTTAAGGGGCGGAGCCTTAGGTGTTCACCGGGGCGGGGTAATGCTGGTCACTGCCCTGTGACGCTGTACGTGGGGGAGGGGCCGAGTGGGAGCAATGGTGCCTGCCTCACTCTCCTCCAGCTTTCAATCTTTCACTCTGATACCCACAATCAAACTGGGCCACTCTGGTGCTGGTTCCCGAGTAAGTGGGCCTGTGCACACTCTAGGCCCCTGTGGGTCTCTCCAAGGACCTCTCCTGTGAGGCTGGGAGTCTCTCCTGCTGCCGCCCCAACCCCCAGGGGCGTTTTCAATCAGAGGTTTAAGGCTTTATTTCCCTGAGCTGGAGCCCTGGGTTGTGTGGTCTGCTTCGCTCCCCGCTGTTCTTCCAGTTTATCTGTGCGCAAATGTTGTGCCGTGGGGTGCTACCCGCTGCTCTGCCTGCCCCGCTCTTCGCCACTCTGAGTCCGGCCCTCTGGGTTTATCTGTGCAAATGTGGGGCCGCAGGGTCTGCTAGTGCTCAGACTGCCTGCGCCATTTGTCCCACACTCCGCCAGTCTCAGTCCCGCCACAGCCACGCGAGTCCTCTCCACCCCGGTGCCCGTCTCTGCCCCTCCTACCAATCTGGGTGAATATTTATTTTCTGTTTCCTTGGTGTTGGTCCCCCTTGCTGTTCGATTCTCTGTCAGTTCTGGTTGTGTGAGGAGGCGCAGTGTGTCTACCTACGCCGCCATCTTGGTTCTCTCCACATTTTTTTTTATTATTGCTCAAATACAGTTGTCTCCATTTTTCCCCTACCACTCCCCCTTACCCCAGCCATCCCCACTTCCCACCCTTGATCCTACCCCTCTTGTGTTTGTCCATATGTCCTTTATATGTGTTCCTGAAAACCTTTCTCCCCTTCCCCCCATTATCTCCTCCCACCTCCCATCTTGTTACTGTCAGATTGTTCTTAATTTTATTGTCTCTGGTTATATTTTCCTTGCTTGCTTGTTTTCCCATAAATACATAAATAAGTAAAAATTTCATATAATATATGTAATATCTCAATAGTGTTTATATTGATTACATATTTAAGAGCTATTTTAAATGCTTTGAGTTCAATAAAATTTATTATTAAAAATAAAAAAGATTATTATGGTCTTATAGTATAGTTTGATATTACATAGCGTGAATTCCTCTGACTTTGTTCTTCTTTCTGAAGATCGCTGTTGCTATTTGGGGCCTTTAAAGTTCCATATACATTTTTGAAATATTTTGTCTAGTTATGTGAAATAAATCATTGGCATCTTGATAGAAATTGCATTGTATCTATAGATTGCTTTGAACAGTGTGGACATTTTAATGATGTTAATTCTTCCTATCCATGAACACGGTATGTGCTTCCACTTATTTGTATCTTCTTCAATTTTTTTTCTTCAGTGTGTTATAATATTTTTGAGGACAGGTATTTTATATCATTAGTTAGATTAATTCCTATGTAATTTATTCTTTCTGAAGTAACAGCGAATAAGATTACTTTCATAATTTTCCTTTTGATAATTCATTATTGGCATATAAAATGCAGCTAATTTCTGGATATAAACTTTGTATACTGCTTCATTATTGAATTCAGTTATCAGTTATACTAGTTTGTTGGTGGAATCTTTAGGGTTCTCTATGTACAATATCATCCATTTGCAACAAAGGCAGGTAGTTTTACTTCTTCCAATTTGGATGCCTTTTATTTCATTTTCTTGTTTGATTGCTATGGCTGGAACTTCTGAGACTGTGTTGAATAAGAGAGGTGAAAGTGGACATTCCTGTCTTGTCCCCAGTCTTAACAGGGATGCTTGTAGATTTTTCCTACTCATTTTCATGCTGGTAGTGTGTTTGTTATATGTGGCCTTTATTATATTTAAGTATGTTCTCTATCCATTTTGCTGTGAGTTTTTTTTTAATGTTTATTGTTATTCAATTACAGTTGTACAACTGTAATTGCTGTGAGTTTTTATCATAAATGGGTACTGGATTTTATCAGATGCTTTTCCTGCATTTATTGATATAATCATGTGGTTTTTATCCTTCAGTTTGTTTATGTTCTATATCACATTTATTAATTTGTGAATGTTGTACCAACCTTGCATCACCAGAATGAATCCAATTGATCACTGTGTATGATCTTTTTGTAGTATTGCTGTGTTTGGTCTGCTAATATTTTGTTGAGGATTTTAGCATCTATGTTCATTAAGGATATTGGTCTATAATTTTCTTCATTTGTAGTGTTTTTATCCACTGTTGTAATTAGGATAATGCTGGCCTAGTAAAATGAGCTTGGAAGTATTTCCTCCTATTGAATTTTTTGGAGTACTTTGAGAAGGAGAGGTGTTAGTTCTTCTCAGAATGTTTGCTAAAATTCACCTGTGAAGCCATCTGATCCAAGGATTGTGTTTGTTGGGAGATTTTTTTAATACTCTTCAATTTCACTAGGTGTAATCTGTCTATTGAGATTGCTAGATATAGATTCTTCCTGATTTAGTGTTGGAATGTTGTATGTTTCTAGAAATTTATCCATTTTGTTCAGGTTGTCCAATTTGTTATCATATATTTGCTCATATTTTCGTACAATCATTTGTATTGCTTTGGTCTCAATTGTTATTTCTCTTCTTTTATTAGTGATTTTATTTATTTCGGTCCTGTCTTTTTTTCTTAATGAATTTCTTTAAAGGTTTGTAAATATTGTTTATCTTTTCAAAGAACCAGCTCTTGGATTCATGGATCTTTTGTATTTTTTTAACTTTATTTCATTTATTCAGGTAGTTGTGTTCTCATTTTCATTTGTTTCAGGGTATTTTTTTTATATGTAGAATCGATTTTAAAAAATTTTTTATTGTTATTCAATTACAGTTGTATGCCTTTTCTCCCCTTCCCTCCCTCCCACCACAGGTGAACCCATCTCCCTCCCGCACCCCCACCATCCCCCCGATTTTGTCCATGTGTCCTTTAGAATAGTTCCTGCAATCCCCTCTTCCCACTGTCCCCACCCCACGCCCCCCTGGCCACTGCTAGACTGTTCCCAACATCAATGTCTCTGGTTGTATTTGGTTTGCTTTTACCTTTTGTTGATTATGTTCCAGTTAAAGGTGAGATCATATGGTATTTGTCCCTCACCACCTGGCTTATTTCACTTAGCATAATGCTCTCCAGTTCCATCCATGCTGTTGCAAAGGGTATAAGCTCCTTCTTTCTCTCTGCTGCGTAGAATTCCATTGTGTAAATATACCATAGTTTTTGGATCCACTCGTTTGCTGATGGGCACTTAGGTTGCTTCCAGTACTTGGCTATTGTAAATTGTGCTGCTATGAACATTGGGGTGCACAGGTTCTTTTGAATTGGTGTTTCAGTGTTCTTAGGGTATAATCCCAGCAGCGGAATTGCTGGGTCAAAGGGCAGTTCCCTTTTTAGTTTTCTGAGGAAACTCCATACTGTTTTCCACAGTGGCCTCACCAGTCTACATTCCCACCAACAGTGCACTAGGGTTCCCTTTTCTCCGCATCTTCTCCAACATTTGTTTGTGGATTTGTTGATGTTGGGCACTCTGACTGGTGTGAGATGGTACCTCATTGTGGTTTTAATTTGCATCTCCCTGATGGCTAATGATGATGAGCATCTTTTCATATGTCTCTGGGGCCTCTGTATGTCTTCCTTGGAGAAGTGTCTGTTCAAGTCCTTTTCCCATTTTTTAATTGGGTTGTTTGTCTTCCTGGAGTGGAGTCGTTTGAGTTCTTTATATATTTTGGAGATCAGGCCCTTGTCTGAGGTATCGTTGGCAAATATGTTTTCCCATACTGTTGGTTGTCTTTGTAATTTGGTGCTATTTTCTTTAGCCAAGCAGAAGCTTTTTATTTTGATGAGGTCCCATTTCCTTATTCTTTCCTTTATGTCCCTTGCTTTAGAGGACATATCTGTGAGGATGTTGCTGCGTGGAATGTCTGAGATTTTCCTGCCAATGTTTTCCTCGAGGACTTTTATGGTGTTATGACTTATATTTAAGTCTTTTATCCATCTTGAGTTTATTTTTGTTTATGGCGTAAGTTGGTGATAGAGTTTCATTTTTTTGCACGTAGCTGTCCAGATCTCCCAACACCATCTGTTGAAGAGGCTGTTTTTGCTCCATTTTATGGTCCTGTATCCTTTGTCAAATATTAATTGACCATAAAGACTTGAGTTTATTTCTGGGCTCTCTGTTTTGTTCCATTGGTCTACGTGCCTGTTTTTATGCCAGTACCAGGCTGTTTGGATTACAGTGGCCTTGTAATACAGTTTGATATCAGGTATTGTGATCCCTCCTGCTTTGTTCATCTTTCTCAAAATTGCTGCAGCTATTCGGGATTGTTTATGGTTCCATACAAAATTCTGAAATGTTCGTTCTATATCTGTGAAATATGAAATGGGTACTCTAATAGGGATTGCATTGAATCTATAAATTGCTTTGGGTAGTATGGCCATTTTGATGATGTTAATTCTCCCAATCCATGAGCATGGTACATGCTTCCATTTGTTTGTGTCTTCCTTAATTTCTTTCTTCAGTGTTGTGTAGTTTTCTGAGTACAGGTCTTTTACCTCCTTGGTTAGGTTTATTCCTAGGTACTTTATTTTTCTTGTTGCTATATATAATGGGATTTTTTTCCTGATTTCTGTTTCTGCAGTTTCGTTGTTTTTGTACAGGAATGCCTTTGATTTCTGAGTATTGACTTTGTATCCAGCTGTTTTGCCAAATTCATTTATTAGGTCGAGTAGTTTTTTGGTGGAGTCTATACGATTTTCTAAGTACACTATCATGTCATCTGCAAACAGTGACAGTTTCATTTCCTTCTTTCCAATTTGGATGCCTTTTATTGCTTTTTCTTCTCTGATTGCTGCGGCTAGGACTTCCAATACTATGTTGAATAGGAGTGTTGAGAGAGGGCATCCTTGTCTTGTTCCTTATCTTAGTGGGAAAGCTCTAAGTTTTTGTCCATTGAGTATGATGTTGGCTGTAGGCCTCTCATATATGGCCTTTATTATGTTGAGGAATGCTCCCTCTATTCACACTTTGCTGAGTGTTTTTTCAGAAATGGGTGCTGTACCTTATCAAATGCTTTTTCTGCATCTATTGATATGATCATGTGATTTTTATCTTTGCTGTTGTTGATGTGATGTATTATGTTTATTGATTTGCGAATATTGTACCATCCTTGCATCCCTGGGATGAATCCCACTTGGTCATGGTGGATGATCGTTTTAGTGTATTGCTCGATGCGGTTTGCCAATATTCCGTTGAGAATTTTAGCGTTTATGTTCATCAGAGATATTGGCCTGATGTTTTCTTTCTCCGTTGTGTCTTGATCTAGTTTTGGGATTAGGATGATGCTGTCTTCCTAAAAAGAGTTTGGGAGTCTTCCATCAGTTTGGATTTTTTCGAATAGTCTGTGAAGGATAAGGGTTAACTCTTCCTTAAATGCTTTGTAGAATTCTCCTGTGAAACTATCTGGTCCAGGGCTTTTGTGTGTTGGGAATTTTTTCATGACTGCTTCAATTTCCTCTGCTGTTATTGGTCTATTCAGTGTTGGAAGATTGTATTTTTCTAGAAATGTGTCCATTTCACCTAGGTTTTCAAATTTCTTGGCATACAGTTCTTCGTAGTAATTTCTTACAATCCTTTGTATTTCTGTGGTATCAGTTGTAATCTCTCCTCTTTCATTTCTAATTGTGTTTATTTGGATCCTCTCTCTTTTCTTCTTGATGAGCCTACTTAAAGGCTTGTCGATTTTGTTTATCTTTTCAAAGAACCAGCTCCTCGATTCATTGATCCTTAGAATTGTGCTTTCAGTCTCTATGTCATTTATCTCTGCTCTAATCTTGGTTATTTCCTTCCTTCCTCTTGCTCTGGGCTGTCTTTGTTGTTGTTCCTCGAGTTCTTGTAGGCGTAGCGTTAGGTTTTTTGTTTGAAATGTTTCTATCTTTTTAAGGTAGGCCTGTATTGCTATGAACTTCCCTCTCAGGACTACCTTTGCTGTGTCCTATAGGGTTTGGGTTGTTGTGAGTTCATTTTCATTTGTTTCCAGAAAGTTTCTGATTTCTTCCCTAATCTCATTCTTGACCCATTCATTGTTTAATAGCATGCTATTCAGTCTCCATGATATTGAGTGTTTTGTCCTTTGGGGTTGGTGTCTAGTTGCAGTCCCTTGTGGTCAGAGAAAATGGTTGATATGATTTCAGTTTTCTTGAACTTGTTGAGGCTTGCTTTGTGTCCTATCATGTGGTCTATCTCTGAAAAAGTTCCATGTACACTTGAAAAGAATGTGTATTTTGCTCTTAGGGATGAAAAGCTCTATATATATCAGTTAAGTCCATTTCATCTAGGGTATTGTTAAGTGACACAATATCCTTGTTGATATTTTGTTTGGAATACCTGTCCTTTTTTGATAGTGGGGTGTTAAAGTCCCCTACTGTAATTGTGTTGCTGTCAATATCTTTCTTGAAGTCCTCCAAGATTTTCTTAATGTATTTGGGTGCTTCTATGGTGGGTGCATATATATTTACAATGTTTATGTCTTCTTGCTGGATTCTTCCATTGAGTATTATGAAGTGACCTTCTGGGTCTCTCTTTATGGCCCTTCCTTGGAAGTCTATTTTGTCTGATATGAGTTTTGCTACTCCTGCTTTTTTTCCCGGTCCATTTGCTTGGAAAATTTGATTCTAGCCCTTCACTTTCAGTCTGTATGAGTCTTTTGTCCTGAGATGGGTCTCTTGTAGGTAGTGTATGTGTGGGTCTTGTTTTCTTATCCATTCAGCTATTCTATGTCTTTTGATTGGAGCATTTAATCCATTTACGTTTAAGGTTATTATTGACAGGTAGTTATTCATTGCCTTTATTCCTACCTGTGTTCCTCTGTCTTTCTCTTTTCCTTCCTTTCCTTAAAGCAGTCCCTTTAGCATCTCTTGCAGAGCTGGTTTGGTGGTAGTGTATTCTTTTAGACTTCTTTTGTCTGGGAAACTCTTTATTTGGCCTTCTATCTTGATTGAGAGCCTTGCTGGGTAAAGTAGCCTTGATTGCAGGCCTCTGTTTCTCATTACTTGGAATATTTTTTGCCATTCTCTTCTGGCTTGGAGCGTTTCCATTGAGAAGTCAGTTGCTAACCTTTCTGGGGCTCCCTTGTACGTTACTTCCTTTTTCTACCTTGCTGCTTTTAAGATCCTCTCTTTGTCTTGGAAATTTGCCATTTTAATTATGATGTGTCTTGCCGTGGGTCTCTTTGGGTTCCTCTTGCTTGGGACTCTCTGTGTTTCCTGGATTTGGGTGACTTTTTCTCTCCTCAGATTAGGGAAATTTTCCATCATTACTTTTTCAAATAGGTTTTCTATCCCTTGCTCTTCTTCTTCTCCTTCTGGTATTCGTATTATACGGATATTGTTACGTTTCACGTTGTCCTGCATTTCCCTTATTGCCTCTTCATTCTTTCTGAGCCTCTTTTCCTTTTCTTGCTCTTTCTGGGTGTTTTTTTCTACTTTGTCCTCCAGCGCTCTGATCCGATCCTCTGCTTCATCAAGTCTGCCTTTGATTCCTTCTACTGTGTTCTTCAATTCAGAAATTGTGTTCTTCATTTCCTGTTGGCTCTTGTTGATAGTTTCTATTTCCTTTTTTATGTTGATATAGTTTGTAGTGAGTTGATTGTAGTTTCCCTGTAGTTTCTGGTAGTTCTCTTTGAGCTCAGAGAGCTCAGTGAGCTTCCTGATGACCATTGCTTTGAACTTAGTATCTGATAGTTGACTTGCCTCTTTTTCAGTTAGCATTCTTTCTGAGGCTTCCTTCTTTCCTTTCATTTGGGAATTGTTTCTTTGTCTTCCCATTGTTTGTGAGACTCTTCTTGTTAGCCTCTGCTTCTTAAATTGATCTATTCTGACTCCCTGGGTTTATGGTATGAACTTCTATGGTAGAATGCCAATGGGATTCATGGGTGCTGTCTCCTTAATCTCCTGTGCTCACTGATCTTGAGCTGACGTTTATGGGTGTAACACGGTCTAACTCTAGTCTTTTCATCACTCCAGGTTTTGTTGTCTCACCTGTTTGAAAAAGAGAAAGGGGGGAGGAAAAAAAAAGATGGGTAAGAGGGAAAAAGGAAATAGAAAAGGAAAGGAAGGAAGGAAGAGGGAATAAAGAAATATCAGAGGCAAGGTAAGAAGGAATTTTAACAAAAATCAAAACATAGGAATAAATAAAAGAAGGCAGGAACAAGGCATAAAAAAGGTAAAGGATGGGAGGAAGAAGGCATGAAAAAAAAAAAAAAAGAAAGGAAGAAGGAATTCAGGGGGAAAGGAGGAAAGGGGAAAAAAAAAAATCTTGTGCTGGCTTTAAACCAGTCAGGTTAGTTCTGCTGGTTGTCCTGTCTGTGGAACTGGAGGGGGTGGTTGGAAGGATTGGTTTCACTTTTCTCCCTTCGTGAGCCACACTCTTCTCTATCGTTCAGCCTGCAGTCCAGTTCCTCAGGGTCCTTCTGATCTCCAGTAGGCCTTTAGTTCACCAGTTGTGCTGTCCTTGAGTTGCACCAATTAGGTGCAGTTCACACTCTACCTTCTTGCTCTTTGCTGTCTTAGATGCTAGAGGTTCTGGGTGCTGCTATGGAGTAGTTCAGCCCCCTATTGGGTTGAGTCTTTCTAGGGCATGCAGTCTCCCCTAGCCCTGCAGCTCCCCTCTGCTGGGTGTTCTGCCTTTGTCCTAGAGAGCTAGTAGGCCCTGCAGGCCTCTGTGCGCAGGTGTTAGGTAGGCATTGTAGGTGTGGTCCCTGGCAGGCAGCCAGGCCGTTGATCAGCCAATCCAGCTGCTTTGTGCTTGGGACGGGCAGCCGGCTGATCCAGGGGCTCTGGGCATAAGTCTCTTGGGTGGGCAGGGCCGCTTTGGGACTGAGTCACGTGGCACTGGCGTCTGCTGTTTTGGGCCTGTGTGTGGAGCAGCTAGCCTCTGCTCCAGATGCTCTCCCACCTGAGGTTTCAGGTGTGGGTGCCCCGCCAGGGTTTCCTGTGTGGGCCCCCAGTTTGCTAATCTGCGTGCACGCAACCGGGCTTCAGGTGTGCACGGGGCTGCTTATCCTGTGCTGGCAGTCCAGGGGCGGAGGGGGGAGGGGTGCCAGGGGCTGCGGCTGCTGCCGAGAGTTCTCTAACTAGCCCCTGAGTGCCTCTATTTTCTTTTTCTTTTTGAGAAATTCTTCCTATTCAAGCCCCCCTGGTCCAAACAAGCACCTGACTGCTCACAGCTTAGCCTTGCCCTCTCCCAAGACTCCTGCAGCTGCCTCTGCACCTGGGCTGGGGCTTCTGCTGCCCTTGTCCCTGCACTGGTCCCTGGTCCTGGGGACCTTATTGTCCTTAAGCACTCTTCTTACCGTCAGATCTTTCCATGTCCTCTATCTTTGGTCTCTGATCTTCATATATGCTGGAATACTGTTGGCTGTTTGCTCTGCTCCTCAGATCAGCTAGGTACTTCCCCGGCATTGAGGGGAAGTGGAATCCGCTCCCACCTATGTTGCCGCCATCTTCCCAGGTCTGTTTCAGGGTATTTTTTATTTCTTCTTTGGTCTTGTTGTTGACCCATTCTTTATTTAATAACATGTTACTTAGCATCCATGTCTTTGTGTATTTTTCAGTTTTCTTCGTGTTTGATTTCTAGGTTCATAGCATTGTGGTTTGAGAAGGTGCTTGATATGATTTCAATCTTAAATTTATTGAGACTCATTTTGTATCCTACAGTATGTTCTATCTTAGAAAACATTCCTTGTGCACTTGAAAAGACTTTGATCTATCCATTGAAGTCAATGAGGTGTTAAAATCAACTACAATGACTGTATTTCTGTCAATCTCTCCTTTTATGTCCATCAAGATTTGCTTTACAAAACAATAAAGTAATAGAAAAAAAGAGATTTCCTTTACACATATAGGCGATCTTATTTTGGGTGCATATATGTTTACTAGGCTTATATCTCCTTGTTGGATAGTTCCCTTTATCATTAGATAGTGTCCCTTTTTGTCTCTTATTATAGCCTTTGTTTTAAAGTTTATTTTATTAGATATAAGTATTGCTACCCCGGGTTTTTTCCTTTCCATTTGCATAATATAGCTTTTCAATCCCTTTACTTTTAGACGGTGTGTATCTTTCATTCTGAGGTGGGGCTCTTGGAGACAACAAATATATGGGTCTTGTTTTCTTACCCATTCAGCTACCCTATGACTTTGATTGGAGCCTTTAAGCCATTTACTTTAAAGTGATTATTGATAGGTATTTATTGCCATTGTATTTATATATTTTTTAATTTTCTTTTTTTTAATTGTTCAAGTACAGTTGTATCCATTTTCACCCCACCATGCCTCCCCCACCTATCCCAACCTCCCATTCTTAATCCCATTCCCCTTGTTTTTGCCCATGTGGCCTTCATATATGTTCCTTTTTAAAAAATTATTTTATTGTTGTTTAATTACAGTTGTCTGCATTTCCCCCCACCACCACTCCCCACCACCCTATCCAAACCCATCTCCCTCCCTTGCTTCCACCCATCCCCTTGGTTTTGTCCTTGTGTCTTTTATAGTAGTTCCTGAAAACCCTTCCTCCTACTGTCCCCTCCTCTCTCCCCTCTGGCTATTGTTAAACTGTTGCTAATTTCAATGTCTCTGGGTATATCTTGCTTGCTTTTTTCTTTTGTTGATTATGTTCCAGTTAAAGGTGAAATCATATGGTATTTGCCCCTCACCACCTGGCTTATTTCACTTAGCATAATGCTCTCCAGCTCCATCTATACCCTTGAAAGGGGTAGGAGCTTCTTTTTTCTCTGCTGCATAGTATTCCACTGTGTAAATATACCATAGTTTTTGGATCCACTCGTTTGCTGATGGGCACTTAGGTTGCTTCCAGCACTTGGCTATTGTAAATTGTGCTGCTATGAACATTGGGGTGCACAGGTTCTTTTGGATTGGTGTTTCAGGGTTCTTAGGGTATAATCCCAGCAGCGGAATTGCTGGGTCAAAAGGCAGTTGCATTTTTAGTTTCCTGAGGAAATTCCATACTGTTTTCCACAGTGGTTGCACCAGTCTGCATTCCCACCATCAGTGCACTAGGGTTCCCTTTTCTCCACAACCTCTCCAACATTTGTCTGTTGATTTGTTTATGGTGGCCATTCTCACTGGTGTGAAGTGGTATCTCATTGTGGTTTTAATCTGCATCTCTCTGATGGCTAGTGATGCTGTGTGGGGAACTGTTCCAAGCGTGGAAAATGTGGCTCAACCCCCACTCGGAAAAGCCAGTGGGGAGCGAGGTTGGCGGGCAGGACCCACGCCCATGGATAGGTTCTCCAGTGGGAAATCAGGCCAGCATTGTACCTAGACTGCTATGAGGTTTGCTTTTGCTAAAACTCCATCACCCTGAATTGAGGCAGCAAATGTTTACTGAGTATCTTCATCTTCCTAAAGTCTGTGCTAAACCACCCAAGTTTGGAGTGTGAGCAACTTCCCCCTTGAGCTGTAACATCCTTCTCTTTGAAGTAATTGGCAGTGTCCTGTCCTTTGTCCTCCTTAAAAGGTAATCACCTGTGGTGAACCTGTGCATAGTAAATGAGGATCACCCTCAATGTAATGTGCCCAGAAAAACAATAAAAGCCTGTCCAGGCGGGGGTCAGGGGCCCTCTCTTTAACTTGGAAAGTGGTCACGCAGCCCCTTTTTCTCCACAGGATTTCTGTAGTCCATGTGTATGTGTATTTGAATATAGCAACAACAATGGATCCTGCTGGCCAGGATCCGCGTCAATGCTGACCATCTTTTCAAATGTCTCTGGGCCCTCTGTATGTCCTCCTTGGAGAAGTGACTGTTCAAGCCTTTTGCCCATTTTTAAATTAGGTTTTTTGTCTTCTCACAGTGGAGTCATGTGAGTTCTTTATATATTTTGGAGCTCAAAACCTTGTCTGAGGTATCATTGGCAAATATGTTTTCCTATATAGTTGGTTCTCTTTGTATTTTAGTGCTGTTTTCTTTAGCCTTGCAGAAGCTTTTTATTTTGATGAGATCCCATTTGTATATTCTTTCCTTTATGTGCTTGATTTAGGGGACATATCAGTGAAGGTGTTGCTGAGTGGAATGTCTGAGATTTTCCTGCTGATGTTTTCCTCTAGGATTTTTATGGTGTCATGACTTATATTCGAGTCCTTTTCTGCCTTGAATTTATTTTTGTGTATGGTGTAAGTTGGTGATCAAGTTTCTTTTTTTTTACATATAGCTGTCTGGATCTCCCAATACCATTTGTTGAAGAGGCTCTTTTTGCTCAATTGTATGCTTATTTCCCCTTTGTCAAATCTTAATTGACCATAAAGACTTGGTTTTATTTCTGGGCTCTCTGTTTTGTTCCATTGGTCCATGTGTCTGTTCTCATGCCAGTACCAGGTTGTTTTGATGACAGTGGCCTTGTAATACAGTTTGATATCAGGAATTGTGATCCCTCCTACTTTGTTCTTTTTTCTCAAAATTGCTGTGGCTATTCGGGGTAGTTTATGGTTCCATATAGATTTCTGAAATCTTTGTCCTATATCTGTGAAATGTGTCATTGATACTTTAATAGGTATTGCATAGAATGTATAAATTGCTTGGGTAGTATGGACATTTTGATGATGTTAATTTTTCCAATCCATGAACATGGTACATGCTTCCATTTATTTGTGTCTTCCTTAATTTCTTTCTTCAATGTTGAGTAGTTTTCTGAGTACAGTTTTTTTTTTTTTTACCTCCTTGGTTAGTTTTATTCCTAGGTACTTTATTTTTCTTGTTGCTATATCAAATGTTTTTCCCCCCTGATTTCTGTTCCTGATATTTCATTGTTGGTGTACAAAAATGCCTTTGATCATACATGTTCCTTGATTCCCACCCCACCCCCCATGATTCCCTATTATATCTCTCACTCCTCCTCTCTGATTGCTGTTAGATTGTTTTTTATTTCAAAGTCTCTGGTTGTAATTTTCTTGCTTGTTTGTTGTGTTGATTATTTTTAAACTATATTTCTATGTTATTTTTTTCTTTTTCCTTTTCTTCTTAAAGCAAGCCTTCTAAGATTTCTTGCAATACTGGTTTGGTGGTAACAAACTTCTTTTGCTTTTTCTTGTCTGGGAAGCTGTTTATTTCTCCTTCAATTTTAAATGCTGACCTTGGTGGGTAATATAGCCTTGGTTTTAGGTTCTTGCTTTTCATCACCTTGAATATTTCATGCCAATGGCCCTTCTGGCCTGAAATATTTCTGTGAAGAAATCAGATGAGAATTTAATGGGAGTTCCCTTATAGGTAACAGACTGTTTTTCTCTTGCGGGTTTTATGATTCTCCCCTTGTCTTTAAGCTTGACCATTTTAATTATGATATGTGTTGGTGTGGGCCTCTATAGGTCCATCTTGCTTGGGAACTCTTGAGCTTCTGGACTGGTATATCTTTTTTCTTCACCAGTTTAGGGAAGTTTGTGGACATCATTTCTTGAAATAGGCTCTCTTTTTACTTTAAAAATTTTACAGATTTTAATGAATACATTATTATATCAGCTAACAAGTTTGTCCAAGATAAAACCAAATTACTATAGCCAAGGCTTCTTATGTGTCTGTTTAAGATTAAAGACAATTTTCATTGATTATTTCCACAAACAGAATATTCAAAGTATTTGAAAATAGGATGACATCTTTCATATGTATGTTTCCAGACAATGGTCAACAGCTATTTTATTAAGAAACTATTTAATTCTGGGTCTCTACATCATTTCATTTTTTTAATTAAAATAATTGTATAAACATTTTTGTCATCTTTTTTCTTTTATTTTCTTTTAAAAATATTTTTGTTTTTAATATAGTTTATTGATTATGCTATTACAGTTGTCCTATATCCCCCCCCTTTATTCCCCTGCACCCTGTACACCCCCTCCCACCTGAATTCCCCCTTTGGTTCATGTCCATGGGTCATATATATGTTCTTTGGCTTCTATATTTCCTATACTCTTCTTAACCTCCTCCTGTCTATCTTCTTCCTACCATTTATGCTACTTGTTCTCTGTACCTTTTCCCCCATTCCCTCCATCCACTACCCCACTGATAACCTTCTATGTGATCTCCATGTCTATGATTCTGTTCCTGTTCTAGTTGTTTGCTTAGTTTCTTTTTCTTTTTCTTTTTTTTTTAGGTTCAGTTGTTAACTGTGAGTTTGTTGGCATTTTACTGTTCATACTTTTGATCTTCTTTTTCTCAGATAGGTCCCTTTAACATTTCATATAATAAGGGCTTGATGATGATGAACTCCTTTAACTTGAATGTATCTGGGAAAACTTTATCTGTACTCCCATTCTAAATGATAGCTTTGCTGGATAGAGTCATCTTGGATATAGGTCCTTGTCTTTCATGACTTCAAATACTTCTTTCCAGCCCCTTCTTGCCTGCATGTTTCCTTTTCAGAAGTCAGCTGATAGTCTTACACTCCTTTGTAGGTAAGTGTTTCCTTTTCTCTTGCTGCTTTTAAGATTCTCTCCTTATCTTTATTGTTGTCTATTGTAATTATCATGTGCTTTGCTGTGTTCCACCTTGGGTCCAACTTCTTTGGGAGTCCTTGAGCTTCTTGGAGTTCCTGGAAGTCTATTTCCTTTGCCCGATTAGGGAAGTTCTTCATTATTTGTTCAAGTAAGTTTTCAATTTCTTGCTCTTCCTCTTCTCCTTCTGGCACCCCTATGATTAGGATGTTGGAATGTTTAAAGATGTCCTGGTGCTTCCTAAGCCTCTCCTCATTTTTTTGAATTCTTGTTTCTTCATTCTGTCCTGATTGACTATTTCTTTCTTCCTTCTGGTCCACACTGTTGATTTGAGTCCTGGTTTCCTTCCCATCACTGTTGATTCCCTGTATATTTTCCTTTATTTCATTTAGCATAGCCTTCATTTTTTCATCTAATTTGCAACCATATTCAACCAATTTTGTGAGCATCCTGACTACCAGTGTTTTGAACTGTGCATCTGATAGGTTGGCTATCTCTTCGTCACTTAGCTGTATTTTTTCTGGAGCTTTGATGTGTTCTTTCATTTGGGCCATATATTTTTGTGTCGGTGTACCTGTTACATAGTAAGGGGCAGAGCCTTAGGTGTTCACCAGGGCGAGGCAACCCATGTCGCTGCATTTTGATGCTATATGTGGGGAGGGGTCTGAGAGGGAACAATGCTGCTGGCTCCACTGTCTCCTGGCTTTCAGTCTCTTCCCCCACTACCCACAATCAAATGGGGCCCTTTTGGTGCTGATTTCTGTGTGGGTGGGTTTGTTTACATTCTAGGATCCTGATGGTCTCTCCAACAAACTCTCCTGTGAGGCTGTGAATTTCTCCCACTGCCACCACCACCCCCCAGAGATGTTTTCAATCATAGGTTTGAGGCTTTATTTCCTAGAGTTGGAATTCGAGGTTGCAAGGTCTGCCTTGCTCCTTAGTTGTTCTTCTCGTTTTATCTGCACGCTAATATGGGATCACCCAGTCCACAATCTGCTGCCTCACTGGGTCTGCCAGCTGCCACGTTGCCCACTATCTGCAGCCTTGCCCACCCCAGTCCACCAGCCACTGTCTTGCCTGGAGTCTTCTCCACCTGACTGCCTGTCTTGACCCCTCCTACTGGTGTGTGTGAATGTTTCTTCTTTAACTCCTTGGTTGTCAGACATCCATACAGTTTGATTTTTTGTCAGTTCTGGTTGCTTTTGTTTTTAACTTTGTTGTTGTCCTTTTGGTTGTGTGAGGAGTCACAGTGTGTCTACCTATGCCTCTCTCTTGGCCGGAAGTCTCTAAAATTGTTTAAGAATTGTTGTTCAAATACAGTTGTCTCTATTATCCCCCCACAAATATCACCCTCTCGAGCCATCCCACCACCTGCCCTCAATCCTACCCCCCTCTCATGCTATCCCTGTGTCCTTTCTACATGTTCCTGACAACCCCTCCCCCTTTCCCCTTTTTATCCCTTCCCACCTCCCTTCTGCTTACTGTCATTTGGTTCTTAATCTCACCCTTTCTGGTTATATTTTGCTTGATTGTTTGTTATGTTGATTAGGTTCCACTTACAGGTGAGACCATGTGGTATTTGTCTTTCACAGCCTGTTTTATTTCACTTAGCATAATGCTCTACAGATCCATCCATGCTGTTGCAAAGGGTAGAAGGATGTTCTTTCTTTCTGCTCTGTAGTATTCCATCATGTAAATTTACCATAGTTTTTAGATCCATTCATGTACTGTTGGGAACTTGGGCTGTCTTCAGCACTTGGCTATGGTAAATAATGCTGCTACGAACATTGGGGTGCATAGGTTCTTTTGAATTGGTATTTCAGTGTGCTTAAGGTATAATCCCAGCAGTGGAATTGTCAGACAGAAATACAGTTCCATTTTCAGTTTTCTAAGGAAATTCCATACTGTTTTCCACAGTGGCTGCACCAGTCAGCATTTCCACCAAGAGTGTGCTAGGGTTCCATTTTCTCCACAACCTCGCCAGTACTTCTTGTTTGTTGATTTATTTATGATGGCCATTCTCACTGGTGTGAAATAGTACTTCACTGTGGTTTTAATCTGCATCTCTCTGATGGCTAGTGATACTGAGAATCTTTTCATATGTCTCTGGGCCCTCTGTATATCTTCCTTGGAGAAATGTCTGTTGCAAATCTTTTGCCAATTTTTTAATTGTTATTTGTCTTCCTGGAGAGGAGTTGTGTGAGTTCTTTATATATTTTAGAGATCAAGCCCTTATCTGAGGTATCATTGGCAAATATGTTTTCCCATACAGTTGGTTCTCCTTTCATTTTTTTGCTGTTTTCTTTAGCCATGCAGAAGCTTTTTAATTAGATGAGGTCCCCTTTGTTCCTTCTTTCCTTTATGTCCCTTGCTCTAAGGGACATATCAGTGAAAACATTGGTGCATGGAATATCTGAATTTTCCCCACATATGTTCTCCAGCAGGATTTTTATTGTGTCACAACTTATATTTAAGTCTTTTATCCACCTCAAATTTATTTTTTTATGGTGTGAGTTGGTGATAGAGTTTCATTTTTTTGCATGTAGCTCTCCAGATAGCCCAGCTTGTTGAAAAAGCTATTTTTACTCCATTTTATGCTTCTGCCTCCTTTCTTGAATATTACTTGATCATCGAGACTTGGGTTTATTTCTGAGCCTTATATTCTGTCCCATTGGTCTGCATGTCTGTTCTTATGCAGTACCAGGCTGCTTTGATTACTGAGGCCTTGTAATACAATTTTATATCAGGCATTGTGATTCCTCCTACTTTGTTCTTCTTTCTCAAAACTACTTCAGCTATTCGGGGACATTTATGGTTCCATATAAGTTTTTCAAATATTTGTTCTATATCTGTGAACTCTATGCCATTGGTACTTTAATAAGGATTGTGTTGAATCTATAAAATGCTTTCAGTAGTATGGACATTCTATGATGTTAATTCTTCCAATCATTGACCATGGTATATGCTTGTGTTTTCCTTAATTTCTTTCTTCAGTGTTGTGCAGTTTTCTGAGTACAGGCTTTTTACTTCATTCCTTATTTTTTTTTCCTAGGTACTTTATTTTTCTTGCTATAGCAAATGGGATATTTTTCCTGATTTCTGTTTTTGATGTTTCATTGTTGGTTTACAAAAATGCCTTTGATTTCTGAATACTGAATTTGAATCCTGCTGTTTTGCCAAATTGACCTATTAGGTAAAGCAGTTTTTAGGTTGAGTATACAGGATTTTCTATGTGCATTATCATGTCATCTGCAACAATGACAGTTTAGCTTCCTCCTTTCCAATTTGGATGCATTTTATTTCTTTTTGCTGTCTGATTGTGCTGGCTAGGACTTCCAATACTATGTTGAATAGGAGTGGTGAATTCAGACATCCTTGTCTTGTTCCTGATCTTAGTGGGAAAGCTTTTAGTTTTTGCCCATTGAGTATGATGTTGGCTGTAGGTCTCTCATATATGGCCTTTATTAGTTGAGAAGTGTTCCCTCTACTCCCAATTTGCTGAGTGTTTTTATCATAAATGGGTGCTATACCTTATCAAATGCTTTTTCTACACCTACTCTTATGATCATGTGATGTTTGTCTTTTGTTTTGTTAATATGATGTATTATGTTTATTGATTTGTGAATATTCTACCATCCTTGCATCCCTAGCATGAATCCCACTTGATCATGGTGTATGATCTTTTTAATGTTTTGCTGGCTGTGGTTTGCCAATATTTTGTTGAGGATTTTAGTGTCTATGTTCATCAGTGATATTGCCTGTAGTTTGGTTTCCTTATTGTGTCTTTATCTGTTTTTGGGATTAGGATGTTGCTGGCCTCATAAAGAGTTTGGGAGTCTTTTGTCTTCTTTGATTATTGGAATAGTCTGTGAAGGATAGGGACTGACTCTTCCTTAAATGTTTTGTAAAATTCTCCTGTGAAGTGGTCCAGTACAGAGCGTTTGTGTGACAGGAGTTTTTTGATTGCTATTTCAATTTCATCAGCTGTTATTGGACTGTTCAGGCTTTCTGCTTCTTCTTTATTCAGTTTTGGAAGGCTATATTTTTCAAGAAATTTGTCCATTTCATCCAGGTTTTCAAATATCCTTGCATATATTTCTTCATAGTAAATTCTTACAATCCTTTGTATTTCTGTGGAATCTGTTATAATCTCTCATCTTTCATTTCTCATTGTGTTTATTTGGGTCCTCTCTTTTCTTGATGAGTCAGCTCAAAGGCTTTTTTTTTTTTTTTTTTTTTTGAAAGAAGCAGCTCCTGGATTTATTGATCCTTAGAATTGTGTTTTATTCTCTATGTCATTTAAATTTTCTCTGATGTTGGTTCTTTCTTTCTACTTGCTTTGGGCTTTGTTTGTTGTTCCGCCAGTTTTGGTGTAGATGTAGAGTTAGGTTGTTTACTTGAAATGTTTCTTTTTTAGGTAGTCCTATATCGCTATGAACTTCCCTCTCAGGTCTGCTTTCATTGTGTCCCATAAGTTTTGCATTGTTGTGAGTTCATTTTCATTTGTTCCAGAAACTTTTTGATTTCTTCCTAATCTCATTCTTAACTCATTCATTATTTAATAGTGTTCTATCTAGTCTCCATGAGTTTGAGTTTTTGAGTAATTTCCTGGAGTTTGGTTTCTAGTTTCAGTCCCTTGTGATTGGAGAAAATGGTTGAATGATTTCAATTTTCTTGATTTATTGAGGCTTGTTTTGTGTCCTATCATGTGGTCTATCTTTGAAAATTCCATGTGTATTTGAAAAGAATGTGTATTTTTCTTCTTTGGTGTGAAAGGTTCTATATATATATATACACATACATATATATCAGTTAATTCCATTTGACCTAGGATATTGTTCAATGCTGCAATATCTTTCTTAATATTTTGTTAGGAGGATGTATCCATTTTTGACAGTGGGGTGTTAAAATCCCCTAGTTAAATGTGTTCCTTTCAATATCTTTCTTCAATTCTTCCAAGATTTTCCATATGTACTTGGGTGATGCTATATTGGGTGCATATATGCTTATAATCTTTATGTCTTCTTGATTGATTCTTCCCTTTAGTACTATGAAGTGTCTTTCTGGGTATCTTTTTTGGCCTTTGTTTTGAAGTATATTTTCTCTCATAGTACTATTGCTACCACAGCTTTTTCCCCCCTGTGCATTTGCTTGTAATATTTGTTTCCAACCTTTCACTATCAGTCTGTGTATGTCTTTTGTTCTGAGGTGGATCTCTTGTAGGCAGCATATGTATGAGGCATGTTTTCTCATCCATTCAGCTACTCTATGTCTTTTGATTGGAGTATTTAATCCATTAACATTTAAGGTTATTAATGATAGGTATTTATTCATCCCCCCCCTTTTTACCTGTTTCCTCTTTTTCTCACTCTTTTCCTTCCTCTTATAGTAGTCTATTTAGCATATCTTGTAGTGCTTGTTTGGTGGAGGTACATTCTTTCAGCCTTCTTTTGTCTGGGAAACCCCTTATTTCACTGGGTAGAACACTTGGTTGTGGGCCTTTGGTTTTCATTACTTGGAATATATCTTGCTATTTTCTCCTGATTTGGAGTGTTTCTATTGAGAAATCAGCCCCCAGCCTTATTGAAGCACCTTTGTATGCTACTTCTTGTTTCTCCCTTGCTGCTTTTATGATTCTCTCTTTGTCTTTAAAACTTGGCGTTTAAATTATGATATGTCTTAGAGTAGGCCTCTTTGGGTTCATCTTGATTGGGACTCTGTGCCTCCTGCACCTCCGTGGATTTTCCCTCTCCATGTTTAGAAATACTTCGGTCATTATTTTTTCAAACATGTGTTTCTCTCCCTTGTTCTCTTCCTTCTCCTTCTGTTATTCCTATGATTTGAATGTTGTCGCATTTCATGTTATCTTGGAGTTCCCTTAAGCTATCTTCTTATTTTTTGAGTGTTTTTTCATGCATCTGCTCTACCTGGGTGTTTCTTTCTGCCTTGTCTTCCAGCTCATTAATTTGGTCCTCTGCTTCATCCAACCTGCTTGTAGTTTGTTCTAATGTGTTTTTTATTTTGGAAATTGTGTTTTTAGTTTCTTCCTGGTTTTTGTTTATAGTTTCTCTTTTTTTTATCATACTGTTGTAGTTTTCACTCAGTTCTCTGTATTTTCTGTGAGTTCCTTGAGCATCCTTATAACCATTATTTTGAATTCTATATCTGATAGTTAGCTTACCTCCATTTCTTTAGCTCTTTTATTGGGGAGTCTTCCATTCCTTTTGATTGCAGGTTCTTTTATTGTCTCCCCAGATTAGGTGACTCTTTTTGGTTGTTTCTGTGCTTCCTGATGTTCTGCTTTGGTTGCTGTCTTTGTAGGGTAAACATCTATGGTAGGAATTCTATGGGATTCAGTGGTGTGATCTCTTTGATCTTGTCTGGATGCTCTAGGGTTGCTCTGTCTTCTGTTTGTGTGGGCTCTGTTTTACTTGGGTTTTTACCCATTGGTGGTTCCTTTGTTGGCGGGTTCTCTCCTCCAGCAGGTATACTGATGTTCACAGCTCCCACCTCATCTCGTATATTATCAGTGTCAGGGGGAAGGCAAAATGGATTAAGACAGCAGGAGAGTATTCTATGGGATTTAAAATACCAATCAGTAAAGAAGAGACAGAAGATCCTTTTAATGAGTATAGCATTAATTGTGATATTTCACCCAACTAGCCACCTAGTATAAAAGGTGAAAAGGAGATAAGTCTCCTCTTAGAGATGGGAAGGATTGTGAGCTGAATCCAGAAAACAGAGTGCTTGTGGGAGGACAGATGATGAAATATAGTGAGAGTAAAAGATAGAAAGTAGGTGTAGTGTGTGAGAGAATAGAGTTAACAACACAGTAATAAAGCTCCAGAAGATACTGAAATGTGCAAAGATCAGGGAGGGGTGCTGTGTAGTGTTTACAATTATAGGGAATAACAATTATTTACAATAATAATGGAACAAGAATAATATGACAAGAAATATATGACCTGAATAACAAGAATAGGAAGTACACGACCAAGAGTAGTGTGATATTGGAGCACAAGTAAAGTGAAATAAGAAAAATTCAAAATGCAATATGAAAGACAGAACTAGGAAAACCAGGGAAACAATGCAATTAAATAAACAAATAAAACAGAAAACTATACAGAAAGAAGAGAAATAAAAACACTAATAAAATAAAAGAAGTAAAAATAATGAAAAAAATAATAATACAAATAAACAATAAAATGCCAGTTCTATGGGATTGCAAAGTGAAATTTGTCTTAGTTTCTCAGTTGTTGGGGTTAGCCTTCTGTTCCTTCTGTGGTTCAGTCTTTGGACCTTTCACAACTGCAGATCTTATTGTCTCACTCGGGGGAGGGGAAAAATAAAAGCCTCCTGCTGACTTTAAACCTGCCAAGTGATATCTGCTGGTCTTCCTGGATGCTACAGGCTGAATGGGCCTGGGCTTTAATTTTCTCCCTTCCTATGGCTTTGCAAG
Organism: Desmodus rotundus; assembly: GCF_022682495.2. Taxonomy (NCBI): domain Eukaryota; kingdom Metazoa; phylum Chordata; class Mammalia; order Chiroptera; family Phyllostomidae; genus Desmodus; species Desmodus rotundus. The sequence goes on along the minus strand of NC_071394.1, from coordinate 75,435,635 downwards.
GATCGGGGCCAGGTCTGGGCCACAAGATTCAGTTTCCCAGCCTCCAGCCCAGGTCCTCCACTGTCTATCTGCACAAGGCTGGCGCCTTTAATCCATCAGTTGTGCCATCCATGAGGTGCGCTAATTAGGGGCAACTCACACACCACCTTCTCCTTCTTTGCTGGCCTAGGTGTTGGGTACTCTCAATGTCTCTTAGGACAGTTTAGCTACTCCACTGAGTTAAGTCTTTCTGGGGACTGCTAACTCCCTGAGTCCTGCTGCCCTCCTTTAAACAGTCTGTATGCGGTGTCTTCTCCTTCATCTTCACAAGCTAGCCTTGGTGAGACCAAGTGGCAGCGAGCATCAGCCACTGCACTAGAGTTCTTTAAACAGCAACTGAGAGCCTTTTTTTGAATAAAGCCCTCTGGTTTAAGTCTGCCATTCTTGTGTGTGTGTGTGTGTGTGTTTCCAATTTTATTATTGTTCAAGTACAGTTCTCTGTCTTTTCTCCCCACCCCAGTATAACCCCCAGCCCTCCCCACATCCCTCCCATTTTCAGCCCCCCTGCCCAGTTACTGTCCATGTGTCCTTTATAAGTGTTCCTACAAGCCCTTCACCCCTTTCCCCTGAAATTCCCTCCCCTCTCCCCTCTGGTCACTGTCAGCCTGTTCTCAATTTCAGTGTCTTTGGTTATATTTTGTTTGTTTGTTTGTTTTGTTGATTAGGTTCCTGTTAAAGGTGAGATCATATGGTATTTGTCTTTTACCACCTGGCTTATTTCACTTAGCATAATGCTTTCCAGTTCCATCCATGCTGTCGCAAAGGGTAGGAGCTCCTTCTTTCTTTCTGCTGCATAGAATTCCATTGTGGTGGGACTGTAGACTGGTGCAATCACTATGGAAAACAGTATGGAATTTCTTTGGAAAACTAAAAATGGATCTGCCTTTTGACCTGGCAATTCCACTGCTAGGATTATACCCTAAGAACCCTGAAACACCAATACAAAAGAACCTAGCACTCCAACGTTCATAGCAGCACAATTAACAATAACCAAGTGCTAGAAGCAACCCAGGTGCCCATCAGTAAGTGAATTTATCAAAAAACTATGGTACATTTAATCCTGCCTTTCTTAACAAGCACCCAGCTTTTCACACAACCCAACTTTCTAACCAGAGTGGAGACTATCCGGGTCAGGGTTCAACACAGCCCAACTCTTCTGTCTTCCCCAGGTATCACCTGGCTCCCCAATTTCTCTGGTGATGACCTAGTCAGCATCCACAGTCCTAGCAGTCCCACCTCTGTGCATTTCCCACTTTGTCTTTATTCCGCTCAGTGACTTCAAGCACTCAGGTCCATCATGATGCCACTCTGTTCACCCTGTTTGGCAAGGGAGGGAGCTGTTGATTTGGCTCTCCTCCAAGGATCCTGCAGCACTGGGCCAGGGGCTGTAGCAGCCTTGGTCCCTGTACTAGTCTCAGGGAACTTACCATCCCATCTCAATCTTTTTACTGTCTGATTTTCAATATCCTCTACAATTTTGGCCTCCAAACTTCATATAAGCTGGGATCCCATTGGCTGTTCATTCTATTCCTCAGAAGATCGGCAAGGTGTCCCATCTGTGCACAGGGGGATGTGGGCTCTACTCCCCCCTACCTCACCGCCATCTTCTTGAAATTGGTTATTTATCCTTTATTCAATCTCTTCTTCTTTTGGTATTCCTATGTTGCAGATGTTACATTTCCTATTGTCCCAGGAAGATCTTAAAGTTTGCTCACTTTTAAGTCCTTTCTTCTTTTTGCTGCTCTGATTTTTTTCTACCTTGTCTTCCAAAACACCGATTTGATCCTGTTTCCTCTAACCTAATGTTTATTCCTTCAGTGTATTATTTATTTCAGATATTGCATTCTTTATTTCTCAAGAGTCCTTTTTTATGGTTTCTTTGTTCACAATGTCCTGCATCATAATAATCATTACTCTATTTTTTGATGAATTGATTGTCTCCATTTTAATTAATTCTTCTGGGGAATTACCTTTTTCTTTCATTTGGGGATTGTTTCTTTATCTTCCCATTTTTGGCTGTGTCTTTGTGGGTTGTTTTTCTATGTATTAGATAGATATGTAAAGACTGGTGTCACATGCTGCCTGTGATTGGCCCTGAGCAATCTGTTTGGAGTTATTAGTGATCCACAGCTTGTGGCTCCCTCTGCTGGGTATGGGTGTGTGCATAACAGATCAAGCTGTACATAAAGGCCACCTTTTAGCAGCACCAGGCTCATGAAGGTGTCAGCTAAAGCCTCAGATATCCCAGAGATCCACCTTTGTTGGGAACCACCCTGCCTGGTTTCAGAGGCTGTAACCCCCCATGATTAAGGTTGAGTCAAAGTTGGGACCATAAGCCACTAAGGAGACAAAGCTTATCTCCCTGGCAGGTGTGCCACCTCTGCCCACTTCACCCTGCTTGGCCCTGAGCTTGACCAATTAGCTAATGACAGGTAAGAATCCTCAAGGGAGGATCAACCTAAGACAGGCTCTGGTCACCAGGAATAAGCTCGCAGGGAAGGACTCGGGGGGTTGTGGCAAAAGGGGGTGATGGACCCTCGCCCCTCGGCTTTGAAATACCCTGAGTCCTCATTCTGTCTGCAAGAAGTCTCCTAATCTCTTGGCTGCCTTACTTCCCCTGCCTGACTTAAGCCTGAAGCAATAACAGAGGGCAGTGCAGTCCTGTGCTAGGAGGGGCGGATTCCCTGGGGAATCAAGCCTAAGAAAAATACATACATTCCTGTGAAACCTGCTTAGTTTGTACCCTCAGCTTAAAAGATAAGGGTCCAGAACTGAAATGAGTCTGGCGCCTAAAGTTTTATAGCCCTCTAACTAATTGGCTGTAACTCAGAATAAGCCCTCAAAGTTCCCTGTAAATCATGTATTGTTTAACCCTTACTGCCTAACAATGATTGATGAGCTTTATCTGTATTCCTGTGCGAATGAACCTAATGAAAGCCCATAGAGGAAGAGGCTCGGGGCCCTTCTCCTTTGAGAAATTGGCCACCTCTCCTCCCCAAGCAGATCATGTCTTGGTAGACTTATTCTTCATCCATGGCGGATGGGGGCTGCGTTAAAGCTCCCCGACACACCTTGACCTGTACACTTTCTTTTGGCTTAATCAGTGAAATTGCCTCCAGCTACTCTTCAGTAGCCCTGCTTTTTTTCCACAGGTGTGTGAGAGGGATTTCTGAGGTGGAACTATTGCTTTCTCACAGGCTAATGCTACATGGAGGGGTGTGCTCTTCCCAAGAAAGATGGCTTCTGTAGTAGGGGGAATGACTCAGTACAAGGACCCTGGTAGCTGACACTTCACCCCTCTCTCCAGAGCCACCAAATCCAGAATCTCCTCATGTGGCTTTGGTCCACTCTGCTCTCCCTCTTCCAGAGCCCAGGGTATGTGACTGCAAGTGAAATTTTATGCATTTCACCCTTTTAGTGGCTCTCAGTTTCTCTAGTCACTGAGCTAACAGACACCTGGTAAACAGACACCTTGTTGCTTTGCACAGCTGGATGTTATTTGTGTTCCTTTCCTGGTTCTGGTGCTCTATTCTGGGGAGGCCGGAATGGTACTCGCACTTTTCAGGGGGCTGCCACCCATGGGAGGCCAACCAGCCCTTCATGCCTCTGTAATTCCTACCACTCTTGATGTAGTGCTGTGGTTTCTTCTGTAAGTCCATTATAGGGCTTCTCTCCAGCTAGTGTATAGTTGGTTATTAAGGATGATTTTTCTATAATATAATTGTAACTCCAGTTTGGTCCTGGGAGAAGGTTAGTATAGCCTCCACCTATTCCACTGCCATCTTGAATCTCTGATGTAGAAATGAAATTTAGTATAACACATTTAATATTATTTTGAGACCTGGGATGCTGGAATTCACATGCTGATGTACTCTGTCAGAAAAATTTCATGATCTTGGGGGATAAGAATGGCATTTGGGAAGATAAGACTCTTGGTTCATAGCTGCTCTAGGATTTAGGTTAGGTTGAAGTTCAATGTGCTGGTTATTTCCCTTTGGCTGTTGGTCAGTCTTTTAGACCTAAAGTCTATGCTTCCCCTTGTTCATCCTGAAACTGACCTCTTGTGTCTCTGCTCTTGACCCTTTTTTTTTTTTTTTACTGATTTTTCTCTGCAGAGATATGAATTTCTGTTTCTATTCTGGTCTTAGCCTTACAAAAGATAGGACTTCCAATGTCTTCATTGTTTAATTTTTGGCTTTTGAGATCCTTAACTCTTGGTCAATATTATCCTAAGAATGCTATCTAATAGGAAGGACCTGACATCACCCTATTGACATTGCACCTTTACAACTTCCCTAGAGATTTCATTATATTCCTACCACCCACTACAGCACTGTCATTGTTACTTGAGGATAAAGTTACTCTTAGGTGAACATTCCTCTGCAGAACCATTTATCTTCCATTCCAGTTTACTGTGTATACATGGATTTCATCCAAAACACTATGATTTATTAAGGTTTCTATTTAGGATTGTGTTTAAAGACACTATGCCCTACATTGTGCACTTGCTAAAGTTGAACCACACATATAATTTAATTTATAGCAAAATAACTGCTGTGGGTGAGGAAAGAATGGTCTGAAGTACAAAAAATTCTTATTGTTGAGGATGTGGAACCCTTCAACTGTGTCATATCAGACTGTCCTTTCCTATTATGGGGTAAAAGTAGAAAGTTTAAGCAATGTTATTTCATTTTTCTTAATGTGCTATGTGATAGAACTCCTTAAATGTTCTGGAGTAATTGCCACTGTAGTTTTATAATATAATGACTTGATTTAATGTCACAATCTTTTAGTGCAATTTTCATCTTTACCTAAGGTAAGCTATGAGAGGAAACAAATAATTACTTGCAATTTGGTTTTTTAAAATAAGAGGAATAAAATGATGAGGTCTCTTGTAAATAAAATGTGAAGTCTCTTAGGCAGAAAGAGTTCAGAACTGCTGCACCCTTAATTAACTGTGGAACGTTGGGTGTGCTGTCATATTTCTGGGCCTCAGTTTTTCCTAGGGTGAGTAACACCAGCTGCAATAACAACCTCAACATTTCGGTGGTTTTACATGAAATTTCAGTTGTTTCTTTGTCACTCACTTCAGCATAAGAAGTGTGTATAAGGAGGTAAGTTCTGGCTTTTCCATGTTGTGGCTTCACCATCTTTAAGCACATAGTCTCAAAATAGTACTATTTGAAAGTTTTGAATTGTTAAGCTCATTTCTTTAATGAGGAAATCATCTTTCACACTGAACTTGTTCTTTGGTTGTAGGATTTTTTTTTCATCTTATTTTTCTCCTACTCTCGTAGATGACTACAGCTTTAACTTGGATAACAATAAATCATATCTCTTTGATACTAAATTATTAGCTTCCAAAAAGTTCTTAGGCTGCAACCACTAATTGTGTAATATTTTAGGCTTAATTACTTAAATATGTAAAATAATGTAGTAACTTTTTAGTTCAATGATTCTGTATGTGTTCTTCACAAAACCACAGCAACAAAAATAAAGATGTCTGGGTGCTTTAGAGCAAAAAGATATTTTTTCCAAAAATGTAAATGATTACTACTACTACTACTAACTTATTATTAATTACCTGTAATAATACTTATTTAATAAAATTAAATGTGTATAAATTTAATTTTCAAATTACTTGTTCTCTTGTGTCTCTTCTAAGTAAAGAAAAACTAAAATACCAAGTATTTATTTTTGTTTAAATGGAATATCTATTAACATTTCAAGAGGCACATTTTGGATAATGCCTCTGTAGGAAATAATGAGAATTAGATTATAAAATGAGGCAAGTGTGAAAGAAGTAGTACAAAAGGTATATTAATTTTATGTTACATTTTACAGGTTGATGGAGGTGGGATGAGAAAGGCAGATAACTATATTTAGAGTCTTTAGTTAAAAACAAATAAACAAAATAACCAAACACAAGTAAAAAAGAAATAAAAATCAAGGGACTGTTGCATATGCTTTTTCTGGCCCCCCCAAAATCAAAGGAAAAGCATGAGAGATAATGCAGATTAAAAGGGGGAAACAATATATAAAATTATAGAAGGCAGGAAAGCAGAGTGGTTAAAGACAATGGTGTTGAGTAAACATAAAATAAACAGATGTTAAATATGACATCAAAAGCATAAAATATTGGGTGAGAGAGTAAAATCTAGAGTTTTATAATGTATTCAAACTAAAATTGTGATCTACATAATAGAGAGATTGAGAAAAAAAGGGAAAAGGACTCAGAGACATGGGCAACAGTGTGGTGATTCCTGGGGGGTGGGATGGGGGTGTAAGGGGACTAAATGGTAATGGAAAAAATACAATAAAGATAAAAAAGAATACATAAATATACATTTTAATTTGTAAGCCTTATGGTAACCACAAAATCCCCTATAGTCAGTACACAATAGATAGTGAGAAAGGAATCTAATCATAATCCTAAAAAGTTCATTGAACCATAAGAGAAGAAAGGAACAGAGAGAAACTTACATATGAGCCAGAAAACAATGAACAAAATGCCAATAGTGTATACCTGTCAATAATTATTTTAAATATATTGGATAAAATTCTCCTTTGAAAAGACATCAAATGTTTCATTTGATTAAAAAAAAATACAGGATCTATCTGCATACTTTCTACAAGAATTTCACTTCAGATATAAGGACACACACAGACTGAAAAGTGAAGTGAAGGATAAAGGTGTTCCATTCAAATAGAAACCAAAAGAAAACTGGGTAGCTATACTTAATGTCAGACAAAATAGACTTTAAAACAAAGACTTTACAATAAAAGACAAAGAGGGCATTACATAAGGATAAAGGAGTCAATCCAACCTAAAGACATACAATTTATAAATATTTATTCCCCTGACATAGGAGTACCTAAATATATAAAGCAAGTATTAACAGACTTAAAAGAATAGATAGATGGTTTTACAATAATAGTAGGGGACTTCAATAATTCACTTGCATCAATGGATAGATCATTCAGATAGAAAATCAATAAAGAAATATCAGCCTTAACACAGGCCAAATATACTCAATAGATATGTACAGAACATACCATCTAAAAACAACAGAATACACATTCTTTTCAAGTGCATATGGAATATTCTCCAGAATAAATCACATGTGAGACCATAAAACAAGTCCTAATAAATTAAAACAAGATTGAAATCATACCAATCATGTTTCCTGACCACAAGGGCAATAAAAACAAACATAAGCAAATAGGACTATATCAAACTAAAACTTCTGCATAGCAAATAAAACCATCAACAAAATCAAAGCCAGGATACTGAATTGAAGATATTTGCAAATCATTTATCCAATAATGGGTCTTTAAACTAAATATATAAAGAACTCATAAAACTTAATGATAAAAAATACAATTAAAGTATGGCCAGAAGATCTAAATAGACATTTTTTTATCATGCTAACAAGCATGTAAAGAAATGCTCAGCATCACTAATAATCAGAAAAATGAAAATTAAAATAACAATAAGATATTACTTTATAGCTGTCAGAATGGATATTATAAAAAACACAAGAAATAACAAGTGTTGGTAAAAATGTGGAGAAAGAGAACCCTTGTACACTGTTGGTGGGAATTTAAATTGGCACAACCATTATGGAAAACAGTATGAAAGTTTGTCAAAAAATTAAAAATAAGAGCTACCATATGATCCTGCAACTCCACTTTAGGGTATCTATCTGAACAAAAGAAAACAATAATCTGAAAAGAAAAATGCACCCCTATGTTCATTGCAGCATTATTCACAATAGCCAAGACATGGAAACAACCTAAGTGTCCATCAATGGATGAGTGGATAAAGACTGTTTCTTTCACACATCCATTTATCCACTTCCATCTGTTCTTTCATGCAAATATTCATTCTTTTATCCTCACTCCGTCATTCATTTATTCCTCTGATATTTACTGAGCATCATTAAGTGGCATGTGTTGAGGGAGGCAATAAGGATATGAGAGTGAATAGGACCCAGTGCCTGTCCAACAAATTTACAATAAATGTTATGGAAATAAATTTTATTAGAAATAATGGAAACAAATTCTAACATCAATAGTCAGGTATATTGCTCATTCACTCTTTCTCCTCTTTAGAAGTTGGAATTCAGCTCTTTTTTCTATTTTTTGCTTCCAGATGCTTTACATTGGATAGGATATATTTATTTGTCTCTGCTTTGGTGTGGTCTATTGGGAAACAGATCTTCTATCATGAGCTCATCTCAGTAACTGCCACTATTTCATTGTTGTTTTAATTGAAATATAATTGACATATAACATTAAATTAGTTTCATGTGTACAACATAATAATTTAATATTTGAATACACTGTCAAATGATCACCTCAATAAGTCTGGTTGCCACCATTACCATAAATAGTTACAATTTTTTTCAAGTTCTTGTGATAAGAACTTTTGAGATTTACTCTTTTAGCACTTTCAAATATACAGTAGCGTATTATTAACTATAGTTACCATGCCTTACATTACATCCCCATTACTTATTTATTTTATAACTAGAATTTTATAAATTTTGACCTCCTATTCCCATTTTGGTCACTCCTATAACCCTTCCTTCTGGCCATCACCAATCTGTTCTCTGTACCAATAAGCTTGTTTTTATTCTGTTTGGTTTTGATTTGTTTTCTTGTTTGTTTATTTATTTTTTTAGATTCCACATATAACTAAAATCATACATTTTTCTTGTTTTTAGAGGTAGGCCTGTGTTGCTAAGAACTTTCCTCTTAGAACTGCTTTTGCTGTATCCCATAGATTTTAGTATGTTGTATTTTTATTTTTATTTATCTCTAGGTATTTTAAAATATTTCTTCTTTTAGGAACAAATGATATGTAGTAACATGTTTAATCTCTACATTTTTGTGCTTTTTTTCCTATTTTCTTCATGTAATTGATTTCTAGTGTCATATCACTATGGTTAGAAAAGGTGCTTTATATGTTTTCAGTCTTTTTGAATTTATGGAGACTTGTATTACAGCCTTATATGTTCTGTGTCCTGGAGAATGTTCCATGAGCACTTGAAAAGAATGTGTATGCTGCTGCTTTTGGATAAAATTTCCTGTATAAACATATTTTGTACTTTTGGTATAGTGTCTTTACTTTCCTGTCTGGATGATCTACCCCGTGATGTGAGAAATTAAAGGGCCTTGCTATTATTATTATTATTACTATTATTATTATTATTATTGCTATCAATTTGTTTCTTTAGGTTGTTCATATTTTATATATTTAGGTGCTCTTCTGTTGGTATCACATGTATTTATCAATATTATATGTTCTTGCTAGACTGACCTCTTTACCATTATATAATTAATGTAATTCTTTGTCTTTTATTATATTTGTTTTAATGTAAATTTTGTCTTATATTAGTATAGCAACACTGGCTTTGTTTTCTATTTATGTGAATTTTTCTCCAACCCTTCACTTTCATTCTGTGTGTCTCTACTTCTGAAGTGAGCCTCTCATAGAAAGCACTTAGATGCATCTTGCTATTTTTACCATCTTAGCCACTTACGCCTTTTAGTTGGAAAATGTCATCCAATACATTTAAAGTAATTATGGATAGGTGCACAGTTATTGACATTTTGTTCATTGTTTTCTGGCTATTTCTGTAGTTACTCTCTGTCCTTTTCTTCTATTTTTCTCTGGTTTGAGGACTTTTTAGTGTTATGTTTATATTCCTTTCTCATTTTCTTTTGTGTATTTACTGTAAGTTATTGCTTTGTGGTTCCCATGAGGTTACATATAGTTTTCTGTGAATATGAGTCTATTTGAAATTTATAGCAACTTGAATATGAACACATTCCAAGGCTATATAATTCTCCCCCCATTTTATGTTTTGGATGTTACATTTAACATGTTAAAATTTTATCTATCTCTTAACTATTTGTTGTACTTTTATTGGTTTTGTTTTTTGACCCTCATATTAACTTTATAATTTGTTAATACAATACTTTTATTATATTTATTTTACATTTATATAATTTCTTGTTATTAATTAGCACCATTTATTTTCTGTTTAAAAAATACCCTTCAACATTTCTTATAAGGCCAGATTAGTGATGATGAAGTCTTAGCTTCTGCCTATCTGGATAACTATTTCTCCTTAAATTCCTAATAATAACCCTGACAGGTAGAGTATTGTTACTTGTAGGTTTTTGCCCCTTCATTGCTTTGAATATATTGTACCACAATCTTCTGACTTGTAAAGCTTCTGCTGAAAAATCTGCTCACAGATTTATGGAGTTTCCCTTGTCTGTAATAAGTTGCTTTTTCTCACTGCTTTTGAGATTTTCTTTTTATTTTTAACTTTTGACATTTTAATTATAATGTGTCTTGGTGTAGGTTTCTTAGGGTTTTTCTTACTTGGAATTCTCTGGGCTTCTTGGACCTGGATGTTTGTTTCCTTCCCCAGATTAGAGAAGTTTCCATTATATCTTCAAATATATTCCCTGGTCCTTTCTCTTTTCTCTTTCTGGAATCCTATAATGCAAATGTAATTCTGCTTCATCTTGTCTTATAGATTCCTTGATTTATCTTCACTTTTCTTTTTTTTTTTTCATTTTTTTCTCTGTCTAGGTGAGTTCCAATGCTTTGTCTTTAATTTGCCGATTTGCTCTTCTGTTCCACCCAGTCTGATGTTGAATCCTTCCAGTGTACTTTTCAGTTCAGCTACTCATCTGATTTGTTTGTGCCTTCTGTTTGGTACTTTTTGTTTTTCTTATATATTTTTCACATTTCTTTCTCTTTGTTGAAGTTCTGTGTTTATCCACTCCTCTCCCAAGTTCAGTGAACATTTTTATTATGATTACTTCATACAATTTATCAGATAGATTACTTACCTCTGTTTCAAAAGGTCTTTCTTTAAGGTTTTATTTTTTGTTTGTTTTGTTTTGTTTGGAATACCTTGCTGTTTGACTTTGCCCAATTCTATGTTTTAGGTGAATCAGCTACCTCTCACAGTCTTGAAGGATTTGTGTTATGTAGGGGATGAAGTTTGAGGCTTAGAAGCACAATACCCCTCTGGTCACCAGAGCCAGGCTCCCATGTGTGGGCTGCATGTGCCTACATGCTGTGGAGGGTCAAGGATGCTTTGAGAATGTGGGTGGGGTGCTCACCCAGCTGGCTAGGAAATTGTTGTGGCATGGAGGTCACTGGGACACTCTCACAGCTGCTAGGGAGTTCAGAAGGAGAATTCTAAAATGGTGCCAGGCAGCCAGAACTAGAAAAACAGGGGATTGAAAAAATAGTGTCCACTAGCATCTCTGTCCTTGGAGAGAATCCCAATAGGTTCCTGACTCTCTTAAGATGCTTTAAGATTAGTAGTTGTTTCTCTTTCACAAGTATTTTAGGCACATTTGAAACTGCAGCTTTTTCATTGGGTCAACAGGGCAAGTGAGTTTGCATGCATGCCCTTTAAGAATGATTCTCCATTCCTTATAGGTCTGTGATTTTCCTGGATCTAATCCCCATTAGTTTTCAAAGCAAGATATTTTAGGGGCTTGTCTCTGCAGTGCAGGACCCAGGATTTGGGGGTACCTTATGTGAGGCACAAACCCTTTGCTTCTTGGTGAAAAGTTCTGTATCTTTGAGGTCTCTCCAAATTGTGGGTTGCCCCACATAGGGTGGGGTTTTTTTGGTAAAAGTTTGTCTTTGCTATGCTTACCTGTCTTGATGTGTCCCTTTCATCCTATGTTGTGGAGTCACTGTTCATCTAGCTTTCAAGTCTTTTCCCAAGAATAGTATTCCATATCTAGCTATAGATTGGCTTGTGTTTGTGGGAGGAAGCGAATTCAGGCTCTCCCTACACTGTGATCTGGAATCCCACTGTCTCTTAATGTCTTTTTGTATGTAATTTTCCTAGCACGTCTGTGATGTAGATCTGGGATTGGCAAACTTCTTCTGTAGGGACCATATTGTAAGTATTTTAGGTTTTGGGAACCATATAATTCCTGTCACAAAAACTCAACTTTATCATTGCCATGGAAAAGAGATGATACAGAAATGAATGGGAATGGCTTCATCCCAACAACATTTTATATACAAGCCAGATTTTCCAACCTCAGATGTAGATTGTCACTCCAGTTTATTGCTTTTCATCTACAGAGGCAAGATGCTAACTCAACTCTTCTGTTCCAGAGCCTACTCTCTTAAATATGCCATTATATTGCTTGAAACCAGGCTTTAGAAAGGTAATCTAAGCAGAGGAAGAATGGCAGAGTTGGAAAGGAAAAGCTTGTAGTTGGAGACAGGGAGATCAAATGGCAAAAAATTCCAAAGACAATCCTTAAACAGCTGAAATTAGAGTGAAAAGGAATCAATGGCCAGGAGAGAATGGGTAGAGGTCCACTGTCAGAATAGAATATCAATGATTTTGCAATTGATTTGGATGCATGACAGTGCACTAGAACTGGGAATGCATATATAAGGGTTGTCAAAGTATTATGTGAAACCAGCTCTTGACATGGTGTATGTAAGTTATGGTTATTAGGAAAGAAAAAACACCATGGTGAGCCAGCCCTGCCTTTATGAATGAATCATAAAGATGCTTCTCCTAAAGCATGAAGAAAATACATGAAGCATGGCCTTCAGTGAAAATCTGAATAAACACTCTGTCTTTCCAGACTGGCAACATTGTGCCAAGTACAGGGCCATCTTCTTTACTTGAACCAGTCCTGACTATGTACTTAATCAGGGATATACTTGGGTAACCATTCAGTGCAATTGTCCACAGTTGCTTTCTGTAAATCCATAATAAACTTTTTGCTTGCGTAAATGCTCTCCTAGCTACAGATATTTTGCAGGGCCTAAAAATATGTTTTGCATGTTTTCGGAGGAGGGCTTATGCTTTTGTTGTTCATGTTACCTATCTCTGATGCTCAAGTTTTTTCTGATGCTCTGATTGGAAAAAAAAATCCTTTCTTTTCCCAGTTTCCTACTTTTTGTACCCACTTTATAGTATTAGCCAGAGTCCTTTCTAAATCAGAGGAGTTTTTTTAATGTACATGATTGTCTCCAAAATTTGATTAAAGGTAAGTTGAGAGTCTGAATCAGTGTCTCAGTTTTTCTCCCAGTCTTTTAATTATCAAAAGTGGGTCTGCTGATTGAACCTAACATCAGATAAAAAGGCCATAGAAATCTCATGAGTATAACAGAGCTGAGGGGCTATGAGGGCTTATAACTAAGCCCTCTACTACTGTGGTTTTTAGAATCACACAGTAGTAGAGACATTATATTCAAGCTTTCACATGTTTATGTGCCAGAAGAATATGAGTTTATATGTAGTTTATTCTGTTGATAAAAGAAATACTGAGTAGCAGATATTTGTTAATTTTTAGTATATGTATCTAAAAAGATTCCAGCTGCTTGGAGAATATAGAAAATTAGGATGCTACAGAGGTGGAAATGATGTGATTACTGTCCCTATAGAAGCTGAAACTGCCAGGCACTCTAGTTTCCATTCTGTTCAGCAGCAAGGGCGAAGGCTAATGATTGTCTAGGTAAATCAGGCACACCCACCCCCCGATTTGTGTGTTTCTTAGTTTGGGATCTTCCAATAGCAACCCTTGACATATGGTTTTGACTTATTTGTTTATTTGGGAAGTAAATTCCAGAAGCTCTAGCAAAGGAATTGGGAAAGTAAGAGAGGATATGGAGAAAAGCCAATTAAATGGAGGTAGATGAGCAGATTCAACTATAAACACCTGAGTCTCAATATTCCTGACTACCATCTGAGGAATCTTCTAGAAAGCAAGTTAGAAGTACCTCAATGAGAAACTGGGCTATTTATGCACCAAATTCCATACATTGTTCATTGAGGTTTTCCCAGTGCAGGGGCTGAGTAAGTGCCTCAGGAACAAAATGATCCCAGGAGGCAAAGTAAAAAGGCATGAGAGGTAAGAGATGAGAACTTGCCAGGAATTGTCCACTCTCATGGCAGGTTAACTCAGAGATGGGCTGAAGGACTGGAGTGGGGTGGCATCAGCAGCAGCTTCTCTGAGCTAGACATGAAGGGAACAAGATGGCAGGGGAATCTTCTGCAGTAATAAAGCCTGGTGGATGCACTCAGGGCCTTGGGTCAGCATTGACATCCAGGGTAGAGTGCTACATAGTTAGTGGTACACTCTAAGATTATCTCCTTTAATCCTCACAACTCCTTCATAGCAGGTGAGAGGAAACAGCCTTAGGGAAGAACATCTAACTTGTTCAAGATCATACAACTACTACTGCAAGAGAAGATGTTTCATTTTAAAGAGTGTATAACAGTCAACAAATGGTAGCTGTTCTGAGTATCTGGAGATTAAAAATGTTGTAATAATAGCAACAATAATGACAGTTCTTTGTCTTTGCAGAGCACATCAATGTCAAGGTACTTTCTCAGACATCTTGTTTATCTTGCTTCATTCATGGGGAGGAAATTATGGAATTGATCACAATCTTAGCTCAAGTTGTCCTCAAGTTGTCGGAGTCTCTTCCCAGCTGCTGGCCTGCCTCCCTGGAGGCAGCAGAGAAGAGTGTACAAACAAGTGCAGTTCAGTTTCCTTCCAGGTGTGGCTCTCCTGTGCGATTCGCAAGAAACACTTCATGAGGTTAAAATATCTGTTGGCCGGGTTTGGAAAACCCTACTGTTGCAAAGGTAAACACCAAACCTTAACATGTATTTCATTCTCCCTAGTGCAGGATTGGAGTTGGCAAACAGTTGATGTAACCACCTGCCATTCTCTGGAGAGAAGAAAAAATTAGGGGGAATGTAAGATCTGGAGAAATGGTCCTGTAGAGAATTAAGACTTTTAAAAATAGTCTCTGGTTGTTACAACCAGATATCTATGAGTTTTCCTTCAGGGGTTAAAAAGGAAAGAAAATTAGATTTTATAAATACATTAGATTTTATAAATAAATACAATATTTACATAGTTATAGCTTGCTGATTTATACATTTGGATTTTGTGTGCTTTCTCTCATTTTGGAAGGACTACTGATGGAAATGAATGGCATTACAGAGGAGATGCCAGATATTCTTATTGTACATAGTTGTTCCATAACCTGCAGAAATGTGTAGTTCTGCCCATGAAGGTGATGTAAGGTGGGAGGGTAGAATGGGTCATTTTGGAATCAGTTCTTTTTGTCATCCCCAAATGCCCTGAGGTACACACAGTTTTAAATGCACATGAAACCATCAGGTTCATTAGGTCATCACTTTTGTATATTTAACCAGTTCTTATGATAAAAATTAATGTGAGATGTAATTAAATGTGAGGCCTACATTATTGCACTGTCAGAGTCTAAAACAAAACAAAACAAACAAAAATCCCTCTTGGGTTTCTTCCTGATATAAAAATCAATCTAAAAGGGGTGATAACAGAAGAGTAAAAGAAAGCTGCTATTGGAAACTGGTATCAAATAACCTATGCATAGCTTCTCATTAGGAATCTTTGTGTTTTACAAAACACCAGAAGGTGGTTGTGGGCTCCTTAAGGCTGTGTCCTGATGAATTTTTAAACAGTATACTCAGGCTGAGCTGCACTGGTCTATTCTATGAGTTCACTTTCTTGGTTATCTGTAGCTGCTTAATAAAATACACCAAACTCAGCAGCTAAACAATAACCATTTTATTTATTTGCTCCTTCATTTCTGCTGCGGCTGAGGTTGGAGACTCCACTTCTAGGGTGGCCTCAGTCACTAGCTGGCAGGTAGGCACGGCTGTCACTGGAAGCTTGACAAGGCCCACTGCTGGGGACTCAGTTCTCTTCTACATGTACCTGTTCCTGTGATGAGGTTGGACTTCTCACTGCATGGCAGTGTAGGGTAGTCAGATCTTACATCATAGCAGGAGCAAAAGCAGAATCCACAAAACAGACACACCATTTTTCCTGCCTCATTCTGTTGGTCACAGAGCTGGTCCAGACTCAGGGAGAGGTATGCAAATCAGCGTAAATACTTGGAGTGTCATTTACCAGGGACCTGCAAAGTCTACTGCACCAGCTCAATGTATTATAACTTAGCACTTTTATTACTTTAAGTACTTTCCTTTGGGAATTAGATTTGTGTGCAAAGATGTGAAGTTGAGGCCCTACCACAGGGACCTGGGATGGGTGTGTGCCCATCCTTGTGGGATGGCTAAGGGTGTGAGTCAGGGAGGGGTGTGGGGTTGGACATTTATGAGATTTTGAGCTAGCATTGTCTGAAAAAACTGTTTTTAAAAATCCATAGCATACCTGTTCACATGCATAAAATTCCAGGGACAACATGATCTTTATTCACAGTTGAAGTTAATGTTTAGCATAAGTTGTTTGAATAATTGTCCCCTCATTGCGTCATTGTGCTCTCAAAGGGGCAAGCAATGGAGATTTTAGGTCCTCCATTTTGTTGGAAGAATTGTGGAAACTTGGGTTAAAAGTTTGGCATACTGTTATCATTCAACATGTACACAGATCCTGTCTTCTAGCTGAGGAATAAATGTAACCCAGGAATGGAGAAAAATCTCTTTTATTAAAATTCAGACTTAATATTACTGAATATACCTTCATCAAACATAGTTATCCTTGTCAGTGTTATTAAAATTTGGTAGTTTGTTACTTAACTCTCTGGAAATATATCACAGTTAAAGTCTCTAACCTTACTAATGGGACTTTTAAAGCAGACTTGGAAGTGCATACCCTAAAGCAGTATACTTATTGATCAAAGTTTCAGGACCTATAAGTTTCATGATCATTCCCATAATTAAGATTTCCCTAGGGACTGCCCAACTTCTTGGAAGGGATGTTTCCTAATTCATTATAGCTTATTAGTGATGGCTCTGTACCATCAAGGAAAATTCCTAAGCATGTGTCACATGAATCATGACAAAATTAAGGTAGTCAACTACTCAGCATTCTCTCTCTGCCCTACACTATGTAAAATTTTACCATCGCACCCAGTTTTCAAAAGAAAAAATTGAAATATAAAAGAACTAATTATGAAAGTTAGCAGAGCCTAGATTCAAACCTGTGCAGCTTTATGTTCAGGTCTGAGTGCTTGCCTGCTGTCAGACCACCTGCAAACAGCACAGCATTCTGGATGGCTGGTCCTTAGTTGTGGTCCATGGACCAGGACTTGTGAAAAGGCAGGATGGTGATCTTGTTCTGGATCTACTGGATCAGAAACTCTGTGGGGGTGGGGGTTAGGGGAAGCAGAGAAGTAGGGCACTGGCTGTGATGTGTTTTCTCCCTCTTGGTGATTATGATGCAGGTTTAAGTGTGAGGCTCACTTGTTTTGACTTTTACTTCAACAAAAATGCTGTAAATCACGGGGTTTGCTGATTAATGCTCTGAAGCCATGGGCTTCTCAAGGCATTTACCACTCAGCAGAGATCAATGTACTTCAGAGAAGTGATCCATACCCAGGGAACATTTCAGCTATAGCTTGACTGAATGATCAAGTCTTTCACATTTGACTTGGAATCTGACTTTGCTCTATATCCTGACTCTCTCGTTGGTTCTATGCTTCAGTTTTCTCATATTAAAGTATAGATAATGATGCTCACTTTCTTCCCTCATAGAAATAGTCTAAGAGTTAATGGGCTATATTAAACTCTTTCAGTTCCTGGAAGAGGGGCAATATGTAAATTCTGTATTAATATTTTAAGCAGGTTAACTTTTTCTATGTGAGTCTTTTGGCAATTAAACATGTTACGTTTCTCCAAAAGAATTTTTGGATTTTTAAAAATTGTCTTCTTTAAAGACATCAACCAGATTTCTCTCTTTCTAAAAGGTGAAGTTTTAAGCCTGCTGGTTTTATCAGTGATAGGAGGCAGTGCGATATCATCACAGGAGCGGAAGGTTACAGATCTAGTAATGCCAAGTTTAAGCTCTCCATGTTACTTTTAGGTGTAGAGATTAGGGTTTCCTCTTCCTGTTTCTTGGCTTCAGTTTATTAAATTGTGAAGGGTAACAATATAACATGGAGTTAAACATTGTAGGCCTTGGCTTCAAAGAACTGGGCATGAATTCTGACTTGGCCATTCACCAGCTGTGTGACCTCAGGTTAATTATGTACCCTCTCTGACCTTTCATCTCCTCATATATAATGAAGGTAGTGATAGGATTAAATAAGGTAATAAATCTAAAGGGCCTGGCTTTAAATGCTGGGTATTGTAATTATTAATAAAAATTCAGGTCTAGTCTAGATGATTCCAAAGAGGCCTTGCTGCTTTGGAATTTTAGAACACCTTCTGGAATTTTGTCCAGAATTTTCAGTTGCTTTCTTTCCTAAGAATTCAACAGTCATTCTTATTCATTATTGAGCACCTACTATGTACCAGAACAATTCAACAGCACTAAGGCTACACTGAACATAGGAAAAACTCCTTGCCCTTCTGCAGTTTATGTGCTAGGGGAGCTTGTCTATCTTGAACTGTTCTAGGTACATAGAAGTGCTCAGTACATCTGGGTTCTATTGAATGAAATTCCTCTTTTTTTGGACTGAAAAATCTTCAGTCCAAAACACCAACAGGAAACTATTTTTCTTAGTTTTCACCTATTCAAAGAAATAAATTTGTCCCTTTGATGAGTGCCTTGCAACTTTATTTCTATGAGGTGATAGCTCACCTCTCAGCGAATGTGTAGAGAACTGTAGGAAGGAGGTAGGTGTCTCTACTTCATCTTGCCTGGACTAGGGGAAGACATAACAAATCAGGGTGGGTTGGGAAGGAGGACATGTCAGCTCAATTAATGGGAAGTGAACGACATTTTGAAATCCATCTGTTTAGCTGCCGATTCCTGTTTGCTACTTAAGAAGAAAAGGGTTTTGAAATTTGGCTTCCTGTCTGTATAGGGGTATTAGTCTATCTAGACGTCTGGGGAAATCTGAAATGATGCAGTTCACTCCCATTGGGAGGATGGTATTATAAAACCTTTTTGGATTCACACAGAAAATCTTCCTTCTGAGGCTTTGTCTCCACAGCACAGTACCAACCAACTGTGCCAGGTTTCAGCTGATAGAAACATCTTAGGCAGGAAGGAGTGTACTTCTTTCATTTCTTACAGCATAAATTAAACATCACAGCAGACATCAGCTGGAAAATGTTACAGGAACCGAAGGCACTTCCAACACTTTTAATGCAGTCTGGCTGATGAGTTCTGAGGGGCAGTGAGATCACCAGCAGGTATGGAGCCCAGGGTGGTTATCAGCTGGCCCCACAGGCAGGCTGGGTGTTGGAGAGCCATCTCTGGCTCCAGATCCTGTAGCACATCCAACCCACTTAAGTCTGGAGACAGGACCTAAGAGCCTTATTATCAACTTGTAGCAGCACCAAGCCATGGGCAGAACAAGCTGGGAAATGTCAGGCCCAGAGCCCAGGCTGGGCCAGTTAGGGTAGTGGTCAGATCAGTGGCCAGACCTAGCAGAGGTTGTGCTAGGGTGCTTGTCCTTGTGGAAGGGTTGTGCAGCTATGATGAGGCCTGCTGTCAAAATAAGCTCAGGCCCAGATTGTTGGGCCAAACTGGAGACCAGTTTGTGTCCAAAGAAACATCAGGCCATGGTGGGTGTATTAGTTTCTTAGAGTAGTCATAACAAATTACCATAACCTTGAAGGCTTGTAATAGATATTTAATCTCTCACAGTTCTGGAAAGTAGAAGTCTGAGATGAAGGCAGGGCTGCTTCCTCTGAGTCTGAGGGAGAATCTGTTACACATCTCTATCCTCACTTCTGGGGGCTACAGCAATCCTTGGTGTTCCTTGGCTTGTGGATGCATAACTACAATGTTTGCCACCCCCTCCACCGCTTCACCTTCTCCTCTTTGGATTGTTACCTGTTCTTGGATTTAGGGCCCACACAAAATTCAGGATGGTTTCACCTGGAGAATCTTAATTATATCCACAAAGACCCTTTTACCAAATAAGGTCAGCTGTACAGGTCTTGGGCTTGGTTAGGACTCAATCACAACTTTTTTAGGGCCACTATTGAACCCATTACAGTAGATATAAAGTCAGAAAACCTGGATTTTAATCACAACTAATAATATGGTAATAGCTAGCTACACTTTTAAGTTTTTACCATTTATCAGGTACTCAGTCATGAATAACAAATATTTATTGAACATCTACTGTATGCCAAGTACTAGTCTAGATTCTGGGGCTTTAGTAATAAACAAAACTGGCAGAAACCTCTGTTCTCATGGAGTCCACACTCTAGTGAGGGCATTAGAGGAGATAGAGAATAGATGGAAGGACATGGTATGTGGGGTGCTGAGCACTACAGAGAATGTGAGTTAGGGGAAGTGGATAAAAGTGCTGGGGTGCAAGAAGGGCTACAGTTTTAAATAGGCTGGTCTGGGAAACCTTAGTAAAAGCTGCCATTGCAGCAAAGACTTTTCAGGAGGGCAGGGATGAGCCTGGTAGATGCCTGGAGAAACAAGTAGACGACAGAGCAAGTGCAAGGGATCTGAGGCTAGAGGATGAGTAAAGAGGCCACCAAGGCAGAAGGGGAGTGAGCAGGAGGGAAGTAAATGAGGTCAGAGAGACAGCAGAGGGCAAATCACATACATGCTGGCTGTCCATTGTAAGGACTTTGGCACATGCTCGGAGTAGAATGAAGAGCCACTGGGGATTTTGAGAAGAGGTGTGATATGATTGCAGCATAAGTTCTGCATCTGTAATGAAAACAGGCTCAACATCACACTCAATGGACAAATACTTAGAGCTTTCCCACTAAGATCAGGAACAAGACAAGGATGCCCTCTCTCACCACTCCTATTCAACATAGTATTGGAAGTCCTAGCCACAGCAATCAGACAAGAAAAAGCAATAAAAGGCATCCAAATTGGAAAGGAAGAAATGAAACTGTCACTGTTTGCAGATGACATGATAGTGTACATGGAAAATCCTATAGACTCCACCAAAAAACTACTCAACCTAATAAATGAATTTGGCAAAACAGCTGGATACAAAGTCAATACTCAGAAATCAAAGGCATTCCTGTACACCAACAATGAAACTGCAGAAAAGAAATCATGAAAAATATCCCATTTGATATAGCAACAAGAAAAATAAAGTACCTAGGAATAAACCTAACCAAGGAGGTAAAAAACCTGTACTCAGAAAACTACACAACACTGAAGAAAGAAATTAAGGAAGACACAAACAAATGGAAGCATGTACCATGCTCATGGATTGGAAGAATTAACATCATCAAAATGGCCATACTACCCAAAGCAATTTATAGATTCAATGCAATCCCTATTAGAGTACCCATTTCATATTTCACAGATATAGAACAAACATTTCAGAAATTTATATGGAACTATAAACGACCCCGAATAGCTGCAGCAATTTTGAGAAAGAAGTACAAAGCAGGAGGGATCACAATACCTGATATCAAACCGTATTACAAGGCCACGGTAATCAAAACAGCCTGGTACTGGCATAACAACAGGCACACAGACCAATGGAACTGAACAGAGAGCCCAGAAATAAACTCAAGTCTCTATGGTCAATTAATATTTGACAAAAGAGGCAGAAGCATAAAATGGAGCAAAAACAGCCTCTTCAACAGATGGTGTTGTGAGATCTGGACAGCTACGTGCAAAAAAATGAAACTCGATCACCAACTTACACCATACACAAAAATAAATTCAAGATGGATAAAAGAGTAAAATGTAAATCGTAACACCATAAAAGTCCTAGAGGAAAACATTGGCAGGAAAATCTCCGACATCCCAAGCAGCAACATCCTCACAGACATGTCCCCTAAAGCAAGAGACATAAAGGAAAGAATAACCAAATGGGACCTCATCAAAATAAAAAGCTTCTGCATGGCTAAAGAAAACAACATTAAAACAAAAAGAGAACGAACAGTATGGGAAAACATATTTGCCAGTTATACATCAGACAAGGGCCTGATCTCCAAAATATATAAAGAACTCACACGACCGCACTCCAGGAAGACAAACAACCCAATTAAAAAATGGGCAAAGGACTTGAACAGACAGTTCTCCAAGGAAGACATACAGAGGGCCCAGAGACATATGAAAAGATGCTCAGCATCACTAGCCATCAGAGAGATACAAATTAAAACCACAGTGAGGTACCATCTCACACCAGTCAGAGTGGCCAACATAAAGAAATCCACAAACAAATGTTGGAGAAGATGCGGAGAAAAGGGAACCCTAGTGCACTGTTGGTGGGAATGCAAACTGGTGAGGCCACTGTGGAAAACAGTATGGAATTTCCTCAGAAAACTAAAGATGGAACTGCCCTTTGACCCAGCAATTCCACTGCTGGGATTATACCCTAAGAACCCTGAAACACCAATCCAAAAGAATCTGTGCACCCCAATGTTCATAGCAGCACAATTTACAATAGCCAAGTACTGGAAGCATACTAAGTGCCCATCAGCAAACGAGTGGATCCAAAAACTATGGTATTTTTACACAATGGAATTCTATGCAGCAGAGAGAAAGAAGGAGCTTATACCTTTTGCAACAGCATGGATGGAACTGGAGAGCATTATGCTAAGTGAAATAAGCCAGGTGGTGAGGGACAAATACCATATGATCTCACCTTTAACTGGAACATAATCAATAGAAGAAAAAAGCAAACAAAATATAACCAGAGACATTGACGTTGAGAACAATCTAACAATAGCCGGGGGGGGGGGGGCAGTGGGAAGAGGGGATTACAGGAACTACTATGGTGGACACATGGACAAAACCAAGGGGGAGGGTGGAGGTGGGGGAGGCAGGTGGGTTCAGCTGGGGTGGGGTGGAGGGATGGGGAGAAAAGGCATACAACTGTACTTGAATAACAATAAAAATTTTAAAAAAATAAAAAAGAAAACAGGCTCATGGGAGGCAAGGAAAGAGCAAGGAGACTAGTGGACTATTGTGCTGATGCAGGTCTGTGTACTTAGCCTCCAGGATGCTAGGTTCACACCTGGGAGAAGTGATGAGGTTCTGCATTTATTTCAGAACTGGAACTACTAGAATATGTTGACCTGAGGCATGAAAAAGGAGTCAAGGATATTGCCAAGGTCATGGGCCTGAAAACTGGAGGCATTTAGTTAGATGGGCTAGTGCTAATTACTGCACATGCATTAGATAACCCACTCTTCAGCCCTGTAAGGCTTGTAACATTATTGTACCTGTTTAGTAAATAAATAATCTGAGTTTTTCAAAATTTAACTAAGATCATATAACTAGTAAGTGTGTCAAATGAGATTTAGACACACATCTAACTCATAAAACCCCAATTTTTGCCTCTGTATAAAGGATTTTATTATATTATCTATGGATTATAACTGTTACTTGAGAATTAATGTAAAAATGCTTTATAAACTACAATGTACTGTACAATTATGTGTGGTATCTGTTGTTATATAATAAAATACTCCAAACTTTGTGATGTGAATTAACAATGATTTATTATTACCTCTCATGGTTCTGGAGGTTAACTGGGCTCAACATGGTGGTTCTGGCTTGGATCTCTCACACAATGTCAATCATCTCAGAATTCCTCACTTCATTTCTGGTGGGTGATTAAGCTGGCTTTTGGTTAAGACCTCAGCTGGAACTGTTGACTGGAACACCTATACATGATCTCTCTGTATGACCCCGGCTTCCTTACAGTATGGTGGCTGAGTTACATGAGCGAACATCCCTAAGAGAAATAGCCAGGTTGAAGCTGTATTGTCTTCCTGGAAAGTCACATAGAATCATATCCTCCACACTCTATTCATCAAGGGGGTCACAGATTTCCACCAAGTTCAAAAGAAGAGGGTGAAGACACCAACACTTAATGGGGGAATTAGCAAAGTCACATATGAGTCACATATTAAGAAGAAGATATGGGGTGAGACAAATTGTTACGGCCATCATTGGAAAATAAAACACACAACAAAGTAGAGGATAATATTCCAAGGGAAGTTCAATCAAGGAAAAAGGACTTGACAAACTTGATAGATTGGACCCTAGGTTTAAGCCAGGCACAAGTAAAAGATGAGAGAAATTTAGGGCAAGTAACTAGAAACATCCACCCAGGGTTGCAGCATAGTAAGCAGTCACCATCACACAGCCACAGAATGATGGATGTCTGGGCCCACATCAGGAAAATTCTGCTTCTTGTTGCATTTTTTCCTATTTTTTTATGATTTGTTTTTAAACTTATAAAAAGAGCCCCAGGTAACAATGTTATAGGAAAAAGTTAAAGCTATAGGGAAATATAACAGGAAAACAATTACCCATCACCCCACTGCACAACTAGAGTCAATGAAAGTTTTCTGGTGCATAAGGGCTTTGGGTTTAGAAATCCCACAGACCTGGGTTTAAACTTTCTCATAGCTGGATAACCTTGGACAAGTTTCTTAACTTCTCTGTGCCTCAATATCCAATATTTAAATACTGATAATTATGAAATTGTCCTATAATGTGGCCTAGGGGCTGGAAAAGAGCAAGTTCTCAATGCATGTTAGCTTGTAAAATCACTATTAAATAAACATCTTTTTTTACAAAAATGTTATCATTTACAAAAAAGCATGCACGTTTTACATCTGCTTTATTCACATAATTTCATCTTGAACAATTTTCTGTATGGCTCCAGAAACAACACGTGCATCGTCTTTATTAGATACATACTTTCCTATTGCAGACATGAAATACATTTTGTTTCTCTGCTTCTAATTATTGGATATTTAGGTTTTCAAAAATTAATTTTCAGCTACTGTATATCACACTGCAACAATCAACTTAAATGCTTGCTTAATTACTTTCTGATCGGCAAATTTGATCAAAAGACAAATAAATATTGACAAATTTATAGATGTGGATTTACTAGGCCCAGACTGTCCTATTTAAGTTTTTTTTATTTTGCTTTACTATTTTTTAAAATTTTATTGTTGTTCAGCTACAGTTTTTGCCTTTCCCCACACAACATGTCCCCACCCCAGCCATCCCCACCTCCTTCCCCTGATTCCGCATCCCCCCTTGGTTTTGCCCATGTGTCCTTTATAGTTGTTCCTGAAAACCCTTCATTCTTTTCCCTCAATTATCCCCTCCCATCTCCCCTCTGGTTACTGTCCGTTTGTTCTTAATTTCACTGTCTCTGGTTATGTTTTGATTGCTTGTTTGTTCTGTGGATTAGGTTCTACTTAAAGGTGAGATCATATGGTATTTGTCTTTTATTGCCTGGCTTATTTCACTTAGTATAATGCTCTCCAGTTCCATCCATGCTGTTGCAAAGGGTATAAGCTCCTTCTTTCTCTCTGCTGCATAGAATTCCATTGTGTAAATATACTATAGTTTTTGGATCCACTCGTTTGCTGATGGGCACTTAGGTTGCTTCCAGTACTTGGCTATTGTAAATTGTGCTGCTATGAACATTGGGATGCATAGATTATTTTGAATTGGTGTTTCAGGGTTTGTAGACTATAATCCTAACAGTGGAATTGCTGGGTCAAAAGGCAGTTCCATTTTTAGTTTTCTGAGGAAATTCCATACAGTTTTCCACAGTGGCCTCACCAGTTTGCATTCCCACCAACAGTGCACCAGGGTTCCCTTTTCTCTACAACCTCTACAACAGTTGTTCTTTGTTGCTTATTTTATGATGGCCATTCTGACCAGTGTGAAGTGGTATGTGATTGGGGTTTTAATTTGCATTTCTCTGAATGCTAGTGATGCTGAACATCCTTTGATATATCTCTGCACCCTCTGTATATCCTCCCTGGAGAAGTGTCTGTTCAGGTCCTTTGTCCATTTTTTAATTAGGCTTTTTGTCTTCCTGGTGTAGAGTCACATGAATTCTTTATATATTTTGGAGATCACACCCTTGTGCAACGTATCATTGGCAAATATGTTTTCCCATATGGTTGGTTCCCTTTCCATTTTGTTGATGTTTTCTTTAGTCTTGCAGAAGCTTTTTATTTGCATGAAGTCCCATTTGTTTATTCTTTCCTGTATGTTCCTTGCTCTGGGGGACTTATTGGTGAAATATTGTTGCATGGAATATCTGAGATTTTCATGCCTATATTGTCTTCAGGGACTGTTATTGTGTCATGACTTACACTTAAGTCTTTTATCATCTAGATTTGTGTGTGTGTGTGTGTGTGTGTGTGGTGTAAGTTGGTGGTCAAGTTTCATTTTTTTTTCATGAAGCTGCCTAGATTTACCAACACCATTTGTTGAAAAGGATATTTTAGACTATTTTTTGCTTCTGCACTCTTTGCTGAATATTAATTAATTGACCATAGAATCTTGGGCTTGTTTCAGGGCTCTCTACTCTGTTCCATTGATCTATGTGTCTGTTCATATGCCAGTACCAGACTCTTTTGATTACAGTTGACTTGTAATATTGTATGATGTCAGGCATTGTGATCATCCTACTTTGTTCTTCTTTCTCAGAATTGCTGTGTCTATACACGGTTGTTTATGGTTCCATATAAATTTTTAAAATGTTTTTTCTGTATCTGCAAAATATGCCATTGGTACTTTAACAGGTATTGCATTGAATCTATAAATTGCTTTGGGTAGTATGGACATATTGATGATGTTATTTATTCTGATCCATGAACAAGGTAAATGTTTCCATTTATTTGTGTCTTCCTTCATTTCTTTCTTCAATGTTGTGTAGTTTTCTGAGCACAGGTCTTTTATCTCCTTGGTTAGGTTTATTCTTAGGTACTTTATTTTTCTTGTTGCTATATCAAATGGGAGTCTTTTCCTGATTTTTGTTTCTGATATTTCATTGTTGGTATACAAAAATGCCTTTGATTTCTGAATATTGATTTGTGTCCTGCTGTTTTGCCAAATTCATTTATTAAGTCAAGTAGATTTTTAGTGGAGTCTATAGGATTTTCTGTGTACACTATCATGTCATCTGCAAATAATGACAGTTTTACTTCCTCTTTTCCAATTTGTATGTGTTTTATTTCCTTTCATTGTCTGATTGCTGTGGCTAGGACTTCCAATAATATGTTGAATAGAAGTGGTGAAAGTGGACATCCTTGTCTGGTTCCTGATCTTTGTGGGAAAGCTTTTAGTTTTTGCCCATTGAGTATGATGTCAGCTGTAGGTCTCTTGCATATGGCCTTTATTACTTGAGGAATGCTCCCTGTGTTCCCACTTTCCTTCGTGTTTTTATCATAAATGGGTGCTGTACCGTATCAAATGCTTTTCCTGCATCTACTGATATTATCATGTGATTTTTGTCTTTACTTTAGATAATGTCATATATTATGTTTATTGATTTACAAATATTGTATCATCCTTGCATCCCTGGGATGAATTCCACTTGATCATGGGGTATGATCTTTTTAATGTATTGCTGGATGTAGTCTGCCAATAGTTTGTTGAGGATTTTAGCGTCTATATTCATCAGCAATATTGACCTGAAGTTTTCTTTCTTTGTTATGTCTTTATCTGGTTTTGGGTTTAAGATGATGCTGGCTTCATAAAAATAGTTTCAGAATTTTCCATCTTCTTGGAGTTTTGGGGATAATCTGAAAAGGATAGGGGCTAGCTCTTCCTTAAATGCTTTTTAGAATTCTCCTGTGAAACCATCTGGTCCAGGGCTTTTGTGTATTGGGAGATTTTTGATTATTGTTTCAATTTTGTCAGCTGTTATTGGTTTGTTCAGGCTTTCTGCTTCTTCATTCAGTTTTGGAAGATTATATTTTTCTAGAAATGTGTCCATTTCACTGAGTTTTTTAAATTTCTAGGCCTATAGTTCTTTGTAGTAATTTCTTACAATCCTTTGTATTACTGTGGTATCAGCTGTAATGTCTCCACTTTCATTTCTGATTGTGTTTATTTTGGTCCTCTCTATTTTTTTCTTGATGAGTCTGTTTAAAGGCTTGTCGATTTTATCTTTTCAAAGAACCATCTCCTGGATTTATTGATCCTTAGAATTGTATTTTAGTCCCTATGTCATTTAACTTGGCTCTGATGTTTGTTATTTCCTTTCTTCTACTTGCTCTGGGCTGTCTTTGTTGTTCTTCCAGTTCTGGTTGGTATAGGGTTAGGTTGTTTATTTGAAATGTTTTTACCTTTTTTTAGGTAGTCCTGTATTGCTATGTACGTCCCTCTCAGAACTGCCTTTGCTGTGTCTCATAGGTTTTGGGTTGTTATGAATTAATTTTCCTTTGTTTCCAGAAACATTTTGATTACTTCTTTGATCTCATTCTTGATCTATTCATTGTTTAATAGCATGATATTCCTTCTCCATGAGTTTGAGTGTGTTTGAATTTTTTCCTTGAGGTTGGTTTCTAGTTTCTGTCCCTTGTGGCCAGAGAAGATGCTTGATATGATTTTAATTTTCTTGAACTTGTTGAGGCTTGTTTTGTTTCCTATCATGTGGTCTATCTTTGAAAGTGTTCCATGTGCATTTGAAAAGAATGAGTATTTTGCTTCTTTGGGATGAAAGGTTTTACATATATAAGTTAAGTTCAATTGATCTAGGACATTGTTCAATGCCACAATATCTTTGTTGATATTTTGTTTGGAAGGTCTATCCATTTTTGACAGTGGAGTGTTAAAATCCCCTATTATAATTATGTTGCTGTCAATATCTTTCTTAAAGTCCTCCAAGATGTATTTGGTTGCTCCTATGTTGGGTGCATATATATTTACAATGTTTATGTCTTCTTCATGGATCTTCCCTTGAGTATTATAAGTGGCCTTCTGGGTCTCTTTTTATGGGCCTTTTTTTTTGAAGTCTATTTTTCTGGTATGAGTATAGCTACTGTGGCTTTTTTTTTTCCTGCCCTTTTGCTTAGAATATTTTTTTTCCAGTCCTTTACTTTCAGTCTGTGTAAGTCTTTTGTTCTGAAGTGGGTCTCTTGTAGGCAGCATATGTGTGGGTCATGATTTATTATCCATTCAGCTATTCTGTGTCTTTTGATTGGAGCCTTTAATCCATTTACTTTTAAGGTTATTACTGATAGCCATTTATTCATTGCCATTTTCTCATACCTGTGTTCTTCTCTCTCACTTTTTTTATACCCTTAAAGCAGACCCTTTAACATCTCTTGCAGAGCTGGTTTGGTGGAGGTGTATTCTTTGAGGCTTCTTTTGTCTGTGAGGCTCCTTGTTTTGCCTTCCATTTTAATTGAGAGCCTTGCTGGATAGAGTAGTCTTGGTTGCAGGCCTTTGTTTTTCTTTAGTTGGACTATTTCTTGCCATTCTCTTCTGGCTTGGAGTGTTTCCATTGAGAAGTTAGCTGCTAGTCTTATTGGCATTGCCTTGTATGTTACTTCTTGTTTCTCCCTTGCTGCCTTTAAGGCTCTTTGTCTTGGAATTTTGCCATATTAATTATGATGTGACTTGAAGTGGGCCTCTTTGGGTTCCACTTGATTGGGACTCTCTGCTTTTCCTGGATTTGTGTAACTTTTTCTCTCATCAAATTAGACAAGTTTTCCATCATTACTTCCATTGAACAGGTTTTTCTATCCATTAGTCTTCTTCTCTTGCTGGTATCCCTATTATACAGATATTATTACTTTTCATGTTGTCCTGCATTTCCCTTAACACCTCTTCATTCTTTTTGAGTCTCTTTTCCTTTTTTGCTCCTTCTGGGTGTTTTCTTCTATGTTGTCCTCCAGACCACTGATTCAATCCTCTGTTTCACCTAGCCTGCTTGTTATTCCCTCCAGTGTGTTTTTTATTTCCGAGATTTTATTGTTCATTTCTTCCTTCTCTTTATTTATAGTTTCTATTTCCTTTTTCCTACTGTTGTAGTTCTCACTCAGTTCCTCGTGGTTGTCTGAGTTCCTTGAGCATCTTTATAACCATTATTTTCAATTCTATATCTGATAGTTTTCTTACCTTCATTTCATTTAGCTCTCTATCAGGGAGTTTTCCATTCCTTTTGAATGCAGTTTCTTTTCTTGTCTCCCCATTTTAGTGATTCTTTTTGTTTGTTTCTGCTGTTCCTGATGTTTTGCTTTGCTATCTGTAAACTTCTATGGTAGGTAGTCTACAGGGTTCAGTGCTGTGGTCTCTTTGATCTCCTTGTTTAGATGGTCTAAGTATGCCCTTTCTTCTATTTGTGTGGGTTCTCTTATTGTACTTTGGGTTTTACCTGTTGGCAGTTCCTTTTTTGGTGAATTCTCTCCTCCAGTGGGTATACTGATGTTCACAGCTCCCACCTATTCTTGTATGTGGTCAGTGGCAGGGGTTAGGCAAAATGGATTAAGACACGGTGATACTATTGTATGGGATTTAAAGAACCAGCAAGTAGAGAAGAGATAGGAGATTCTTTGGATAAGTATAGTGTTAACTGTGATATTTCACTCAACTAGCCACTTTTTATAAAATGTGAAAGAGAGATAAGACTTTTGTTAGAGGAGAGGAGTATCGTGAGCTGAATTCAGAAAACAGAGCTTGTGCAAGATTAGATGATGAGTATAGTGAGAATAAAGGATACAAAGTAGTCATAGTGTGAGAGAGAATAGAGTTAACCACAACAATAATACCGCTCAGGAATAAAATGAAGTGGGCTAAGATCAGGGAGGGTTGCTGTGTAGTATTTACAATTGTATGGAACAACAATTATTTACAATCGTAGTGGAACAACAATAATGTGACAAGAAATATATGATTTGGATAATCAGAATAGAAAGTACATGATCAGGGTAGTGTGTTATTGGAACATAAGTGAAGTGAAAGAAGGAAAATCAAAATACAATAAAGCAAGAATAAGGAAAACAAGTTAAAGAATGCAAACAGAGAAATAAAACAAAAGAAACTAAACATAAAGAAGAGAACAAATACTAATTAAATAAAAGTAGTAAAAATAATGAAAAAAAATAATAGAAATAAACAATAAAATGCTAGTTCTATGAGATAGCAAAGTGACATTTGTCTCAGTTTCTCAATTTGGCGGGTTAGCCTTATGCTCCCCCTTTGGATCTGTTTCTGGACCTTTCATAATTCCACATCTTATTGTCTCACTTGGGGGAAGAAAAAAAGGAAGAAAATGAGAGAGGAAAGAAAAAAAATGAGCCTCCTGCTGACTTTAATCCCCTTAAGTGAGTTCTGCTTGTCTTCCAGGATGCCACAGGAATAGGTGGCTGGGTTTCACTTTCCTCCCTTCCTATGCTTTTGCAAGGATGGGGGCCAGGTCTAGGTAGCAATATTCACAGTTGCCCAGCCTCCAGCCCAGGTCCTCCATGAGCTGCCAGGACCCCACTGTCCATCTGAGCCATTCATGCACCTTTAATTCACCAGTTGCATAGAGGGCTGTGTGGTGCGCCTCTTCCTTGCTCTTTTCAATCCCACTCTGGCCAGATCCCACCGCCGGGCAAACGGTGCCAGTCAACCTTCTGGGCACATAGCAGCACTCAGCCTCTGGGTGAGCGGCACCAGTCAAGTGCTGGCATATGGCTCAAATCAGTCAGCCCAAGGGCTAGCAGCATGAGTAAAGCTTGGGTGCAGGGCTGAAATCACCCTTAGGATGAGCCAGCTGCTGGGAGAGATTTCCTTACAAAGCACCTGCCTGCCATTCTTAGCAAGCACACGGCTTTTCATATAGCCCAACTTTCTAACCAATATGGAGACTCTCGGGGTCAGGGTCTGACATGGCCCAACTCAGAATAATAGCCTTCTCCAGGTGTTGCCCAGCACCCCAATTTCTCTGGTAATGACCTAGCTGTCATTCGCAGTCCCAGTGGGTGTATACCGCCTCTATGAGTCTCCCATTTTGTCTCTATTCCCCCCAGCGATTTCCAGCATCCATGTCCCTCCTGGTGCTGGGCTGTGCTCCCTGCTCTTGTAGGGGAGGGAGCTAGTCCTTATTCAAGTTTTTAAAAATTTATATTTTATTATGAAAAATTGCAAACTGACATAGAATTAGAAAGGATCATATAAAGAACACAAATATATGGATAGAACTCATATTTAGCCTTTTAACATTTTGCCATATTTTCTTGATCTATGTTTTTCTCAAGTATTTGAAAATAAAACATTTATTATGACATTTTGCCCTAATACTATAGTGTTAAAATGATATAACTATCATACCATTATCATACATAAAATTCAGTATAATTCCCTAATATCATCAAATACATTGTTTTAAATTTTTTTAATTGTCCCAAATACCCTTTATATCTTTTATAATATCTTTTTTCAAATAAGGACTCAATTAAGAACCTCAATGACCTTTGGTTTTTGTAGTATCTTAAGCGCCTTTAATCCAAATCATTCCCTATCATCCTTGATTTTCCCCTTTGACATTGACATATTGAAGAGCCCAAACTGGTTGATCTTTCTCCCTTCTGACAATTAAAAACCTCTGCTTGAAAGAAAATTCTCAGAAGTGAAATCATTGGAAAAGGCCATTCTGGTTGTAGGTAGCCCTCTTGGAGTGAGCACGTGATAGCCTGCTGTACTGAGACTGCTCCAAAGCCAGGCCCTGCTAGGTAGACAGAGGACCTTAATTGTAAAGGTCACCTTTGGGGATGCCCCTCTCCTCCAGCAGGGATTCAGGAGTCTGTTCTTCAGTACCAAGTTTCCTAAGGGTAAGGGGACCACTGTAAATTAGTACCAGAAATGACACTCTGGTTTAATGGAAAAGGTGAGCTGAAGTTGAACATGAGAAAAGATGCTTTGAGGGATTTCATTCTACTCCATCTTCAGAGGGCAGGTGAGTCTCTCCTGGATACATTTCTGTCCTGTTGGTGGAAAGGCTGAGAGCAAATCTTAACAGTCACAGATTTGTGTGAAATCATGTTTCTGCTTATTACTAGGGTAACCTGTTACCTTGGAAAAGCCACTTATAATTCTGTTCTATTTGGCATTCTGATATGTGCAAGGAACTGTGTCCTTTCTGATGGACCTACCTGTCTTACATGCTGCTGAGCTGCAAAGATACTGCCACAGAGAAGTGGGCAAGTGTTTTAACCTCCAAGACAGGGCTTCTACAGACATTTATATACATAAGGATCACCTAGAAG
Organism: Desmodus rotundus; assembly: GCF_022682495.2. Lineage (NCBI taxonomy): Eukaryota > Metazoa > Chordata > Mammalia > Chiroptera > Phyllostomidae > Desmodus > Desmodus rotundus. Next base: position 75,402,645 of record NC_071394.1, on the reverse strand, counting down.
GCAGGCAGGGCTTGCAACTACCAGAGATTCCTCTGAGATCTGATTCAGTAGCTGAGGCTTGAGAATCTACTTTTATTAATAGGCATCCTAAGAGATATTGATAAAACATCCTTAAGATTGTTCAGGGACCATATTTGAATAAACTTTATGCTGGACCCTCAGTTTACTTGTCAGGAATAGATAACACTTTATAGCAATTACTGTGTTCCTTAGATACCCTTCTAACTACTTTATAGACATTAACTCAATTCTCAAAGCCACCCTCTGAATGAGGTACAAGGTACTATTTGCATCTACCTTCATAATGTACAGGTGAGAAAACAGAGGCACAGAGAGATTAAGTAACTTGCCCAAGGTTCACAATACTGTAGGTAACAGAGTCAAGATATGATAATATATATATATATATATTTTTAAATTATTTTATTGTTGTTCAATTACAGTTGTCTCCATTTTCTCCCCACCCCTCCCCCCTCCCCCTGCCAAAACTACCTCCCTCCCTTGCTTCCACCCTCCCCCTTAGTTTTGTCCATGTGTCCTTTATAGTTGTTCCTGAAAACCCTTCTCCCCAATGCTCCCTCCCCGCTCCCCTCTGGCTATTGTTAGATTGTTCTTAATTTCAATGTCTCTGGTTATATTTTGTTTGCCTTTTTTCTTTTGTTGATTATGTTCCAGTTAAAGGTGAGATCATATGGTATTGGTCCCACACCACCTGGCTTATTTCACTTACCATAACCCAATTCAAAAATGGGCAAAGGACTTGAACAGACACTTCAAGGAAGACATACAGAGGGCCCAGAGACATATGAAAAGATGCTCAGCATCACTAACCATCAGAGAGATGCAAATTAAAACCACAATGAGGTACCATCTCACACCAGTCAGAGTGGCCAAGATAAAAAAATCCACAAACAAATGTTGGAGAGGATGCAGAGAAAAGGGAACCCTAGCACATTGTTGGTGGGAATGCAGACTGGTGTAGCCACTGTGGAAAACAGTATGGAATTTCCTCAGAAAACTAAAAATGGAACTGCCTTTTGACCCAGCAATTCCGCTGCTAGGATTATACCCTAAGAACCCTGAAACACCAATCCAAAAGATCCTATGCACCCCAATGTTTATAGCAGCACAATTTACAATAGTCAAGTACTGGAAGCAACCTAAGTGCCCATCAGCAAATGAGTGGATCAAAAAACTATGGTACATTTACAGAATGGAATTCTATGCAGCAGAGAGAAAGAAGGAGCTTATACCCTTTGCAACAGCATGGATGGAACTGGAGAGCATTATGCTAAGGTATGATAATATATATCTTAAATTGATTTGAAATTCAAAATTCTTAGAGTAAGAGGTTACTTTTATTTGGTGGTGTGTAAGAAATACTTTCCATTATGATCAAAGTGGTATGTATAAAAACTATTTGTCATTCTATCAAAACTGAGCTAGACTATGTAGAGAGTGGATGAATGCTTGGAAAAACTAGAATACTCAATGCATGCTTGTGAATGAATATATATGTTTTTATGTTTTCCAATATACTGTAACTATTAATCCTTGAGCACTTCCACTGATGACACATTTCTACCTGTCCTTTCCAGATTTTTCTTCCTGTCCAGACCTGCTATGCCCACACAATATCACCAGCTGGAGGTCCAGCTGTTCAGTCATGGCAACCATGGAGTATTAAGGGACCTTGCTGCCTTTGTTTTCTCCTATCTGTTCTGGTAGGGTGTAGGTAAAACTTCGGAGCTCTTCAATGCAGAGTTCTGGTATTGATTGAGTCACTGATCATTGTGTGACAAGAACCTGGTCCACTTAGTTAGTTACTTAAGGCGTCTAATTTGTTCACGTCAAATATGCTGTTTAAAATCACAGGCTTGGGTTCAAATTTCAGGTCTGATATTAGGGAAATGTGTTAATTTTTTTTTTGCCCTTCCTTCTTTCCTTCCTTCCTTTATTTATTTATATATTGTTAGTCAGTTAAAGATGTCCCATCTTTTTCACCATGTTTGCTTCTACCACATCCCCCACCCCCCACCCAGAGTCAATCCCCCTCATTGTTTGTGCCCATGAGTTCTCTATTTGTGTTCCTTTGCTTGCCCCTTCCCCTTCTTTCCCCCATTATCACCCTACCACCTCCCCTCTGGTCACTGTCAGTTTGTCTTTATTTCCAAATCTCTGGTTCTATTTTGCTAATTTGCTTGTTTTGCTGGTTAGGTTCCACTTATAGGTGAGATGATATGGTATTTGTCTTCCACCATCTGGCTTATTTCATTTAGTATAATACTCTCCAATTCCATACATGCTGTCATGAACGGTAGGAGCTCCTTCTTTCTTTCTGCTGCGATTATTCCACTGTGTAAATGTACCACAGTTTTGGGATCCATTCATTTATTGATGGGCACTTTGGCTGTTTCCAACACTTGGCTATTGTAAATTCTGCTTGTATGAACATCGGGATGCATAGGTTATTTTGAATTGGTGTCTCAGAATGCTTAGGGTATAATTCCAGCAGTGGAATTGCTGGGTGAAAAGGCAGTTCCATTTTGTTTTCTGAGGAAATTCCACACTGTTTTCCACAGTGGCTGCACCAGTCTGCATTCCTACCAAGAGTGTTCTAGGGTTCCCTTTTCTCCACAACCCTGCCAGCACTTCTTGTCTGTTGATTTGTTTATGATGGCCATTCTGACCAGTGTGAAGTGGTATGTGATTGGGGTTTTAATTTGTATCTCTCTGATGGTTAGTGATGCTGAGCATCTTTTCATATGTCTCTGGACCCACTGTATGTCCTTCTTAGAGAAGTGTCTGTTCAAGACCTTTGCCCATTTTTTAATTGGGTTGTTTGTCTTCCTGGTGTGGAGTCATGTGAATTCTTTATATATTTTGGAGATCAAACCCTTGTGCAGCATATCATTGGCAAATATGTTTTCCCATATGGTTGGTTCCCTTCCCATTTTGTTGATATTTTCTTTAGCCATGTAGAAGCTTTTTAGTTTGACGTACTTCCATTTCTTTATTCTTTTATATAACTTGCCCTAGGGATGTATAGGTGAAAATATTAATGCATGGCATATCTGAAATTTTCCTACCTATATTTTCCTCTAAGACTTTTATTGTGTTACGTCTTCTATTCGTGTTGAGTTTATTTTGGTGTATGGTGTAAATTGGTGGTCTAGTTACTTTTCTTTGCGTACTTGTCCAGATCTCCCAACAAAACTTATTGAAGAGGCTATTTTACTCCATTTTATCTTCCTGCCCTCTTTGTCAATAATAACTGACCATATTGACATGGGTTTATTTCTGGCCTCTGTATTTTGTTCTATTGGTCTATGTATCTGTTCTTATGCCAGTACCAGACTGTTTTGATTACAGTGGCCTCATAGTATAGCTTGATATCAGGTACTGTGATCCCTCCTACATTTTACTTCTTTCTTGAAACTTCTGAGGCTACTGGGGTCATTTATGGTCCCATATAAATTTTTGAAATATTTGTTCTGTATCTGTGAAATATGTCATTGGTATTTTGATAGGGATTGCATCAAATCTATAAATTGTTCTGAGTACTATGGACCTTTTAATGGTGTTAATTCTTCCAATCCATGAACAAGGTATATGCTTCCATTTATTTGTGCCTTCCTTAATTTCTTTCTTCAGTGTTGTATAGTTTTCTGAGTAGAGGTCTTTTACCTCATTCATTAAGTTTATTCCCAAGTATTTCATATTTCTGTTGATATAGTAAATGGGATTCCCCCCCTAATTTCTGTTTCTGTTATTTCATTGTTGGTGTACAAAAATGGCATCAATTTCTGAATGTTGATTTTTATCCTGCTGTTTTGCTAAATTTGTTTATTAGGTCGAGTAGATATTTGGTGGAATCTATGGGGTTTTCTATGTACACTATCCTCATTTCCAAATAATGACTGCTTTACTTCCTGGTTTCCAATTTGTATGTCTTTTATTTATTTTTCTTGTCTGATTGCTGTGGCTAGGACTTCCAATACTACGTTGATTAGACATAGTGAAAGTGGATACCTTTGTCTTATGCCTGATCTTAGAGGGAAAGCTTTTAATTTTTTCCCATTGAGTATGATGTTGGCTGTAGGTTTCTCATGTACAGCCTTTATTATGTTGAGGTATGCTCCCTCTATTCCCACCTTGCTGAATGTTTTTATTATAAATGGGTACTGTACCTTACCAAATGATTTTTCAGCACCTATTGATATGATCATGTGGTTTTTGTCTTTGCTTTTGTTTATGTGGTGTATTACATTTATTGATTTGTGAATATTGTACCATCCTTGCATCCCTGGGATGAATCCCACCTGGTCATGGTGTATGATCTTTTTAATGTATTGCTGGATCTGATTTGCCAATTTTTGTTGAGGATTTAGCATCTATGTTCATCAGTAATATTACTTCTAGTTTTCTTTTTTTGTTGTGTTTTTATCTGGTTTTGGAATTAGGATAATACTGGCCTCATGAAAAGAGTTTGGGAGTATTCCATATTCTTGGATTTTTTGCAATAGTTTGACAAGAATTTGGGTTAGCTCTTCTCTAAATATTTGGTAAAATTCTCCTGTTAATCTGTCCAGCCCAGGGCTTTTTCATTCCAGAGTTTTTTTGATTACTGCTTCAATTTCATAGCTGATATCTTTTTATTCAGGCTTTTTGCTTCTTCTTGACTCAGTTTTGGAGGATATATGTTTCTAGAAATGTGTCCATTTTCCCAGGTTTTCATTTCTTGACATGTTGTTGTTCATAGTAATTTTTTATGATCTTTTGTATTTCTGTAGTATCAGTTGCAATCTCTCCTCTTTCATTTCTGATATTATTTATTCTGGTCACCTCTCTTTTTCTTCTTGATGAGTATGGTTATAGTCTTGTTGATTTTGTTATCTTTTCAAAGAACTAGGTCATGGTTTTATTGATCCTTTAAATTGGTCTTTAGTCTATGTAATTTCATTCTGCTCTGATCTTGATTATTTACTTCCTTCTACTTGCTCTTGGCTTTCTTTGTTGTTGTTGCTCTAATGTTTATAGATTTAGGTTTAGATAATTTATCTGAAATTTTTCTATCTTCTTTAGGTAGGCCTGTATTGCTATGAAATTCCCTCTCAGGATGTCCTTCACTGTGTCCCACAGGATTTGGGTTGTTGTAGGTTCATTTTCATTTGTTACCAAACACTTTTTTTTATTTCTTCCTTGATCTTATTGTTTACCTATTCATTGTTCAATAACATGTTATTCAGTCTGCATGCATTTGTTTGTTTGTGAGTTTTTTCCTTGAGTTTGGTATGTAGTTTCAAGCCCTTGTGATATGAAAAAATGCTTGATATGATTTCAATTTTCTTGAATTTGTTGCATCTTGGTTTGTATCCTATCATGTAATCAATCTTTGACAATGTTTTGTGTGCATTTAAAAAGAATGTATATTTTGCTTCTTTCAGGTGAAAAGTTCTGTGTGTACCAGTTAAGCCTATTTGACCTAGCATGTTGTCAGTGCCACAATATCCTTGATGATTCTTTGTTTGGAAGATCTGTCCATTGTTGACAGGGGTGTTGAAATACTGTACTATGAGTATGTTGTTTTCTATATTTTTCTTAACTCCTGTAATATTTTCCTTACATATTTGGATGTTCCTATGTTGGTTGCATATATGTTTACAATATTTATAGCTTCCTAATGGATTCTTCCCATTAGAGTTGTGAAATGACATTCTTTGTCTCTTTTTATGGGCTTTGTTTTGAAATCTATTTTGCCTGATAAAAGTATTGTTACCCGGGCTTTTTTTCCCTGTCCACTTACTTGGAATATTGTTTTCCAACCCTTCACTTTGCAATCTGTGTAGTTCTTTTGTTCTGTGGTGGGTCTTTTGTAAACAGCATATGAGCAGGTTATGTTTTCTTATTCATTCAGTTAGCCTATGTCTTTTGGTTGGAGTGTTTAATCCATTTACATCTAATGTTACTACTGGAAGGTATTTATTCATTGCTATTTTTTTCCTTTCCCATTTGTTTCCTTGTGTTCTTCTCTCTCTTTATCATGGATACCTTCATCTTCTTAAAGTAGTCCCTTTAGCATGTCTTGCTATGCTGGTTTGGTGAAGGTGTATTCTTTCAGCCTTCTTTTGTCTGGGAAACTCCTTATTTTGCTTATAATTTTAAATGAGAGACTTGCAGAGTAGGAGTAGTCTTGGTGGCAGGCCTTTGCTTTTCATCACTAGGAATATTTCTTGACATTCCTTCTGGCTTGTAGTGTTTCTATTGAGATCAGTTGTTAGCCTTATCACAGCTCCCTTTTACGTTACTATCTGTTTCTCCCTTTACTGCTTTTAAGGGTATATCTTTATCTTTAAAAGTTAGCACTTTATTACTGCATAGAATATCTGAGATTTGCCTGCCTATGTTCTCCTCTAGGACTTTTATGGTGTCATGACTTATATTCAAGTCTTTATCCACCTTGAACTTATTTTTGTGTATGTTGTTAGTTGGTGAACAAGTTTCATTTTTTTCCACGTAGCTGTCTAGATCTGCCAACACCATTTGTTGAACAGGATATATTTACTCCATTTTATGCTTCTGCCCACTTTATGAAATATTAATTGACCACTATGACTTGGGTGTATTTCTGGGCTCTCTATTCTGTTACATTGGGCTATGTGTCTGTTCTTATGCCAGTAACAGGCTGTTTTGATTACAGTGGCCTTGTAATACAGTTTGATATCAGGTATTGTGATCGCTCCTACTTTGTTCTTTCTCAAAATTGCTGGAGCTATTCGGAGTCATTTATGGTCCCATATAAATTTTTGAAATGTTTGTTCTACATCTGTGAAATATGTCATTGGTATTTAATAGATATTGCATTGAATTTATGAATTGCTTTGTGTAATATGGACATTTTGATGATGTTAATTCTTCCAATCCATGAACATGGTATCTGCTTCCATTTGTTTGTGTCTTCCTTAATTGTTTTCTTCAGTGTTGTGTAGTTTTCTAAGTACAGGTCTTTTACCTCCTTGGTTAGGTTACACTAGTGAGAATGGCCATCATAAATCAACAAACAACAAGTGTTGGAGTGGATATGGAGAAAAGGGAACTCTAGTGCACTGTTGGTGGAAATACAGACTGGTGCTGCCACTGTGGAAAACAGTATGGAATTTCCTCAAAAAACTTAAAATGGAACTGCATTTTGACCCAGCAATTCCACTGCTGGGATCATATCCTAAGAACCATGAAACTCTAATTCAAAAGAACCTGTGCACCCCAATGTTCATAGAGACACAATTTATAATAGCCAAGTGTTGGAAGCAACCTAAGTATCCATCACTAAATGAATGGATCAAAAAACTATGATACACTTACTCAATGGAATACTATGCAGCAGAATGAAAGAAGGAGCTCTTACCCTTTGAGAGAGCATAGATGGAACTGAAGAGCATTATGCTAAGTGAAATAAGCCAGGTGGTGAATGACAAATACCATATGATCTCATCTTTAAGTGGAACCTAATCAACAAAACAAATTAGCAAAATATAACCAGAGACATTGAAATTAAGGACAAACTGACAGTAACCAGAGGGGAGGTAAGAGGGGATAATGGGGTGAAGAGAGGGAAGGGTTTTCTGAAAAACTCTGAAGGACACATGGACAAAACCAAGAGGGGTGGGATAAGGGCAGGGAGGTGGGTATGGTGGAGGTGGGGGGCTTTAGCGGGGAGGGGGATGGAGACAACTGGACTTGAGTAACAATAAAAAAAGTAAAATTTAGCATTTTAATTATGATGTGTCTTAGAGTAGGCCTCTTTGTGTTCAACTTGATTGGGACCCTCTTTGCTTCCTTAGGTGTTGGGAACCATCCTGCCTGGTTTCAGAAGCTGTAACCCCCCATGGCTAAGGCTGAGTGAAAAGACCTTGGGGCCACAACCTGCTAACAGATGAAACTTATCCCGGCAGGGGCACAAACTCTCTCCCCTTTACTTCATCCTGCTTGGCCTCTGGATGGTGACTGGATAGTCAATGATGGGTAAGATTCATCAAGGGAGGAACAGCCTAAGACAGGCACAGTTGTGAAGGGGCCATTAGGGAAGGACTTAGGGGATTATAGAGGAGGGACAAAAAAACCTCACCCCTTGGCTTTATCATAGCCTTAGTCCTCATTCTATCTGTAAAAAGTCTGATAATCTCTTTGCTGCCTTGCTTACACTACCTGATTCAGGCCTGAAACATTGCCAAAAGTGGATACAGCCCTCAGGTGGAATGGGCAGTTCCCAGTGGGCAGGGTGGGGGGGCGATCAGGCCTAAGAAAGAATACATAAAATTCTGTGAAACCTGCTTTGCTAAGAATCCCCTCAATTTAAATATTAAGGGTCCTAACACAAAATGAGTTTGTTTCCCAAAGTTTTATGGCCCTCTGGTGTCACTCTATCTATGTGACCCTGACTCAGAATAAGCCCTCATAGTTCTTTGAATGTTATCTATTCCTTGATCATTACTGCCTGACAATGATTGATGAGCTTTATATATATGCTCTGTATTCCTATGCAAACTAAACCCAATAAAAGCCCAGGGAAAGAGGTAGGAGAGAAACATTGAGGCCCTTCTCCTCTGAGAGATTGGCCAGCCTTTTCTTTCCAAGAAGATCATGTCTTGGTAGATTTGTTCTCCTCTGTGGTGGCTGGGAGAGCTCTATGGGATGGAGATGCTCTAAGGTTGCCCTTTATTCAGTTTGTGTGGACTTTCTTGTTATACTTGGGCTTTACTTGTTGGTGAGTTCTCCCCTCCAATGGGCTTACTGGTATTCACAACTCCCTCCTTGTCTTGTATGCTCTTGTACAGGTATTGGTTAACAAAGTAATATTAATGACAATGAAAGCTATACCAGCAGAAACAACCCTCCTACTACATCAGCAATCTTGACCACAATTGAGCTAAGATTAATGTAGATGAAGAGAGATTACAGATATTATAAGATATGACAAAGGGAATATAAGATGACTAAAAGAGGGGAAAATATTATTGAGTGGTAAGAGGGAGGAAAATTGGTAACAGTTGGAATAGAACTGAGGCAAGGAAAGGGAGAGAACAAAATTTAAAACATAACTAAAACAAGACAAGGGGATGGGAACAATGGGGTAAGAAAAGGGAAAAGTATACTATGAGCTTTGAAGTAAAATAAAAAACATATTGGACCAACAAGGGCAAAATTGCAGAAAAACCACAGCAGGGTTGATAGAAACAACAGCTGAATGAAGTTTAATAAAGTTGGAACAGGAATAAGAATATTGTACAAGAGAGAAAAGTGAATATGAGGTGTCTACTGTAAATAAAAATGATTTTGAGAGGATGAGGGAAAGCAAAAAGGAGTACAGAGTAAAGCCCATGTTGAGAGAGGGGGAAAAAAAGAGGAAAAAATAAAATAAAATTCTTTACTCAACTGATCAGGGCCAGAGGGAAGGCAAAATGGAATAAGACAGGGGGAGGGTATTCTATGGGATTTAAAGTACAAACAGATAGTGAACGAATAGGAGTTCCATTGGAAAAGTACAGCATTAACTGTATTTCACCCAAATAGCCACTGTTTATAAAAGGTGAAAAAGAAATAAGAGTCTTATAAAAGGGGAAAAAGACTGTGAGCCTAAGAAAGAAGAGCACTTATGTGAGGTTAGATGGAAGAGAAATAGATAAGGGATAGAAACATGGTGTAGTATGAGATAAAATAAAGTTTACAACAACAGTAATAAAGCTCAGGAAGATGGTGAAATGGATTAAGACCAGGAAAGGGTGCTGTGTGGTGTTTGGAAAAACAATAATATACTAGAAAAATATATAATCTGCCCTGGCTGGTGTTACTCAGTGGATTTAGCACTGGACTGCGAACCAAAAGGTTGCTTGTTCTATTCCCAGTCAGGGTACATGTCTGGGTTTTGGGCCAGTAGGGGATGCATGAGATGCAACCACACATTGATCTTTCCCTTCATCTCTTTCTCCCTCCCTTCCCTCTTTAAAAATAAATAAATAAAATGTTTTTTAAAAAGTAAAAAAAAATGTATATATATATATATATATATATATATATATATATAAAAAGAATAAAAAGTAAAAGACAAATAGTGAGTTATTTGTAATACGGGTCAAGTGAAAGAAGAAATATTAAAATGCAATATTAAAGGGAGAAGAAAAAACAACAAAGAAAACTAAATAAACTAAAAGAAATAGAAATTAAAAAAAAAAAGCCTGGCTGGTGTGGCTCAGTGGATTGAGTGCCAGCCTGAAAACCCAAAAGATGAAGGTTCACTACCCAGCCAGGGTGTGTGCCTGGGTTGCAGGCCAATGTTTCTATCCTTCACTTTCTCCCTCCCTTATCCTTACTCTAAAAATAAATAAAGAAATTCTTTTAAAAAATGCAAGTTCTATTGACGAGCAAGGTGAAAATTGTCTCAGGTCTTGATACCTTCTGACTTTTTTCTGGATCTGTCTTTGATTTTCTTTCAGCTCCAGGTCTTACTGTCTTTCTCTTGGGGGGGGGGGGGGGCGGACAAAAAACGCCTCCTGCTGATTGTTAAGCCTTCCCAGCCAGTTTTGCGGATTTTCCTGGTTTCTGCAGGCAGCTGGAGGTTGGACTCCACTTTTCCTTTCCTGTGGTTCAGAAAGGATCAGGCATCATCTATGCTATGATAATCACAAGTGCCCAGTTTCCAGACCACACCCTCAGAATGCTGTGTGGCCTAAACTCTCCACTCTGTACTGTTGTGCCAGGTTGGCATGGATAAGCCACCTCACTTTACATCCCTTTGATCAATCAGTTGAGGTGCACTGAGGGGGAGCAAATCATGCCCACACTCCTCCCTTTTTCTTGGCCATTCTGCTGCATAGGAGGTCCCTGCACAGTGCACCTCAGTTTCCTTTTTGAAAAAAGTCTCTTTGGATACCAATGCTGCTCTGAGCCATGGCCTACTTTCCACATACTCCAACTCTCTAGTAAGTCCAGAGTCTATCTCAGTCATGGCCAATTGCAGCCTACCTCTTCTCCAAGAACCAGATGCCACCAGGATCACCCCCAGTCTCTGGCACTCTCCCAGACAGCAACTACTGCCCTAGCTTAGATGCTCCTCCAGTTGTGTGTATGCCTGTGTGCCTTCTGAGACTTTATGCGTTCAAGTCTCTCCTGGTAGGGGTCTGCAATTTGTCTGCCCTGGGAGGGGAGGGAACCACTAGGCTGCTGTCAGTGACCCAGTTCTCCTCCGATGTTGCCCCTGCAGCAGCTGTGGTTTCTGATGCCATGCCCACGAACTTTCCCCCCGTTCTCCTATAAAACCTCCTTACCGCCCTTTTTGAAGCGTCCTTTGCACACTTTGGCTTCCAAACTTCTTATCAGCTACGATTCCATTGGCTGTTCACTTTGTCCTTTGGAAGATCAGCTAAGTGTTCCCATTGGGTGCACAAGCAAGTAGTCTCAGCTCCCACCTACTTTGCCTCCATCTTCGCTCTGCATCTAAATCCTTTAACTATGAATTACCCCCTCTATCGGGTGAGGAGTAATTGTCAGTAATTAGCAATGAGGGATTTGGGGATGTTTTTGCCTCTCTTTGAAGCTCAGCTCAATTGTTTATCAGCTCTGTACACTTTGGAAAAATAACTTGCTTTATCTGTAAAGTGGGGAAAATAATAATACTCACTTTAAAGGGTTAGTGTGAGGGTAGAATGAGTAAATATAATAGAGTACTTTAGCACAGTGCCCAGTGAATTATCACTAACATTAGCCATGTTATTGCTATGAACATGAGGTCATCATACCTACTCTTTTGGGAGTTTGAAAAAGTGTTTGTAAATTATTCTGATGTTTTGTAACTGCTCTATAAAGAGTAATTATGACTTCTGTCACTATACTATGTGGTTAAATTAGAGATTTAAAATAATTTTTCCAGTGCTATCATTCTGTGATTTTTTAAAAAATAAGGTAAGTGACCTACCATTTTAACTTTGAGAGCTATGGTACAACCAAAAGAAATAGCCACGTGATGTTGTCAAGGTTGTTTGGGTGATGAGGAACTCTGACATCAGGGCTTCCTTCAGTAAAACAAGCTGTTGATTTTAAGGTTAAGGATTGATACAGATGTTTCCAGTGAGAAATTCCAGTACCTGAAGATTAGACAAGATCAGAGAGATTTCCTAGTCTTTCAACTAATGGAAATGTCAGTCCTTTTGAGTGTTGTTATGTTATTCAGTTGGGGATAAGAAGCACAATCCTAAAGGATGCTTTTAGAAACCAAAGTTCTGTCTTTGACTATGGTATGCTCACATCATTCTGGTGAACTGATCCAACTGTCTGCTGCACCCTGGGAGAGAAGGTTCCCTCTAGGACTTCCATGAGAATTAAATGTGTGCAAAACTACTGTTATGTCCTTGGTGAAACATAATCGCTTTATGCATGGCAGATGTTTTATTTATATGATTATACATTAGAGTGTGTTATCATTCTCTGCTTGTTTTAAGAATTTTTTCCTTTCTTTGGTCTTCCTAACTGGTTAATCAAAACATGAAGTCCATTTTGAATGCAGGTACTTTACCAGGCATATTGAATAAGTTTTTTTTTTTTTTTAATCTTTAAGTGATAAGAAAAGTGAGACCCAGAGTTTAAATAACTTGACCAGAAGGTTGTGACAGATTAGAATTTGAACCCAGGTATCTAACTGCAAGTATCATCCTCTTGAGTTTATATTTCTCCTGTTGTTCTTGGACTTAAAGTTTACAGTTATTGGGTTTCACTGTTAAAACTGATACAAAGAAAGGATGTACAATTCACTGATGTTAACATGGGGCAAATCATCCAGCTGATTGATTAGTAAGTGCCTTTATCTTTTTGATACTAGTCTTTGGCTGTTGGGTCCATTAATAACTCTGACCCTGATTTATCAGTTTTACAATTTGGAATTCTGGCTAAGATGTAAAGTCTGGATGAAGAGTAGAATAAGTCTTGTGTGACAAATTGGGATATGGTATTCAAAACTTCATCAGACTGGGTGCAGGGGCGTTAATCTGTCTAAGTGTTAATGCTTTAATTACCAAATTGAAAGAGTTCTGGGAAGGTGGGGTAGAGGTTTGATCCTTGGGAGCTTATTTAGGGCAGTGGATGTTTACTAACTAAAAGTGTTTAAATATTTTAACCACTGGCACAGCAATACTAACATGAATAGGGTGGATATCTTACCAATTCAAAGACTGGGTTCCTAAATATCTCCATTTCTTTGGATAATCAATGAAAATTGGTGTTATTGGTACAAAGAGACATTTTCATCATCAAGATTTTTAATTTTTCTGGGTAAGTAAGAATTGTAAAATAAAGGTTAAAATTAGAGGTTTGAATTAAAAATACCAGCTATTATTAATTAAAGGTATACATCATAATTATCTATGAAATTTTTCTAAAATTCATGTGTCTGGGATCATACTGCTAAGATTTTGATTTAGTAAGAGTGGGTGTATTCCTGGAACCTGTGTTTTTGTGTCTTCCCTAGATGCATGATCCCTGCTGTATTAGAGATCTACTTCACCCTCCAGATATATGTCAACATTTTTTTTGACCATGCTCTATTCTCATGAGGCCAGGCTCTGTGGACTGCTTTAATTAACTCCCTTGTTTTCTGGCTTTCTATTAGGAACAGCTAATGGGAAGCCCTAGAAGCATATGGGAGGAGGGAAGCGGAGAAAGGCTGGGGAATTTTATTCTCTTGGCTCCCTCCATAAGGGATCCCTTTGGACTGGGTATAACTTTGACCAAAGATCACAGCTCCTTCGAAGGTGGTCCTCTCCATATGTGACTTTCCAAGTTATGATAACTCTTTCAGCCCCTTCCAGCTAAGGGGTGGGAACAGCTCTGCTGACACTAACATCAGGGCATTATTACAGCTTTTATGATTTTCTCACACTCTTTGTAAACAATTCCTTTATTAAAATTCCTCATTATTCTATTTGTGTCATTTATTTCCTGCTGGGACCCTGTCTATTAGACTCTGATTATTCATTTCTCCAACCTTTAATGGGACTTAGAGGATCTTTAAAGAACTTTCCATTGCCAATATGCTGACTCTGTCCATAGTTCAGATGTCAGAGAACATTCTGCTATGGTTGTCTCTCCAAGGTACAAGAAGAGATACAGAAAACCAGTTGGAGGCCTGTCTACCTTCTAACATCCTGCCTCCTCATCCTGCTCTGAAGAAAATCTGGCCAATCCCAGATGGCAAAGAACAAATAAATTGATGATGATCTTAGGGAAAAAACCTAAGTGAATGCTGTAAGTTTTGAACAAATGATACAATCTGATTAAAATATAAAGGATATTGCTCCCAAAGAGAAATACTTAAAGGTGCCTTAACTAGGTCTCTGTTTGGCAGCTGGATTTTATGCCTTTCAGAATTTGCATGGCCAATTAAACCCTTAAAGTGATCACTGGTCAGCAATTTATTTGGATGATAGAAGAGGCTAATTAGTAATATCGTTACACAAAATCTTGTGAGCAAAAGTTATGCCTGTCTTCTAAAAATGTGCCCGTGGTATTTGAAAGGAGAGCTCTAGTGCCTTTGGCCTCAGAGGAATTCAGTCTGCTGATATCAGAATTAATGAAGAATATGGAAAGTTGTGTGCAGGATAGATGGAGTGAAAACTGCATTAAAGATTAATGACATGAGACTAGTGGGCGAGCCATGTTTTTTGGTGATCAAAGATGCTGAGGCTTTTATGTGCAAGTGCCTGGGAGAATGTTGAACATCTTGGAATTTCTCATATCACCTTTAGTTAAATTATAACAGCCTGCTATTCAGCAACATGCTGTAAGAAAAATCCCCAGCTCTGATCTGTTCATTTAGTTAGCAAATGTTTTCAAGGACCTACTCTGTGCTAGGCACCCTTTAAAAAACTGAAATCAGAGATGAATCAAACACATACATTGCCTTCTCCCAGGGAGATTGCAATACAGTGAAATGGACAAGTGTTTTAAGTAATAGAATAAATACAGATTTATATTATGAGGTAGAATATTATATTTCTTATAATATTATTAACTAGAATAACAAGAAATCCTCCAGTTTCAGAATATCCCAAACATTGGATAACATATAATAAGAAACATTTTGAAAGTGACACCGAACCCCTCAAGAGTCAGGGAAATTCTCAGAGGCCAGGAGACAAACAAGGTATGAACGAGAGAGTGTGTGCTAACATTCTAGTTGTCTTGTTTGTGAAGCAAGAGAGGGGAATTCACACAGATAACCAGTAGAAGGGGGGCAGGAAACCAGGAGTATAAATTAGCAGTCAGAGGAATATAGAATTTGTCCCCAATAAGGTAATGATCCGAAGGAAAGCAAGATTGCCCTCAGAGAATTGAGCTGAATAATCTAGCCTAAAGTGGACCAGGCCTCAGGAAGTTTCCCTGAAGACACTGCTTGGAGTTGGCTCTGAGCATGAGTTGGACTGTGGTGGTTGAGGCCAGGGATGGGCACTCAAGAAGAAAGGCAACCTGAGGGTCCTCGTGGAAGATAAGACATGGAAACTCAGCTAGTAAAGGGCCAGAGCTTAGGGGTCAGGGTTTCACCTGTGAAACAACTATGAAGGGTTTAAGCAGCATGATAACATCAGAATTACCATTTTAAATCTCCTTCTTGCCATTTTGAGTAGTAGGGACTGTGTCAGGGCAAGAATGTAAGATGACCCATGTGAGAGAACATGGAGCCAGAACACTGTGCACTGAATGCCAGCAAACACAGCCCCTGGAGAGAGGTGGAGTGCTCTGTTCAGTGCTTTAGTCCTATGTCTTGTGTTTAAAAGGAGTAGACGTAATACTCCAACATGAGCAAAGAACATGCACTATACATGCACTCATTTTTCCATTTGAAGTATTTAAAAATAAAGCATGAAATACAGAGCACCAAAACAAACCACCGCCAATAAAACTTGTTTTTAAGGAATGAAGAAGAAAAATGCAGCTGCATTAAGTTCTAGAGCAGAAGTGGATATAGTGTAGCTATAAATCTATTTTAGGATTAATGCATGGCAATTTTCTGTTTCTTACTTCTCCCTGCCTTGTTTTCTCACTGGCTGAACCTCCAGGTACCTTTTTCTCTGCTTTGATCTTTTCTCTTAATGACCAAGCTCTTTCCCCTCTTCCTTTGATTTATTTATTTGGCTATTTTTTATTTCTTTCAGATTTTAACCATTGAGGGCATCTCATGACTGTGGTAAGCACTTCTCGGTAGACAATTTTTTATTACCTACAACAACCCTTGGGGATATGTGCTTATATTCCCATTTGCAGATGAGAAAATGAGACTCAGGGAAGCCAAATAACTTGGGAAAAGGTCCAACTATTAGTAGTGGTAGAACCAGAATTGGAACTCAGGCAGCCCATTAAAAAAAATCAACATTAGTTCTTCCTATGGGTGTACATAGACCTCTATATCGATGCTCCTTAAACTTTAAATTAGATATGTATCACCTTGATAAAATGAGGATTCTGGGGCCTGGGAAAGGGGCCCAGATTTACTGGTTCATGAACTACACTTTGAGCAGCATTAGAGTGTGATAGGCATTTAGTGAATATTCAATAAAATAGTGAATGAAATAATTCAAGGAAAGAAATTGCTAAAATGTGTATACTAGTATTAATGATTTCTCTCTCTGGAGATCGGTTGTTGCCTAACACTTGTGGTTATCTGAATAGTAATTTTTCAGTTAAATGTTGACTGAGAAATTACTGTGAACAGGGCACCATGGAAGATGCAGAGATAAATGAGAAATGACCTCTTTCTGGGCTGGGAGCCCAGATGGCATTTTCACAGACAAGCTCTCAGGCATAGCAGTAGGGTTCTGGGGTACAGTAACCAACTAGCCTCTTTTCCTACCACTAGTCATCATGAAAGTAACTACCAGGGCAAATCTCAGTGTACACTCTTTTACATGCACAATTTTATTCATTTCCTTCAACATCCCTGTATTCCAGATGCTATTGCTTTCCCCCTTTTTCATGTGGGGAAACTGTGGCAGAGAGTAGTTAAAGTAGCTTGCCCAGGAAAACACAGCAAGGCTGATGTTGGAATTAAAGTGGTTTTAATTCCAGAGTCAATTTTTTTTTTTTTTTTTTTTTTTTTTTTTTACCATGAGCTCTTCTGCCCACCCAGACCACAAAGTAGAGAACAGTGAGGAGGAAAAGATAGGAGGTTGCAAGCATAGAGAGGTATTATTTTTTAAATTTTAAGAAATACAGAAAATTATATAATAAACACTGGGATTTTCACATTAATAAAATTTTACTTTTTCTCAGTCTTGTTTTGTATATTTTAATATAAGAGAAACAAAATATAATGTAATATTAACATTACCTTTACCTCTCCCTATTCCCACTTCCCCTCCCTCCCATTCCTGAGTTAGGGAAGTTAAATATTTTTATTTCAATTTATTTATAACTTTCCTATTTTCTAGAAAAATTTTACTTGTATGAATATATGTAATATATACATGTAAATATATAAGTATATATATATACACACTATTTGAGTATTTAAAATATTTAGAAATTATAATATGCCATATGTAACCATTTACAATGTCCATTTTTACTTGGAATTATATTTTTACTATATGTCCATATAGATAACATAGGTATAGCTTTTTCATTTTAAATTTTGCTGCATTTTATCTTAATTATATATTTAACTATTGATAGACTTTTAGGCTGTTTTTTATACAGTTTAATGAATGCTGGTGTAAACATTCTTAAACAGTCTTCTGGACACACTGCAAGTTTTTCTATCAAGTATATACTTAGCAATGGAATTGTTGGGGTGTAGATTATGTTCTTTTTAAAAAGTACAGATATGAGGAGGCTCAAGAGGTGTGAATGGAAGCCACACTAACCTCCTCCCAGGGCCAATCTGGAATTACAACTAAATTGTGGAGAAATCACCTGGGACAAACAACTGAACAATAGAGAGAAAAAAGACTTATAACCTCGGATGGACAGAAGAATCAGCTTCAGCGCAACCTGACTGGTAAGAAGTACGGTGGAGAGTTGAGAAGGCTGGCTAGGTTCCCACAGATGGCAGCACTGGAGGGGTAATTAAGCAACTGATTCCCCCTGAGAAGTGTGGGGTCTAAACCCTAAGCTGGGATCCCCAGCCTAGAGTATCAAAACCCAAAAAGTACACAGATAGCCAACAGAGGTGAAAAGTGGTAGGGTTGCCTTCTGCCATATATGGACAACTGGAGACACAAAGAGCCATTTAAAGGGACATTGCACAAATTTTCATTTGCAGCCACTTACCCTGGGCTCTGGCAAAGGTGGGGGCAGAGTGGGCTGGAGAGGCCCGAGGAGAGACTGGGGATGGAAGCTTTGGGGAGAAAACTGAGAGAGTAGATACTGGGATACTGGTGCTGAGTCATCACCCATACGGCAGCAGCCATCATGCTCAGGCACACCACTCCCCTGCAAGTGGCAGTAACCTAAAGGGAAACAAAAGCACTGACCCCAAGAGGGATTCTGCCATGCCCTGTAGGGCTTAAGCCTGACTGCTGAGTGCAGAGTGATTAGATTAAAAACTGAAGGAGTCAGCCACAGACAATAGATCCCTAGCAAAGGAGGGGGAGAGTGAACTAGAAATGCTTGAGGAGAGACTGGGGATGGAGGCTTTGGGGAGAAAACTGAGAGAATAGCTGCTGGGATCCTGGTGCTGAGTCATCACCCCTACAGCAGCAGCCATCCTACTTAGGCAGAACACTCTCCTCTGAGCAGCAGCAGTCTGAGAACAACAATAGCCCCAATACCAGGAGGGATTCTGCCCCACCCTATGGGGTTTAACACTCAATGCTAAGTGCAGAGTGACTAGATTAACAACTGAAGGAGCCTATCATAGAGAATAGATCCCTGGCAGTCTCCAAGCAGGCTGCCTAAGATCAGATGGGGTAAACATCTGACATCACCAGAGGCCTATCCAGAAAGAAAAAACAGTGGTAAATACTAAAGGCTACCAAGACAAAGTACACTGTGGTCTTCTCCATGATATGCAATATTTTCTTCCTTTCATAGGTTTTGACATTCATTTCTTGTCCATCAAGTTTGTGCATATTAAGTCACTAGATTTTATACTATGTTTATTTCTCTCCTTTGTTATAATAGACTTTTACACCCTTATTTATACTGATTCATTTACTATTGATAGTGGTATTGGAGGGGGGAGTAATGCGGATCCCGGCTGGTGGGATCTGTGTGTTGTGGCAGCAATAGACAAATTCACACGGACTACAGAATCCTGTGGAGAAAAGGGACTGCACGGCCACTCTCTAAGTGAGAGAGAGGGCCCAGAACCCCACCTGGACAGGCTTTTATTGTTTTTCTAGGCACATTACATCAAGGATGGTCCTCATTTACTGTGTACAGGTTTGCTTTGGGTGGTTACTTTTTACAGAAAACAAAGGAGAGGATGTTGCTAATAACATCAAAGAATAAGGATATTTGCAAATGTAAAGGGAAAAGTGGTTGAACTGGTTACACTTTATGCTTGGGAGGTTTAGCTCAGATTTTAGGAAGTTTAAGATATTCAGAAAACATTTGCTGCCTTAATTCAGGGTGAGGGAGTTTTAGCAAGAGCAAGCCTCATGGCGGTCTAGGTACAATGCAGGCCTGATTCCCCATGGGAAAACCTACCCATGGGCATGGGTCCTGCATGCTGGACCTCAGTCCCCACTGACTTTTCTGAGTGGGGGCTGGGCTACATTTCCCACACGTGGAATGGTTCCATATAAGGGAATTATTTTTCTGGATGTGGGTTTGTTTCCTAGGGTTTGTGGTTTTGCTATGGCAGCACCTGCACTACAGTATATAACATGTGGTGGCCAGAGTGACCCTCAGTCAACCAGCTGGAGGGAAGGACCACCAAAGAATGAATCAACAACAATCAAAACCCAATTACATCCATAGAGCAAACATAAACAACATAAAGGGCATCACAAAACCATCAAGTTCAGGAGATCAAGGAGACTGAACCACGGAATCTCACAGGTCTCCTACCATAGAAGTTAACACCAACAGTCAGGGAGTCAAAACAGATCAATTTAAGAAACAGAAGCAAATAAGAGTCTCACAAACCATGGGAAGACAAAGAAACAACCCCCAATTGAAAGGAAAGGGGAATCCTCAGGAAGAGTGCTAAATGAAAGAGAGGAAAGTCAAGAGAGGAAAGTCAATGATTAGTTATTGAATTCAAAACAATGGTTATAAGGAAGCTTAATGAGCTCACTGAGAATTACCAAAAACTACAGGGACACTACAAAGAACTTACTGCAAACTATATCAGCATGAAAAAGGAAATGGAAACTGTGAACAAGAGCCAAGAGATAATGAAAAATACAATTTCTGGATTGAAGAACACAGTAGAAGGAATCAAAATCAGGTTAGATGAAGCAGAGGATGGAATCAGCGAGATGGATGACAAGGTAGAAAAATACAGAAAGAGTAAGAAAAGGAAAAAAGACTCAAAAAGAATGAAGAGGGATTAAGGGAAATGCAGGACAACATGAAACATAATAATATCCATATAATAGGAATACAAGAAGTAGAAGATGAGCAAAGGATAGAAAATCTGCTTCAAAAAGTAATGATGGAAACCCTCCCTAATTTGATGAGAAAAAGTCACACAAATCCAGGAAGCAGAGAGGGTCCATATCAAGAGGAACCCAAAGAGACCCACTCCAAAACACATCATATTTAAAAGGGCCAAATTCAAAGAGAGAATCTTAAAAGTAATAAGGAAGGAAAAGGAATTAACATACAAAAGAGACCCCATAAGGCTATCACCTGACTTCTCAACAGAAACACTGCAAGACAGTAGGGAATGGCAAGAAATATTCCAAATAATGAAAAGTAAAGGCCAGCAAGCAAGAGTATTCTACCCAGCAAGGCTCTCAATTAAAATGGAAGGCAAAATAAGGATTTTCCCAGATGAAAGAAGGCTGGAAGAATACACCTTCACCAAACCAGCATTGCAAGATACGCTAAAGGGGCTGCTTTAAGAAGAGGAAGAAAAAGAGTGAAAGAGAGAGAGGAACACAGGTACAAAGGGGTTAAAATGTCAATGAACAAGTACATGTCAATAATAACCTTAAAGGCAAATAGAAAATGCTCCAATCAAAAGATATAGGGTAGCTGAATGGATAAGAAAGCATGACTTGTACATATGCTGCCTACAAGAGACCCACCTCAGGACAAAAGACCTACACAGACTGAAAATGAAAGGTTGGAAAAAAATATTCCAAGCAAATGAATGCGGGGGGGGGGGGGGCAGGCACGGGGAAGCCAGGGTAGCAATACTCATATCAGATAAAATAGACTTCAAAACAAAGGCCATAAGAAGGTATGCAGATGGACTCTTCATAATATTCAAAAGAAGACTCTATCAAGACATAAACATTATAAACATATATACACCCAACATAGGAATGCCCAAATATATAAGGAAAATCTTGGAGGACTTCAAGAAAGATATTGATAGCAACGCAATTATAGTAGGGGATTTTAACAGCTCATGTCACAAATGGATTGATCTTCCAAACAAAATATGAACAAGGATATTGTGGCATTGAACAATGCCCTAGATCAAATGGACTTAACTAATATATATAGAAACTTTCATCCCAAAGAAGCAAAAACATTCTATTCAATGCACATGGAACATTTTCAAAGATAGACCACATGAGAGGACACAAAAGAAGCCTCAACAAATGCAAGAAAATTGAAATCATATCAAGCATTTTCTCTTACCACAAGGGCCTGAAGCTAGAAACAGACCTCAAGGAAAAACTCAAAAACACTCAAATTCATGGAGATTGGATATCATGCTATTAAAAAATGAATAGGCTAATAATAAGATCAAGGAAAAAATCAAAAAGTACCTAGAAACAAATGAAAAGGAACACACAGCAGTCCAAAGCTTATGGGACATGACAAAGGTAGTCCTGAGAGGGAATTTCATCACAATACAGGCCTACCTATAAAAGATAGAATCATATGGAACTGGAAAGCATTATGCTAAGTGAAATAAACCAGGTGGTGAAAGACAAATTCCATATGATCTCACCTTTAAGTGAAACCTAATCAACAACAAAAAACAAGCAAGCAAAATATAACCAGTGATACTGAAATTAAGAACAAATGGACAGTAACCAGAAGGGAGACAGGAGGGGATAATGGGGGAGGAGGGTGAAGGGTTTTCAGGAACAACTGTAAAGGACATGTGTACAAAACAAATGGGGATGGAATCAGAGGAGGGAGGTGGGGATGGCTAGAGTGGGGAGGATAGGTGGGGAGAAAAGGCAGACAACTGTACTTAGACAACAATAAAAAAATAAAAATTGTAAAAAAGGTAACAAGGAATATTTCAAATAAACAACCTAAACCTACATCTAGAAGAAATGGAGGAATAAAAACAAACAAACACCAGAACAAGTAGAAGGAAGGAAGTAACCAAGATCAGAGCAGAATTAAATAACATAGAGACTAAAAGAACAATTCTAAGGATCAGTAAATCCAGGAGCTGATTCTTTGAAAAGATAAACAAAATTGACAAGCCTTTAAGAAGACTCATCAAAAAGGAGAGGGAGGGAGGGAGGGAGGGAGGGAGGGAGAGAGAGAGAGAGAGAGAGAGAGAGAGAGAGAGAGAGAGAGAGAGAGAGAAGAACCAAATAAACACAATCACAAACGAAAGAGGAGAGATTACAACTGATACCACAGAAATAAAAGGGACTGTAAGAAATTACTGTGAATATGCCAAGAATTTCGAAAACCTAGGTGAAATGGAGAAATTTCTAAAAAACATAATCTTCCTTAATTGAATGAAGTAGGAGCAGAAAACTTGAACAGACCAATAACAACTGGTGAAATTGAAGCAGTACTCAAAACACTCCTGTCACATAAGAGCCTGGACTGGACAGTTTCACAGGAAAATTTTACAAAACATTTAAGGATGAGCTAACCCCCTATCCTCCACAGACTCTTCTAAAAAGTACAAGAAGAGGGAAGAATCCGAAACTCCTTTTATGAAGCCAGCATTATCCTAATCACAAAAACAGATAAAGACACAACAAAGAAAGAAAACTACAGGCCAATATTGATGATGAACATAGACGCTAAAATCCTCAACAAAATACTGGCAAGCCTAAGATAGCAATACATTAAAAAGATCATACACACGATCAGGTGGAATTCATCCCAGGGATGCAAGGATGAAACAAGATTTGCAAGTCAATAAACATAGTATATCACATAAACAAAAAGAAAGACAAAAATCACATGATCATATCAATAAATGCAGAGAAAGCATTTGATAAGTTAGATCACCCATTTATGATAAAAACACTTAGCCAAGGGGAAATAGAGGGAGCATTCCACAAAATAATAAAAGCCATATATGAGAGACCTACAGCCAACAGCAAAAACTAAAGATTTTCCACTAAGATCAGGAACAAGACAAGGATGTCCACTTTCACTACTTCTATCCAACATAGTATTGGAAGTTCTAGCCACAGCAATTAGACCAAAAAAAAAAAAGAAAGAAAGAAAAAAAGAAAGAAAGAAATAAAAGGCATCGAAATTGGAAAGGAGGAAGCAAAACTGTCATTGTTTGCAGATGACATGATAGTGTACACAGAAAATCCTATATACTCCACCAAAAAACTACTCGACCTATTAAATGAATTTGGCAAAACAGCGGGGTACAAAGTCAATATTCAGAAATCAAAGGCATTTTTGTATACCAACAATGAAATATCAGAAACAAAAATCATAGAATGTAAATGTCATTTGATATAGCAACAAAAAAGAGTAAAGTACCTAGGAATAAGTCTAGCCAAGAAGGTAAAAGACCTGTACACGGGAAACTACACAACAATGAGGAAAGAAGTTAAGGAAGACACAAATAAATGGAAGCATAAACTGTATTCATGAAATGGAAAGATTAGTATCATCAAAATGTGCAGACTACCCAAAGCAATTTATAGATTCAACACAATTCCTATTAAAGTACTAATGACATATTTCACAGATCTAGAACAAACATTTCAAAAATTTTATGGAACCATAAACAACCATGAATAGACACAGCGATTTTGAGAAAGAAGAACAAAGTAGGATGATCACAATGCCTGACATCATACAATATTACAAGTCCACTGTAATCAAAAGAGTCTGGTACTGGCATAAGAACAGACACATAGAACAATGGAACAGAGTAGAGAGCCCTGAAACAAGCCCAAGTTTCTATGGTCAATTAATTAATATTCAACAAAGAGTGTAGAATCATAAAATGGTCTAAAATATCCTCTTCAACAAATGGTGTTGGTAAATCTAGACAGCTTCATGAAAAAAAAAAAAATGAAACTTGACCACCAACTTACACCACACACACACACAAGTCAAGATGATAAAAGACTTAAGTGTAAGTCATGACACAATAACAGTCCCTGAAAACAACATAGGCATGAAAATCTCAGATATTCCATGCAACAATATTTTCACCAATAAGTCCCCCAGAGCAAGGAACATACAGGAAAGAATAAACAAATGGGACTTCATGAAAATAAAAAGCTTCTACAAGACTAAAGAAAACATCAACAAAATGGAAAGGGAACCAACCATATGGGAAAACATATTTGCCAATGATACGTTGCACAAGGGTGTGATCTCCAAAATATATAAAGAA
Source organism: Desmodus rotundus (assembly GCF_022682495.2). Lineage (NCBI taxonomy): Eukaryota > Metazoa > Chordata > Mammalia > Chiroptera > Phyllostomidae > Desmodus > Desmodus rotundus. The sequence continues at coordinate 75,377,909 of NC_071394.1, read as the reverse complement.
TTCATGTGACTCTACACCAGGAAGACAAAAAGCCTAATTAAAAAATGGGCAAAGGACCTGAACAGACACTTCTCCAGGGAGGACATACAGAGGGTGCAGAGACATATCAAAGGATGCTCAGCATCACTAGCCATCAGAGAAATGTAGATTAAAACCCCAATCACATACCACTTCACACTGGTCAGAATGGCCATCATAAAGAAATCAACAGACAAGAAGTGCTGGCAAGGCTGTGGAAGAAAGGGAACCCTAGAACACTCGTGGTGGGAATGCAGACTGGTGCAGCCACTGTGGAAAACAGTATGGAATTTCCTCAGAAAACAAAATGGAACTGCCTTTTGACCCAGGAATTCCACTGCTGGAATTATACCCTAAGCATTCTGAGACACCAATTCAAAATAACCCATGTACCCCGATGTTCACAGCAGTAGAATTCACAATAGCCCAGTCTGGGAATCAACCTAAGTGCCCATCAGTAAGTGAATGGATCAAAAAACAGTGATATATTTACACAATGGAATTTTATGCAGCAGAAAGAAAGAAAGAAGTAGCTCCTACCCTTTGCAGCAGCATGGATAGAACTAGATAACATTATGCTGAGTGAAATAAGCCAGGTGGCAAAAGACAGATACCATAGGATCCTACCTTTAACTGGAACCTAATGAACAAAACAGAAGGAAACAAAATATAACCAAAGATACTGAAATTGGGAACAAGCTGACAGTAACTAGAAGGGAGAGGGGAGGGAATAATGGGGGGGAAAGGGAAGGGTTTTCAGGAACATGTATAAAGTACCCATGGACAAAGCCAAAGGGGGGTAGGATCAAGGGTGGGAGGAAGGGATAGGTGGGTTGGGGGGAGTTGTGGGGGAAAATAGAGACAACTGTACTTGAACTACAATTTAAAAAAGAAAATAAATAAAAACACATGTTAAAACATAAAAATAAAAACTGAATTCCAGAATAAATATTAAAAAATAGAATGTACTGTTAGGATGCCAAATTCTTCTCAATAGTGTTTGCAGCAGCTCAGTTCCTTCCAGAAGCATACCCTACTAAAACATTTTTATTTCTATTAACACTCTGTGAGGTCAGATGTACGCAATGGTATTCTATTGTTACTTTAATTTTAGTACTTTTGTTGCTAGTTTTTTTGGCTACTGGGTTTCTACTTTGCCTATTCATGTCATTGCCTCATTTTTTTCTAACTCATTTATAGAAATTCACATCTGTACTGAATGCTGTCTCCCATTTGTGTGTGCATAGAAATTGCTATTTGTATTGTTACTTGTTTATATTATCTTATATTATCCATAAGTTGATGCTGTTATCTGGGCAAACCTTGTCTTTTCTTTTGAGAATTGTAATTTTTAAAAACTAAGGCCTTCTTTGGTGAGAGGCAGCAAAGCAAAATGGTTGGGAACTTCATCTCTGGAGTAAAATTGCTTGAGAAAGGAACTAGGTTGTAATTTGCCTATATCCTATCCTATCTTATCCTGTCTTCTCCTGGCCTGTGCTGTCCTGTTCCCTCCCCACCCCTTCTCTCCCTTCCTCTGCTACCCTATTCTACCCCTCTTATTTTAATCACATTGAATTCATGAAGACATTCAATACAGTGTTGAAAAGTAGAAGTGGTTGGAAGAGGTGGAGTCAGTGGAGTTCCTTGTGAAACAGCAGCATTGTCTTGATTGGGAATTATGGGATTCTTTATTTAGGCCTGTCCTGTGTAGCAGGCACTTACTTGAGGATAACTCTGTTGGTGGTGCCTAATCTTTTAGGAGTTTGGATCAAGTGATCATTTATAGGGAAGAGTAATAATATATGTGAAGAGAGCAGACTTAAGTCAGAAATGCTAAAAACTATTTTAGGTTCCTCATGAATTTGCTGTTTGATTTCATATTTTTTTAGTTGACATTTTATTTACTAATGTCCTTCACTAGTATCATAAAGATAATGTCCAGGTCAATATTATTGTTTTAAAAGTGTATCATAGGTAGAAACATATTCACATGTACCTGGCATAATATCTCACATATTATAAGTAGATGTGTATTGAATGATTAAATGATTGTTCTCATTTTACTTCTCTGTTCAGTGATTTCTGCATAATGGGGTTTGTGGAACTTGCTCTACCTCTCACATGAGTTGAGAAGATTAAATCAGATCAAGTGCTTTGAAAACTGCCCACAGTTTACTATGACCATAGGTCATGGTGGATAGCAGGCAAGGAAGCATAAGTAAGTGGTAGATTTGTCTGTCTCCCTGACCAGATTTTGAATTCCATGAAAATAGGAATGTTATTTGACTTATTTATGGCTTTGACCCAAGTGTCTAAAATAGTGCCCAGAACTCAAACATTTGTTGGAAAAATGGAGTAGAGTAGAATTAATCAAGATATTTATTTGACTCAGAGAAAATATAGAAGAATGGTAAGTTGAATTCAAAGGTCTGATATGAGAACATATATATGTGTGAGGGTGTATATGAGAAGAGTAGAAAAGACGAAAACAGAATAAAGAAATGAATGAGAAAATTGTACATGAGAATGAAGGAGACATGGTCTAGGACTTTAAAAATCCTAGACTACACAGGTCAGTTTGATGTTTGGGGTTGTCTTTCTCACTAAATAGGATCGACTGAATGACCAATTCGATTGCATAAAACTGGTCATTAAGATGTAACTGTAAATGCTTGATTCTGTATTTGTAAGTCTGTAAAGAGAGACAAGAGTCTGCAGAACTCTGACCTTTTGCACTCTACAGAAGTGTTTTGAGAGTTGGGCCATTGCCTGTGCTTTGAAAGCAATAGTAATGTATTCTGAAGAACTTTGAATTTATATTTCAGTTTTGTCCATTGTAACATTCTCAGTATTCTTATCAAAGTAGTTTTAGTAGACCTCTGTTGATTTTGCTTGTCCTGCATCTATTTCCTTCTCCCACCTCAACAACATCTGAATTTGGACTACTCTTTCATCTCTGAGGTTGCCATGTAACCCAACTCAGGCCAATCAACATAGACCATTTTTCTAGTCACAGTGACTCAGGGTGAAGCACAAAGCCCAAGACAGGGAAAGATACTCAGTCTTGGAATTTTGGGTCTAACTTCTGTAGAGAGAAGTTATCCTTCAAGCAAGGCTGCTGCATTGACTTTTATCCAAAGTAGAGAACCTATCCAGAGAAAGCTAATCCAAAGGAAACTGAGTCCTGATGATAATGCTTGAGTATCTGAATTCTTTCATTCTTGAAGCTCTTCTAGCCATTTCTATTAGATCAACCAGTAAATTCTCTACTTCTTTTAATTTGAGTGGGTGTTTACTTGCAAATCAATTCAGGATCACTTGGATTAAAAGCTATTCTAAAGGGGAAAAATAGGTCTCAGGGAACAAGGAGCACTGCTTATATTGCATAGCTGCTTAAATAGTTGATGCTACATAAGATATTGTCAGCTCCTATCCAGAATGTGGCCTATTTCTTGATGTAGTTATTGCTAAAATTCTAGAATGGCTTTATGTAAGAAAGACCTGGGGATGTTATTCAGAGATGTAGAGACCAAGGTAGAGAGCATGCTTGCTCCTGCTTTGGCCTGTGGATACTTTACACTCAGTATGCCATGGCACTGAAGATCATTCTCTCTCAAATTTGTTTCTTCTTCAGTATTCTGTATGAAGTATAAAGGGAATATCATTGTTAATATTAAAAGAGAAAATTAGCTCTGAGCTTGATGCAGAGTAAACTCTCAATAAATAGTGGCTTAGGGTTACAGTGATTACTATATAGTGCTTCATTTAATCTTTCAAAGTACCTTTGTGAGGTACTAAGTGCTACTATTACCTATATGCTTAGATGAGAAAAATTAAATGTCATAGAAGTTAGCGATTGATTCAAGACAGCATAGGCTTCAGAGAAGGAGGAAAACTGAGGTCTCTCTGACCTCAGAGAAAGCTTATACTGTTAGCCAAAAATCTATACAGCCTCTCAAGCTGTCTAATACAATTAGATAATGACTCTGAAGTAAAAAGAGGTTATGATTTCTACATTCCTTTTACCTTGTTCTGAAAGGTTTGCTGTTTCCCTATGGGTCTTTAAAGCTTCCAGCACCACACACTTTTATGTGGAGAATGTTCTTAACTAGACACAGAACTGCATTAGCTCTTAAATTGGATACATGTCCATGTAATATGTTCTGATTGAATTTCTTAGCACTTCAAAGACCTGAAGTACAGTTTAATGGTGTTTCAGCTGTCACTGGAATTAAAAGTCGAGTGCTTGCTACTGTGTGCTGGCTTTTGTACCCCATTTGGCTGATATTTAGAGAATTATTGTACCTGAGGACTGCAAAGATATGTGTTTCATGAAACAATAAAAAATAGGCCTCTTTAGGTGGGCCCTGGATCATTTATTTTCCTTTAATATTTCTCACTGAGAACAACTTACTGCCTACATTTTTTACCAACTATAACTTTTTTTCCTTAATAGAAAGGAAAAGAGACTTTAGATCTAACTTGCCCAAATTTATATCATCAGTAAATCACACAGTAAACAACAAAAAAACCCACTTCTTGTCCTTAATGTTGCCAACATGGGAGCAAAAAGCAGAGTTACAGAAAAGCCAGGCACTGATTAAACACACCCAAAGAGGTCATTCTCCAAAGAAGCTCATGTAATGGACTGAGCAGTCTCACTTTTACCAATGAGTAAGGCACATCTTTCTATATCCCCCCTCTTTACCATACCAAGGAATGGACATATGTCTATGCTTAAACTTTCCAAGCATTTGTGTCATATGTTTGCAGTTGAAATTTTCTCTCCCACGTAGAGAAGCAGTTCTATTTGCTTTCTTCCATTTTTCATAGGTGTGGAGTGACCATTGTGTGCTTGGTACACACAGAGGCATCAGGATGAACAAGAGGCTCAGCTCCTATCTTCTGTATTCAACACAACACCTTGTTTGAGACACTTGAGAGGTGTATAATAGGTCCTTGTTAACTTGATATGCTTAAAAATAAGGAAGAATGTGATGAAGCACCAATTTTGTCTAGTAATAACCATGAGAAGCTTTGTGAATCAATGCCATCTGTGGTCTACAGAAGAGGAGCAGCAGCAGTAGAACTCATTAAAAGTCAGGAATCCTTATTGTGTTCTGGGAGCCAGGAAACAGATAGGTGCTAAAGAGGTGAAGGGAACTGAGCTTTAAGACAGGAAGCAGTTATGGGGTTTGTGGAAACTGAAGGGGGCTGCTACATCTAAAAGTATTCAAATCAAATTTCAAAAAAAAAAGGGGGGGAAATGGCCCACAAACCTGTATAGGCTGCTGCTTCTCTGATTATAGAGAAACTGGGGCAAGTCCAAGGAAAGCATCAAGGGTCTCAGAGGTTCAATAGTGTCTTTTGAGGCATAGTCAGAGCTGGGTGCTCTTTCTTACACAAGAAAGAACTCAAATGAAAGATAATATTTTCCTCAGATATATGAGTTTTTTTAATGAGTTCTGATGAGTAATGAGTTCCTGTCCCTGAAGGCATTCAGGATTACAATGAACTTATATCTGGAGTATGGAAGAGGAGTTGAATTTGAGGATATTTATAGTCTTTTACCAGTTTTGCTGCATTTTGATTCCTTGAGGGTCAAGGTGCAGGGAGATATTCTGGGAATGATGTGAGTATCTTTGGATGGTAACTTGCAGATGGAAGAGATGGCTATTTGTTCCAAAGTGCCCTGGAACTGGACATACTGAATGAAGGCACAAATGCCTTCAGTCTTAGGTTTCTTTTAAATCCCAGGCATCAGATGCATAGACCATTGAAAGAATATTATGGGCTTTGTGTCTCACTGGTACTCAGCATGGATGGATATTTAAAATAATATTCACTTGGATTGCTGTGCTGTGCTGAGATCCAAGATGGCAGAGGAGTAGGTGGAGGCTACACTAACTCCCCAGGACCAAACTGGAATTACAACTAAGTTATAGGGAAAAAATCCTGAATAACCAACTGAACACTAGCTGGAGAGAAGCCTTATAACAAAGCACTTATGGAAGAAGCAACTTCTCCACATTGAGACTAGTAAGGAGTACAGAAGCACAAGTGGGCTCTCACAGGTGGCAGCTGAAGTTCTGGAGGGAAATTTAGTGGCTAGGGAATTTCCCCTGAGAAGTGTGGGGTCTAAATGCAAGCTAGGCTCCCTAGCCTAAGCACCAGAGCTGGAAAAGGGATGCAACTAACATCCAACTGTGAAAAGCCACAGGGCTTCTGTACACCATGAAAAGATGGCTAGAGACACAGAGACCCTCTTAAAGGGTCAACACACAAAATTTTGTTTGCAGCCACTTACCCTAGGCTCTGACAGAGGGAGAGCAGAGTGGACTAGAGCTGTGTGAGGAGAGTCTGGGGTTGGTGGCTTTGGGGAGAGAACTGAAGAGTCAGCTACTAGGATTGCTGTGCTGAGTCATTCCCCCTACTGCAGAAGTCATCTTACTTGGGGAGAGCACACCCTTCCATGTGGCATGAGCCTGGGGAGAAGCAACAGTCCTACCTGTAGGAATCCTTCTCACACCACTCTGTGGAGCTTAAGCTGGTCTGTGGTGAGTACAATGGAGGCAATTTCATCGATTAAACCTAACAGAAGGCCTGCAGGTGAAGGTGGATCCCTTGGAGCTCTGAGACTTTAGCTGACATTTCCCTGGGCATGGTGCTGATAAAAGCTGGCCATGGTCCACAGCTTGGTTCTTTCTGCGTACATTCAGGTCCAGCAGAGGGAGCCAGAAGCTGTGGATCACTGATAGGTCCAAATAGGTTGCCCAGGGCCAATCACAAGCATGCACCAGAGTTTTTGCAGATCTATATAATACATAGAGAAAAAAAACTCAAAGAGGCAGCCAAAATGGGAAGACAAAGAAACAGTTCCCAAGTGAAAGAAAAAGAGAATTCTTTGGAAGAAATAAATGAAATGGGGACAAGCAATTTATCAGAGAGTTTTGAGTAATGATTAGTTTGATGCTCAACAGCATGAAGAAAAGACACAGAAACCATAAAAAAGGACCCATGAGAAATAAAGAATGCAATATCTGAAATAAATAATACACTGGAAGGAATAAACAGTAAGTTAGATGAAGCAGTGGATCAAATCAGAAATTTGAAAGATAAGGAAGAAAACACACCCAGGCAGAGCAGCAAAAAACAAAAAAAGAATTTAAAAAATGAGTGGTTTAAGAAATCTTTGGGACAACATCATGGGAATACCAAAGGAGAATATAATAAGCAAGGCATTGAGAACCTATTTGGAAAAAAAAATGACCCAAAATATCCCTAACCAGGTGAAAAAGAAAAGACACACAAGTCCAGAAAGTGTAGAGAGTCCCAAAGAAGATGGACCCAAAGAGGCCTGCACAAACACATATCATAATTAAAACAGCAAAGCTTAAAGACAAAGGGAGAATCTTAAAAACTGCAAGAGAAAAGCAGTTAATTACCTCAATGGGAGCACTAATTAGACTGTCATCTGATTACTCAACAGAAACATTTAAGGCCAGAAGGGGGTAGCATGAAATATTCAAGGTGATGAAAAGCTAGGACCTACAACCAAGGCTACTTTACCCAGCAAGGTTATCATTAAAAAGGAGAAATAAACAGCTTCCCAGACAAGAAAAAGCTAAAGAGTTTGTTATTACCAAACGGTAATGCAACAAATGTTAAAGGGATAGCTTTAAGTAAATAATTTAAAGCAAGAAAGCATAGGAAAACAGTTAAAAAATAAAATGGCAATAAATACACATCTATCAATAGTCATGTTAAATGTAAATTGCTTAAGTGCTCCAATCAAAAGACATAGGGTGGTTGAATACAGAAGAAAAGAAAACCCATATATATGCATCTCTAAGAGACCCAACTCAGATGGAAAGATAAACACAGTGTAAAATTACAGGGATGGAAAAAGCTATTTCATGTAAATGGAAAGGAAAAAAACAGGGGTGGTAATATTTTTATCTCACAAATAAGACTTAAAAACCAAGGCTATTATAGTATGAACAAAGAAGGATGCTACACAACGATAAAGGGAACAATTCAACAAGTGGATATAAGCCTAGTAAACATTTATGTACCCAACATAGGAGCAACTAAATATGTGAAGCAAATCTTTTTTTAGAATATAATCACAATTTTATTAAACATGTAAGATATAAAAACCTAAATAAAATGTAACAAAGTATTAAAACTTTTATCTACAAAAAATATTTACCTCTGGGTGTTAGGATTATGAGTCATGGTTTTATTTTCATATATATATTCTGTTTTCTCTACATTTTCTGCAATAAACCCACTTGTATGACTTTTCTTGAGAGAGTTAATGTTGTTGAGAAAATGTGAGAACAGGTTACTGGTGACCTTTACATGTTAAATAATGTTCCCATTTTCCTTTTGTATCTGAAAAAATTTGAGAATCACTCTGTGCATGAGGGTTTGTCAGAGACAAAAAGCTGGGTCCTTGTGAAGCAAATCTTGATGGACATAAAGGTAGAGATCCACAGATACAGTCAAGGTAGGAGATTTTAACACCCCATTGACTTCAGTGGATAGATCTTTCACACAGAAAATCTGGAAGAGTCAGTGGCTTTAAATGTGACACTAGATCAAATGGAGTAAATGGATATATTTAGAACATTTCATCACAAAGCATCAGAATATACATTCTTTTCAAGTGCACATGAAATGTTTTCTAGGATAGACCACATGTTAGGACACAAAAAAGTCACAACAAATTTAAAGTTTGAAATCATATGATGCATTTTTCTTGGACTACAATGCTAAGAAACTAAAAATCAATCACAAGAAGAAAAACTGAAAAAATACACAAAGATATGGAAGCTAATTAACACATTAAAATAATGAATGGGTAAACAGTGAGATCAGGGAAGAAATCAAAAGGTACCTTGAAACAAATGAACATGAGAATACAACCAAAATCTGTGAGAAATAGGGAAAGCAATCCTAAGAGGGGAATTGATAGCATTATAGGCCTATCTCAAGAAACAAGAAGAAGTCCAAATAAACAATATAACTATATATATAAAAGAAATAAAAAGAACAAGAAACAAAGCCAAAAGTGAGTAGAAGGAAGGAAATAATAAAGATCAGAGCAGAAATAAATGAAATAGGGTCTAAACAAACAACAAAAAAGATCAATGAGTCCAAGAACTAGTTCTTTGAAAATATAAATAATATTGACAAACCTTTAACGAGACTCACAAGAAAAAAATAGAGCGGAGGCAAACAAACAAACAAAAAACAGAAATGAAAGAGGAGAAATAAAAACTGACACTGAAGAAATACAAAGGATTGTAAAAAATTATTATAAATAACTATATGCCAAAAAATTAAAATACCTCAAGGAAATGGATAAATTCCTAGAAACATACAATCTTCCAAAACTAAACAGGGAAGAATCAGAGAATTTGAGTAGACATAACATATTGAGTGAAATTGAAGGAATTTTTTTTTAAAACCCAACAAATAAAAGCCTAGGAACAGATGGCTTCACAGGTGAATTTTACCAAACATTCTGAGAAGAATTATTGGTGAATTTTACCAAAACATTCCAAGAACAACTAATACCTCTCCTTCTCAAACTATTCCAAAATATTCAAGAGGAGGGAAGACTCCCAAGCTCATTTTATGAAGCCAACATTATCCTAATTCCAAAACCAGATAAAGACACTACAAAAAAGAGAAAACTATAGGTCAATATCCCTGATGGACATAGATGCTAAAATCTTCAACAAATATTAGCAAGCCAAATACAGCAGTACATCAAAAGATCATACACTGTGATCAAGTGGGATTTATTCCAGGGATGCAAGGATGGTACAACATTCACAAATCAATAAGTGTGATTCAGCACAAAAGAAAATGAAGGATAAAAACCACATGACGTCAATAGATGCAGAAAGAGCATCTAATAAAATCCAGCACCCATTTATGATACAAAAAACTCTCAGCAAAGTGGGAATAAATGGGACATAAACATAATAAAGGCTATATATGAAAAACCCAGTGCCAGCATTGTACCCAATGGGCAAAACTACCAGCATCCCCATTTAGATCAGAAACAAGACAGGGATGTCTTCTTTCATCTTTTATTCAACAGTACTGGAAGTCCTAGTTACAGGAATCAGATCGAAGAAGAAATGAAAGGCATCTAAATTACAAAGGAAGAAGTAAAACTGTCATTATTTGCAGATGACATGATAATGTACATATAGAACCCTGGAGATTCTACCAACAAACTACTAAAACTGATAAATAAACTCAGTGATGTGGAAGGATACACTATTAATATCCAGAAATCAGATGAATTTTTTCTGCATTTTTATATGCCAATAATGAACTATCAGAAAGGGAAATTAAGAATAAAATTCCATTCCTAATTGCTTCTTCATAAAGAACAAAATACCTTGGAATAAATCTAACCAAGAATTTAAGGACCTCTACTCAGAAAATTATGAGACACTGAAGAAAGAAACTGAAGAAGATACACATAAGTGGAAGTACATACCATGTTCATGGGTAGAAAAAATTAACGTCGTTAAAATGTCCATACTATCCAAAGGAATCTACAAATACAATGCAATTCCTATGAAGATACCAATGACTTATGTTACAGAACTAGACCAAGTATTTCAAAATATGTTTGTGGAACTACAAAAGGTCCCAACAGCAACAGTAATCTTGAGAAAGAAGAACAAAGTTTGATGAATCATGCTACCTAATATCAAACTGTTTTATAAGGCCATAGTAAACATAACAGCATGGTACTGGCATAAAAACAGACACATAGATCAATAGAACAGAATAGAGAACCTGGAAATAAACCCATGCCTTTATAGTCAATTAATATTTGACAGAGGAAGCAAGTACATACAATGAGCTAAAGATTGTTTTCAATAACTGGTGTTAGGAAAATTGGACAGATATGCACAGAAAAAGGAAATTAGACCACCTTCTTATGTCACACACAAGAATAAATTCAAAATGGTATTTGTCTTTTACTGCCTGGCTTATTTCACTTAGCATGATGCTCTTTGGATCTATCCATGCTGTTGCAAACGGTAAGAGCTCCTTCTTTCTTTCTGGCACACAATATTCCATCACATAAATGTACCAGTTTTTTGATCCATTCATCTACTTATGGGCACTTAGGTTGCTTCCAGCACTTGGCTATTGTAAATTGTGCTGCTATGGACATTGGGGTGCATAGGTTCAAAAAAGGAAAATATAACCAAAGACATTGAAATTAAGGACAAATAGACAGTAACCAGAGGGGAGATGGGAAGGAATAATGGGGGGGGGGGAAAGGGGAAAGGATTTTCAGGAACATGTATAAAGGACACATGGACAAAACCAAGAGGGGTAGGATCAAGGATGGAGAATGGGAATGACTGGGTTAGTGGGGGAGTGGTGGGGGAAAATAGAGACAACTGTACTTGAACAACAATTAAAAATGTGAAGAAAAATAAAAATAAAAAATAATTCGAAAGGGATTAAATACTTAAATGTTGTATCTGAAACCATAAAAATCCTAGGAAAAAAAAACATAGGCAACAAAATCTCAGACATTACTCATACCAATATTTTCTCTGATATATGTCCTCATGCAAGGGAAACCAAAGAAAAAATTAACCAATGAGACTACATCAAACTAAAAAGGTTTTTTCACAGTAAAGGAAAACATCAACAAAATAAAAAGACAACCCACTGAATGGGAAAATACCAACAGCAACAACAACAGCAATAACAACAACAATCCAACTGAAAAATGGGCATAGGACCAGAATAGATGCTTCTCCGAAGAAGATATACAGATAGGAAATAGGCACAAAAATATGCTCAATGTCAACAATGATCAGAGAAGTGCACATTAAAATCACAATGATACACCATCTCACACCTGTCAGAATGGCTATTATTAATAAATAAACAAGTGCTGCCAAAGATGTGGAGAAAGGTCAGCACTTTTGCACTGGTGGAAGGAATGCAGACTGGTGCAGACACTGAGGCTAGCTAGCAGTATGGAGATACCTCATAAAAGAAAGAAGGGGCTCCTACCCTTTGTGACAGCATGCATGGAACTAGAGAGCATTATGCTAAGTGAAATAAGCCAGGTGGTAAAAGACAAATGCCACATGATCTCACCTATAAGTGGAACCTAATCAACAAAACAAACAAGGAAGCAAAATATAACAAGATACATTTAATTAAAGAACAAACTAACAGTAACCAGAGGGGAAGGGGTAGAAGGATAATGGGGGGAAATATGGGAAGGTCCATCAAGGAACATGTATAAAGGACACATGGACAAAGCCAAAGGGGATAAGTTCAAGGGTGGGAGGCAGGGATGGATGGGGGGGGGGGCTGAGGTGGGGTGAAAATGGAGACAACTCTACTTGAACAATTAAAAAAATTGAAAATGGAACTGCCTTATGACACAGAGATTCCACTTTAGGGAATTATTCCATAGAAACCTGAAATATTAATTCTAAAGAATATAAGCACCCATATGTTCATTGCAGGGTTATTTACAATCCCCAAGGTATGGAAGCAGCCTGAGTGCCCATCAGTTAATGAGTGAATAAAACAACTATGGGACATTTACACGATGGAACTCTCTTGGCCATAAATAAACGAGAAAATTTTGCCCTTTGCGACAATGTGGATGGACCTGGAGAATATAATACTAAGTGAAATAAGACAGAGTAAAAATGAATACTATATGATTTCATTGATATGTGGAATCTAATGAACAAACTAAACTAACAAGCAAAATAGCAACAGACTCAGAGATCAGGTTGACAGCACTGGGTTGGGGATGCTGCAGTTAGGGGTGGATGGATCAAGCAAAAAAGAAAAAGAACTCAAGGACATGGACAACAGTGTGGTGATTGTGAGGGGATGGGGTGGGTGAAGGCGGAATAAGGCATAAGGGGGATACATAGTAATGAAAAATATAATAAAAATAAATAAAATTATACCTCAAAAATAAAATACTATTCATTCTGTTATAAATATATTATAGCTTTATAGATTATAGAATAAAGAAAGTAATAGGTTATTTGTCTAGTGAATTAGTTATCTGTCATTATGTTACAAATTAACCATAGTAGTTTGAAACAGCAATAACAATTTATTGTCCCATGGCTTCTGTTGATCTGGAATCTAGGAGTAGCTCAGCTGAGCAGTTCTGGCTCAGGGTGTCTCATGAGGCCAGAATCAAAATTTTGGTCAGTACTGCAGCTGCTGGTAAGCTTGACTGAGTCTGAAGCATCTGTTTCCAATGTGATTTGCTCACATGGCTGGCTAGTTAGTGGTAGCTATAGGTGAAAAGCCTCAGCTCCTTCCTATGTGGCCTTCTCCCAAGGGCTGCTTGAGGGCCCTCACCTTATAGAGATTGACTTTCCCCTGAGTGACTGATTCAAGAGAATGCAAAAGCTTCAACATTTGTATTGATCTCTGAATTCACAACCCTTCATATTTCTATCTTATTTATTTTACAGGGCAGTCAATTTTACATGGTGGGAAAGGACTGACTACACAGGACATAAATACCAGGAGGCAAGACTCAATGGGGTCAGTTTTGGAGTTTTGCTACCACATCTAGTAAACCCTACATTTGTGAATTCATCTCTCAAATATTTCTTCAAGTCTGAAATATTTCAAAAAGAGCTCCATCATAATTCTGTTTCAGATTTTTTTAATAATTGTATTTTTTTTATTCGGAAGTCACTCTTTAGAAGAGTGTTTTGAATGGCAGTTTGACAGTGTTTCATTGTGGATCTCTTGGAATGCAATTCTTCACAAAATCTTTTCTATTTAACTATGAAAAGGCAAATGGATTGGGAAAAACTTCTAAAACCAGATATTGAGCAATCTAATATCATTGGTCTTTCACTTAAAAAATTTTAGTAAGGATTTAAAAACTTTCAGCTTTTATAACTTCTGGTATGTAATGAATGTGTATATATAAAATGCATTAAAATATCTGTTGTCCCTTTTTGGTTACTAATATTTATTTAATTTAATGCCCAAATCCTGACCAATAATATTTTCTCAGTAAGAGAGCCATAAAAGAAAGTTTTTTATTGAGTCCATTCCAACAACTTTTTGATGGGCTTACTAAACCTATCAAAGAATTGCTATGTCAGCACATGTCACTTTAAAAAAATGGGCACTTGGTTGAGGTATTTTTGTTTTCCTACTTACAACTTTGTAGCATTTCAGTTGCTCAAGTTTTTCCCTTCTACCACAGATTACTGTAGTATTTAATATTTATGTGTTCTTTCTTAGTACCAACTGGGGACATGGGCAAAATTCTGATTGGGAGTGGGTACTGGAGTTGAAATATGAATATATATATATATATATGATACACATAATAGCTGAACAGCTGTGATAATCTATGTTTTTGAGGCACTAATCATGAATATTTGAAATTTAGCTATTAAAATAGAATGAAGAGATAACATCTTACCACGTGGAAATTTGAAGGAAAAGTTAAAGTTTTAGAGTTATAATGATAATACCTATGGCTAAGTGTCAACGTTATTGACTCACTGCTCTCAGTTTGAAATAAAAATGAAACAACATTGACTTGATCCCTGAAGAACAGATGATAGAGAATCCATTTGATGTCTTCTCTGAGAAGTCTTCCACTGTTGGACTCTGAATTGGGTCAAGTGTTCCTTTTGAGTGGACCCATAGCCCCTACATTTTTTCACTGTCAGAAGTTATTATGACTAGTTGACCTGTTGAATGCTCAGCACTGAGCATACTATAGGTATGCTAGACAGTAGACTTTAGCAGGAAGTGAGCAAAAAGTAATTCAAGAAGGCTTTTGCATAAAAGATCATTTATTGCTCAATATATCTGAAAAGTCTCTTGGTTCATGGCTGCAGGCATGACTGGATCCAAGTACTCAAAGAGTTGTCTTCATTTCTCAAAACTTTTTTTCCCTCAATGCTGGTATTAATTTTGGATGTCAGTATGGGTACCAGAGAGCCCCAAGCTTACTGAGAAAAGAGTCTTATTCCTTACTGTTTCAAATATAAATATAAGGTGCTAAAGAACTTTGCTTTGATGAGACCATCTGGGGTCAAATATTCTTTTGAAAGATTCACTGTCATTGAAGTGATAGAAATATAATAATTGACATGAGTTGTCTACAGACAAAGGGGCTGAAACTTAAAGGCTTTAATGATTTGTCTTAGGTAAGAAACGAGAAAGGGTGAAGACATTCTGGCCAAACTTCAAGAGTAAAGACAGAAAGGACCATGGATATGGAGAAACTGAAGGGGAAAATAACTTGTGCAAGTAACATTTGAATCCCAGCATTCTGAACATGAATAACACCTACCATTATGCCACATTGTTCTCTTATAAATGCTATCTTATTAATGCTACTTAATGCACTTCTTTATACCTCTTTCAAACATTGGGTAGGGTATACCTTTATACCATATACCTTTTCCAAAGCAATTTCAAGCATTGGGTATGGTAAGACATCTATCTCCAAATCATCTGGAGAAGACAGAAGGAGTTGATGGTTTTAGCACCCTGCATATAGGTTGAGCAAATTTTACCCACCTAGGTGATGAAATTAGGTATGAATCTAAAGCTGGTAAAACAACAAAAGAAAGATAACAAGTGAGTCAGTGTGATTTCTGAAAATAGAAAGCAGATATATTAATTTACAGAAACAATGATTTTCCCAAAATGGATCTCAAAACAGAACTTTACTTACAAGTCTTACACTAAGGATATTGACAAGAAGTAGTATATCATTGTTTAATCAATAGTTGTTTAAAGATTAAAAAATTATTGGTTCATTGGCTATACAGTATCTGCAAAGGAGGTAAGTGATGGGTATTTCACATTTCTTTTTTATTATTTTTACTTTTCATATTTATGTTTTTTGTCATGAAAAATTTACAGAGGCAGGATTCTTGGAAACATTTTCTTGGAATAAGGTGGGACACAGAGAAATGAATCCTCTAAAACAAGGGTTCCAACAGTAGCTTTCTTTTATTTTTAATATTTACATTTTTTATTGTTGTTTAAGTATAGTTGACTCCATTTTCCCACCACCACTACCAACTACACCAGCCATCCCCACCTCCCACCCTCAATCCTACCCCCATTTGGTATTGTCCATGTGTCCTTGATACATGCTTCTGAAAACCGCTCCCCCTTTCCCCCTCTTAATCCCCTCTCACCTCACCTGTAGTTACTGTCAGTTTGTTCTTAATTTCACTGTCTTTGGTTACATTTTACTTGCTTGTTTGTTGTCTTGATTAGGTTCCACTTAAGGTGAGATCACATGGTATTTGTATTTCATCCCCTGGCTTATTTCATTTAGCCTAATGCTCTCCAGTTTCATTCACGCTCCTGTAAATGGCAGGGACTCCTTCTATTTTTCTACTGAGTACTATTCCATTGCGTAAAAGTACCACAGTTTTTTGATCCATTCATTTACTCATGGGCATTTAGGTTGCTTCCAGTGCTTGGCTATTGTAAGTTGTGCAGCTGTGAACATTGGATGCAAGGTACTATTGAATTTGTGTTTTAGGGTTCTTAAGGTATAGTCCCAGCAGTGGAATTGTCAGGTTGAAAGGCAGTTCCTTACTTAGTTTTCTGAGGAAATTCCACACTGTTTTTCACAGTGGCTGCAACAGTCTGCATTCCCACCAACAGTGCACTAGGGTTCCCTTTTCTCCATATCCTCTCCAACACTTGTTTGTTGCTTTGTTTATGACGGCCATTCTGACCAGTGTGAAGTGGAATCTCATTGTGGTTTTAATTTGCATCTTTGATGGCTAGTGATGCTGAGCATCTTTTCATACATCTCTGGACCCTAAGTATGTCCTCCTTGGAGAAGTGTCTGTTCAAGTCCTTTGCCCATTTTTCAATTGGGTTGTTTCACTTCCTGGAGTGGAGTTGTGTGAGTTCTTTACATATTTTGGAGATGAAACATATTGGCAAATATGTTTTCTTATACTGTTGGTTCTCTTATCATTTTAATGCTGCTTTCTCTAGCTGTGCAGAAGCTTTTTTTTTTAAATTTTTATTGTTATTCAATTACAGTTGTATGCCTTTTCTCCCCATCCCTCCACCCCACCCCAGGTGAACCTACCTCCCTCCCCCACCTCCACCCTCCCCCTTGGTTTTGTCCCTGTGTCCTTTATATTAGTTCCTGTAATCCCCTCTTCCCACTGTCCCCGCACCCCCCCCCCCCGCCCTGGCTATTGTTAGATTGTTCTTAACTTCAATGTCTCTGGTTATATTTTGTTTGGTTTTTTCTTCTATTGATTATGTTCCAGTTAAAGGTGAGATCATATGGTATTTGTCCCTCACCACCTGGCTTATTTCACTTAGCATAATGCTCTCCAGTTTCATCCATGCTGTTGCAAAGGGAATAAGATCCTTCTTTCTCTCTGCTGCGTAGAATTCCATTGTGTAAATATACCACAGTTTTTGGATCCACTCGTTTGCTGATGGGCACTTGGGTTGCTTCCAGTACTTGGCTATTGAAAATTGTGCTGCTATGAACATTGGGGTGCACAGGTTCTTTTGGTTTGGTGTTTCAGTGTTCTTAGGGTATAATCCCAGCAGCGGAATTGCTGGGTCAAAAGGCAGTTCCATTTTTAGTTTTCTGAGGAAATTCCATATTGTTTTCCACAGTGGCCTCACCAGTCTGCATCCCACCAACAGTGCACTAGGGTTCCCTTTTCTCCGCATCCTCTCCAACATTTGTTTATGGATTTGTTTATGTTGGCCACTGTGACTGGTGTGAGATGATACCTCATTGTGGTTTTAATTTGCATCTCTCTGATGGCTAGTGATGCTGAGCATCTTTTTATATGTCTCTGGGCCCTCTGTATGTCTTCCTTGGAGAAGTGTCTGTTCAAGTCCTTTGCCCATTTTTTAATTGGGTTGTTTCTCTTCCTGGAGTGGAGTCGTGTGAGTTCTTTATATATTTTGGAGATCAGGCCCTTGTCTGAGGTATCATTGGCAAATATGTTTTCCCATACTGTTGGTTCTCTTTGTAATTTGATGCTGCTTTCTTTAGCCATGCAGAAGCTTTTTATTTTGATGAGGTCCCATTTCTTTATTCTTTCCTTTGTGTCCCTTGCTTTAGGGGATGTGTCTCTGAGGATGTTGCTGCGTGGAATGTCTGAGATTTTCCTGCCAATGTTTTCCTCAAGGACTTTTATGGTGTTACAACTTATATTTAAGTCTTTTATCCATCTTGAGTTTATTTTCGTGTATGGCGTAAGTTGGTGATCGAGTTTCATTTTTTTGCACGTAGCTGTCCAGATCTCCCAACACCATCTGTTGAAGAGGCTGTTTTTGCTCCATTTTATGCTCCTGCCTCCTTTGTCAAATATTAATTGACCGTATAGACTTGAGTTTATTTCTGGGCTCTCTGTTCTGTTCCATTGGTCTATGTGCCTGTTTTTATGCCAGTACCAGGCTGTTTTGATTACCGTGGCCTTGTAATACAGTTTGGTATCAGGTATTGTGATCCCTCCTGCTTTGTTCTTCTTTCTCAAAATTGCTGCAGCTATTCGGGGTCGTTTATGGTTCCATATGAAATTCTGAAATGTTTGTTCTGTATCTGTGAAATATGTCATGGGTACTCTAATAGGGATTGCATTGAATCTATCAATTGCTTTGGGTAGTATGGCCATTTTGATGATGTTAATTCTTCCAATCCATGAACATGGTACATGTGTGCAGAAGCTTTTTATTTTGATGAGATCCTATTTGTTTATTCTTTTCTTTATGTCCCTAGCTCTAGGGGGCATATTGATGAAAATATTGCTGCATGGAATGTCTGAGATTTTCCTGCCGATGTTTTCCTCTAGGACTTTTATGGTTTCACGACTTATTTTCGAGTGCTTTATCCACCTTGAATTTATTTTTGTGTATGGTGTGAGTTGGTGATCGAGTTTCACTTTTTTGCATGTAGCTGTCCAGCTCTCCCAGCACCATTTGTTGAAGAGGCTATTTTTACTGGACTTTATCCTTCCAACAACTTTGTTGAATATTAATTGACCATAGAGACTTGGGTTTATTTTTGGGTTCTGTATTCTGTTCCATTGATTTATGTGTCTGTTCTTACACCAGTACCAGGCTCTTTTGATTACTGACTGTGGCCTTGTAATACAGTTTCATATCAGATATTGTGATCCCTCCTACTTTGTTCTTCTTTCTCAAAATTGCTGTGGCTATTTGGGGTCATATATGGTTTCATATAAAATTTTTAATATTTTTTCTATATCCGTGAAATATGCCATTGGTACTTTAATAGGGATTGTGTTGAATGTATACATTGCTTCAGGTAGTATGGACATTTTAATGATGTTAATACTTCCAATCAATGACCCTGGTATTGCTTCCATTTGTTTGTGTCTTCCTAAATTTCTTTCTTCAGTGTTGTGTAGTTTTCTGAGTACAGGTCTTTTACCTCCTTCATTAGGTTTCTTCCTAGGTACTTTAATTTTCTTGCTATAGCAAATGCTATTTTCTTCCTGATTTCTGTTTCTGATATTTCATTGTTGGTGTGCAAAAATGCCTTTGATTTCTGAATATTGACTTTGTATCCCGCTGTTTCACCAAATTCATTTAACAGGTCAAGTATTTTTTTGGTGGAGTATATAGGATTTTCTATGTACACTCTCATGTCATTTACAAACAATGACAGGTTTACTTCTTCCTTTCCAATTTGGATGCCTTTTATTGCTTTTTCTTGTCTGATTGCTGTGGTGAGGACTTCCAATACTATGTTAAACAGAAGTAGTAAAAGGAGGAAGTAAAACTCTCACTGTCTTGTTCTTGATCTTAGTGGAAAAGCTTTTAGTTTTTGCCCCTTGAGTATGATGTTTGCTGCAGGCCTCTTGTGTATGGCTTTTATTATGTTGAGGAATGCTCCTCCTATTCCCCCTTTGCTGAGTGTTTTTTTTTTTTTTTTATTCTAAATGGGTGCTCTACCTTTTCAAATGCCTTTTCTGCATCCATTGATATGATCACCTAATTTTTGTCTTTGTTTTTGTTTATGTGATGTATTACATTTATTGATTTGTGAATATTGTACCATCCTTGCATCCCTAGGATAAATCCCACTTGGTCCTGGTGTATGATCTATTTAATGTATTGCTGGATGTAGTTTGCCAATATTTTGTTGAGGATTTTAGTGCTTCTATTCATCAGTGATATTGGTTTATAGTTTTCTTTTTTTGTTATGTCTTTATCTGGTTTTGGGATTAGAATGATGCTGGCTTCATAAAAGGAGTTTGGGAGTCTTCCGTCTTCTTGTATTTTTTGGAATAATCTGTGAAGGATAGGTGTTAGCTTTTCCATAAGTGTTTTGTAAAATTCACCTGTGAAACTGTACAGTCTAGGGCTTTTGTGTGCCAGGAGTTGTTTGATTACTGCTTCAATTTTGTCAGCTATTATGGGTCTGTTCAAGCTTTCTGCTTCTTCTTCATTCAGTTTTGGAATATTATATTTTTCTGGAAATTTGTCCATTTCACATAGGTTTTCAAATTTCTTGACATACAGTTCTTCATAGTAATTTCTTACAATCCTTTCATTTCTGTGGTATCAGTAGTAATCTCTCCTCTTTCATTTCTGATTGTGTTTATTTGGGTCCTGTCTCTTTTTTTTTTCCTGACAATTCTGCTTAAAGGCTTGTGGATCTGTTTATCCTTTCAAAGAACCAGCTCCTGGATTTATTGATCCTTAGAATTGTTCTTTTATTCTCTATGTCTTTTAATTCTGCTCTGATGTTGGTTATTTTCTTCCTTCTACTTACTCTGGGCTGTCTTTGTTATTGTTCCTCCAGTTCTGGTAGATGTAGGGTTAGGTTGTTTATTTGAAAAATTTCTCTGTTTTTTAGGTAGACCTATATCTCTATGAACTTCCTCTCAGGGGTGCCTTCACTGTGTCCCATAACTTTTGGACTGTTATGAGTCCATTTTCATTGTTTCCAGAAACTTTTTTATTTCTTCCTGATCTCATTATTAACCCATTCCTTGTTTACCTGCATCTTCTTCAATATCCCTGAATTTGAGTGTTTTTTGAGTTTTTTCCTTGTGGCTGGTGTCTAGTTTCAATCCCTTGTGGACAGAGAAAATGCTTGATATGATTTCAGTTGTCTTGAATTTGTTGAGGTTTGCTTTGTGTATTATCATGTAGTCTGTCTTTGAAAATGTTCCATGTGCATTTGAAGAGAATGTGTATTTTTGATTCATTGGGATGAAAGGTTATATATATAAAGGTGTAAATATATATTTTATATACATATATACATTATATATAACATATATATGTATATCAATTATGTCCATTTGATCCAAGACATTGTTAAATGCCACAATATCTTTGTAGATATTTTGTTTGGAAGATCTATTCATTCTTCACAGTTGGGTGTTGAAATTCCCTACTATCATTGTGTTGCTGTCAATATCTTTCTTGAAGTTCTCCAAGATTTTCCTTATGTATTTGGGTACTCCTATGTTGGGTACATGTATGTTTACAATGTTTATGTCTTCTTGATGGATTCTTCCCTTGTATATTGTGAAGTGTCATTCTGGGTATCTTTTTATGGCCCATATTTTGAAGTCTATTTTATCTGATAAGAGTATTGCTTAACTTCCTTTTTCTTTCTACGCATTTGCTTGGAATATTTTTTTCTAATTCTTCACTTTCAATCTCCATAGGTCTATTTTTCTGAGGTGGGTCTCTTGTAGGCAGCATATGTATGAGTCATGTTTTCTCATCCATTCAGCTACTCTATGTCTTTTGATTGGAGCATTTAATCCACTAATATTTAAGGTTATTAAGATTGGTATTTATTCATTTCCCCCTTTTTACCTGTGTTCCTCTCTTTCTCACTCTTATCCTTCCTCTTCTTATAGTAGTCTATTTAGCATATCTTGTAGTGCTTGTTTGGTGGAGATATATTCTTTCAGCTTTATTTAGTCTGGGAAACCCCTTATTTCACTTGGTAGAGTACTTGCTTATGGGCCTTTGGTTTTCATTACTTGGAATATATCATGCCATTTTCTCCTGATTTGGAGTGTTTCTATTGAGAAACATGTGTTTCTCTCCCTTGTTCTCTTCCTTCCCCTTCTGTTATTCCTATGACTTGAATGTTGTGCATTTCATGTTATCTTGGAGTTCCCTTAAGCTATCTTTTTATTTTGGGGGTGTTTTTTCATGCATCTGCTCTACCTGGGTATTTCTTTCCACCTTGTCTTCCAGCTCACTAATTCAGTCCTCTGCTTCATCCAAACTGCTTGTAATTCCTTCTAGTGTGATTTTTATTTTGGAAATTGTGTTTTTAGTTTCTTCCTGGTTTCTGTTGGTAGTTTTTGCTTCCTTTATCATACTGTTTAGGGTTTTTTTTTTCATTTTCCCTTTTCTTTAAAATTTTAAAAAAATTTTTACTGTTATTCAATTACAGTTGTATGCCTTTTATCCCCATCCCTCCAACCCACTCCAGCGGAACCCACCTCCCTCCCCCACCTCCACCCTCCCCCTTGATTTTGTGTCCTTTATAGTATTTCCTGTAAATCCCTCTCCCCAATGTCCCCTCCCCTCCCCCCTCTGGCTATTGTTAGATTTTTCTTAACTTCAATGACTCTGGTTATATTTTGTTTGCTTCTCCTTTTTCTTTTGTTGATTATGTCCCAGTTAAAGGTGAGATCATATGGTATTTGTCCCTCACCACCTGGCTTATTTCACTTAGCATAATGCTCTCCAGTTCCATCCATGCTGTTGCAAAGGGCATAAGCTCCTTCTTTCTCTCTGCTGCATAGAATTCCATTGTGTAAATGTACCATTGTTTTTGAAACCGCTCGTTTGCTGATGGGCACTTAGGTTGCTTCCAGTAATTGAATATTGTAAATTGTGCTGCTATGAACATTGGGGTGCACAGGTTCTTTTGGACTGATGTTTCAGGGCTCTCAGGTATAATCCCAGCAGTTGAATTGCTGGGTCAAAGGGCAGTTCCATTTTTAGTTTTCTGAGGAAATTCCATACTGTTTTCCACAGTGGCCTTGCCAGTCTGCATTCCCACCAACAATGGACTAGGGTTCCCTTTTCTCCGCATCCTCTCCAACATTTGTTTGTGGATTTGTTGATGTTGGCCACTCTGACTGGTGTGAGATGGTACCTCATTGTGGTTTTAATTTGCATCTCTCTGATGGCTAGTGATGCTGAGCATCTTTTTATATGTCTCTGGGCCCTGTGTATGTCTTTCTTGGAGAAGTGTCTGTTCAAGTCCTTTGCCCATTTTTTAATTGGGTTGTTTGTCTTCCTGGAGTAGAGTCGTGTGAGTTCTTTATATATTTTGGAAATCAGGCCATTGTCTGAGGTATCATTGGCAAATATGTTTTCCCATACTGTTACTTCTCTTTTCCTTTTAATGCTGTTTTCTTTAGCCATGCTGAAGCTTTTTATTTTGACGAGGTCCCATTTGTTTATTCTTTCCTTTATGTCCCTTGCTTTAGGGGACATGTCTGTGAGGATGTTGCTGAATGGAATGTCTGAGAATTTCCTGCCAATATTTTCCTCAAGGACTTTTATGGTGTTATGACTTATATTTAAGTCTTTTATCCACCTTGAATTTATTTTTGTGTATGGTGTGAGTTGGTGATCGAGTTTCACTTTTTTGCATGTAGATGTCCAGATCTCCCAACACCATTTGTTGAAGAGGCTGTTTTTGCTCCATTTTATAGTCCTGCATCCTTTGTCAAATATTAATTGACCACAAAGACTTGGGTTTGTTTCTGGGCCCTCTGTTCTGTTCCATTGGTCTATGTGCCTGTTTTTATGCCAGTACCAGGCTGTTTTGATTACAGTGGCCTTGTAATACAGTTTGGTATCAGGTATTGTGATCCCTCCTGCTTTGTTCTTCTTTCTCAAAATTGCTGCAGCTATTTGGCATCATTTATGGTTCCATATCTATTTCTGAAATGTTTGTTCTATATCTGTGAAATATGTCATGGGTACTTTAATAGGGATTGCATTGAATCTATAAATCACTTTGGGTAGTGTGGCCATTTTGATGATGTTAATTCTTCCAATCCATGAGCATGGTACATGCTTCCATTTGTTTGCATCTTCCTTAATTTCCTTCTTCAATGTTGTGTAGTTTTCTGAGTACAGGTCCTTTACCTCCTTGGTTATGTTTATTCCTAGGTACTTGATTGTTCTTGTTTCTATATCACATGGGATTTTTGTCCTGATTTCTGTTTCTGCAGATTTGTTGTTGGTGTACAGGAATGCCTTTGATTTCTGAGTATTGACTTTGTATCCAGCTGTTTTGCCAAATTCACTTATTAGGCCGAGTAGTTTTTGGTGGAGTCTATAGGATTTTCCATGTACACTATCGTGTCATCTGCAAACAGTGACAGTTTCATTTCCTTCTTTCCAATTTGGATGCCTTTTATTGCTTTTTTTTGTCTGATTGCTGTGGCTAGGACTTCCAACACTATGTTGAATAAGAGTGGTGAGAGAGGGCATCCTTGTGTTGTTCCTGATCTTTGTGGGAAAGCTCTACATTTTTGTCCACTGAGTATGATGTTGACTGGAGGTACTGTTGTAGTTTTCACTTAGTTCCTTGTAGCTGTCTTTGAGTTCCTTGAGTATCCTTATAACCATTATTTTGAATTCTATATCTGATAGTTATCTTACATCCATTTCATTTAACTGTCTTATTGCAGAGTCTTCCATTCCTTTTGATTGCAGGTTCCTTTTTTGTCTCCCCAGATTAGGTGACTCTCTTTGGTTGTTTCTGTACTTCCTGATGTTCTGCTTTGGTTGCTGTCTTTCTAGGGTAAACATCTATGGTAGGAATTGTATGGGATTCAGTGGTGTGATCTCTTTGATCTTGTCTGGATGCTCTAGGGTTGTTCTGTCTTCTGTTTGTGTGGGCTCTGTTGTTTTACTTGGGTTTTTACCCATTGGTGGTTCCTTTGTTGGTGGGTTCTCCCCTCCAGCAAGTATACTGATGTTCACAGCTCCCACCTCATCTCGTGTATTATCAGTGTCAGGGGGAAGGCAAAATGGATTAAGACAGCAGGAGAGTATTCTATGGGATTTAAAATACCAACCAGTAGAGAAGAGATGAAGATCCTTTTAATTGTGATATTTCACCCAACTAGCCACCTAGTATAAAAGGTGAAAAGGAGATAAGTCTCCTCTTAGAGAGGGGAAGGATTGTGAGCTGAATCCAGAAAACAGAGTGCTTGTGGGAGGACAGATGATGAAATATAGTGATAGTAAAAGATAGAAAGGAGGCATAATGTGTGAGAGAATAGAGTTAACCACAACAGTTATAAATCTCCAGAAGATATTGAAATGTGCAAAGATCAGGGAGGGGTGCTGTGTAGTGTTTACAATTATATGGAACAATTATTTACAATAATACTGGAACAGCAATAATATGACAAGAATTATATGACCTGAATAACAAGAATAGGAAGTACACAACCAAGAGTAGCATGATATTGGAGCACACGTAAAGTGAAAGAAGGAAAATTAAAATGCAATATGAAAGACAGAACAAGGAAAAACAGTTAAACAATGCAATTAAACAAACAAGACAGAGAAAACTAAACAGAAAGAAGAGAAATAAAAAATGACAGAGTGGTTGATTTGGCTCTCCTCCAAGTATCCTGCAGCCACCAGGCTGTGGGCTGCAGCAGCCTTGGTCCCCACACTGGTCTCAGAGACCTTCCAATCCCAATGCAATCTCTTTAGTGTCTGATTTTCAATGTCCTCTACAATTTTGGCCTCCAAGCTTCAGATAAACTGGGATTCCATTGGCTGTTCACTTTGTTCCCCAGAAGATCAGCTAGGTGTTCCACCTGTGCACAGGGGGAAGTGGGCTCTGCTCCCACCTACCTCACTGCCATCTTCAGCCCTCCTCACATTTCAATTTTCCCCCTTCACCTCCATAGTTGCTGATGATCTGTCTGTCCTCCTCAAGTACTCATAATGTTCATACATGGGCATAGGCAGAATAGCTGATCTCCCCAGATGAGTAAAAGATTACAAAGAGCACTTTGCATTGGTGTCTTTGCACTGAGCTCATCTTCTATGTTGGAATATTAAATGCATGCAAAATATCACCAAATAGTCTAGAATATAATTTATTCTTAGTTTATCATTAAGAATTACTGGAAGTTTTACTATGTGTCAGACTCTGGTTCCAAGCACTTTACAAGTGTAATCTAGTTTAATTGACAGTATACAATCGATTAGAAATTGATAATATACAAATATATAGTTTAATCATGGTTTGGATGTAGTAGAGGAAATTTATTTATCTCCTTCCTAGGAATTTCCATTAGGGGCAAGGTTATTACTTTCTTATCTCCCTCTTGAATTAAAATAAGTGTTTAGGACATTGGTGTGTATTTCCTCCCCAAACCCATATCTTTCAGGATCTGCCTGGCAATCATGAACAAAGTAGCCATGATGTCCCAGCCAGATGTTTCAGGCCACACTCAGAGGCAGACAAATATGTGTCCAGGGGAGCAGTCACCATGTGTACTGATGACCTTGTCTTCTTTGCAGAACAAAATAGTTTCCTTGAGCACTTAAGGAAATGCCTGAGCTATTCTTAGTTTAGGGGTAGAATATAGGGGCCCTCTCTTAAAAAAGCAAACAGCCCTGGCTGTGTGGCTGAATTGGTTAGAGTGTTGTCCCATACTCCAAAAGGTTACAGGTTCAGGTTCAATCCCCAGTCAGGTCACATATCTAGGGTATGGGGTTTGATCCCTAGTTGGGGTGAATACAGGAGGCAACCAATCAATGTTCCTCTCTCACATCAATGTTTCTCTCTTTCACACACATACACATACATCATTGTTTTTCCCTCTCTCCTCCCTTTTTTCTCTCTCTAAAATCAATAAAAACATATCCTCAGGTGAGGATAAAAAATAAAAACAAAAGCAAAACCCTCCAAAACCCCAAACAAACAAATGTTCTATTTTAGTTCCAAGATAAAAAACCAAAACACTCAAAGTTTATAAATCATAAATATTTATGTAAAAAGTGTAAATGAATTCCCTAATGCAACCAGTGACTGTTGTTAAGCTTGGAACACTTAAGTTCCCACTTAGGGAACAATTCTTATACTAAAACAAAAGTTCCAATTTCCTAACTCCCAGTTTTCATCATATAAAAGAAGTTTAAAGAGAAAAACAAAAAAATTGCTGATCTGGGATTTTTACCTTGAAGCATAATGATCTACTCCTGTGATGTGATGCAGGAAGGAGAATCACTTCTGGCCAGCTGTTGTACTGTGGTATCTTGGGTGTCTCTGACAGGAGAAAATGCTTCCTTCCTTCAAGCAGAAAAGAATTTGGAATTTGAGGACGTATTGAGGAAAAGGTCAAGTCTGACTGGAAAGGGGATGTGAAACAGCTGGTGAATGCTGTTTTGCTTTTATGAATCATTGGTTATTTTATATTCTAGAGAGCACTTATAAAAATCTCTGAAACTTACATAAAAGTATTGGTCTTTGTTATTCAAAAATTCAGATTATAAGATATGTACTCCTGAATTCAAAAGTTTATAATGGTGATAATTTTCAACTTTCTCAGATAAAGTAAAATAGTGAGTCACTTTGCTAGTGCATGAACCTAGCTAGCTGCCCAGTATCTAGATTTCAATGAAGCTGTAATACTTCGACTTCCTTATATTTAGAAACATTTATCAATTTATTAAAACAATAACAGCAACTTTTTTCTTTGGGGAAATGGCTACCAACTTAAGGTGAACCTGAGTGAAAATTGAAAGGTGGGGATTCGTGGGTTGAGGCAATACAGAGGAAACGTGTTTCTGGGTGTGATTGAAAAGAAGACAGTGGGTAGAGGGGATTACAGGAACTACTATAAAGGACACATGGACAAAACCAAGGGGGAGGGTGGAGAGGGGGGAGGGAGGTGGGTTCACATGGGGTGGGGTGGAGGGATGGGGAGAAAAGGCATACAACTGTAATTGAATAACAATAAAAAAAAAAAAGAAAAGAAGACAGTTAACCTGTATTCGTCAGCTTGAGCATTTGTGATGGTCTCATTATGTATTTACTTCTCAATGTCAGGATATCAATGTTGTTTAATGTGTGTGCTTTGGTAGATAGTTTTATTTTAGTGTAAATAAAAACAAGTTTATAGAATAATCATTATTTGGGATGAGGTAAAATGAATAAAAATGACTTAGCCTACAATGATTCTTATCTTCTAAACCCTGGTCAAACCTGACACTGGTGTCTTTATCCAAGTCAGATGTTTTGTATTTTCTAGAATTAAAATAAGGGAGGATAATTAAAAAGAAAATAATAAGGAAGTATCAGTACAGTAAGTCAATGCTGCATTTATAGATGAAGACAGAAGGACACATTACTGCAAATAATAGAGGATGGAATTTCAAAAGTTCTCTTCTTTATAAAAGCCATGAGAAAATTGGCAAACATTGTCTGAATCAACTTTTCCAGAACTTTGGAAATTAATAAAGTCTTACAGAAATCTCAGGAGTACTTATTCAAGAAAAACAGGTTAATCTTCATAAAAAGTGTGAGCTTTGTCAGATTTTTAATTTGCTCTACTTGGATCTTCCTCTCTATAGCTCCAAATGATGATATTGAAGACCAACAGACTACGATCTTGGAGAAAATCAATGGGCTTGCATCTGTTGGAGGGGGCAGAATGTTGTTGGAGCTTCTTTGAAGTGACATTCCCAGAGAATTATTATTATTTGAACTATTTGGTGGTTTCCAGGAAGACCCTACTTGCAAAAATATCATTATTCAACTTACATCTTATCCAATAAAGCAAGTCTTAAGGAAGAAAGTCTTAATCCTGGGATATTTATTTAAAATATGTAGAGGCAAATAATATGTTCAACTTTGTGGCTGCCTAAAGCAATTGACAAGAGTAGGGAAAAAATAGGCTAACCAAAAAGCTTAAAAAGTGAAGGCTGGGAAGTCCATAAAAGCTTTGAAGAGCTTCAACACATTTTGGAGAATTTAAAAAAACATGCACATGTGTAGGGCTTTACCCATGCACAGAGCTGTATTCATGCTCAGGAAATACCTGATATGCATTACCTAGGCTCTCACCTCCAGCTGATATTGAGGCTCTATGTAAGCATGAAGTAAAAAGTAAGGTAAAGTTGTTAACTGGCTGGATAAGTGTTATGGTGTGCCCCAACATGCACACATAGCCTCTCAGCAAAGACTGGGACACTTGTTGGTTTTGACTGCTTAAATAAATTTTTATTTAATAATTAGCAACCACTAAACTAACTGAGCAGATACTTCATTGGCCAAATAAGACAAGGTATACAGATTTTACAGAATTAGTTCCAAAAAGTCACTAAACAAACAAGCAAACAACAATTACCAATAACAACAAACCCTGGGATGGGGACAACATGTTTTTTTTTCAGTTTCCAGAGTATATTATTTAAATGTCCACTTTTCAACGAAAATTAGGAAACATGAAAGGAAATACGAATGAAAAACACATGAAAAAAGCATTTAGAAACTGTTCCTGTGGAAGACTAAATGTTAATCAAAGTAGATGAGACTTTAATCAGGTATTTTAAAATATTCAAAATATTAAGGAAACTATGTTTATGTAAATAAAGGAAACATGAGAATAATTTCTCACCAAATAGAGACTCCCAACAAAGATATAGAAATTATGAAAAAGAACCATGTAGAAATTCTGGAGTCAAAAAGCACAATAACTAAACTTTAAAAAAAAAATCAGAAGGGCTCAGTATCAGATTTGAGTGGGTGGAAGAACCATTGAACTTGACAATAGGTCAATTGAGATTATCCAATCTTAGGCACAGAAAGAAAAAGGAAGAAAAATGAACAGAGCCTCAGAGAACTGTGAGACACTTAAGGACATTAACATACACATAATACACATAATAAAAACCCAAAGGGAGAGAGGAGAGCAAAAGGAGTAGAAGTAATATTTAAAGAAATAATGACTGAAACATACCAAATTTGAAGAAAAACATTTATCTATACATCTAAGAAGCTTAATAAGCTCTAAGATCAACTCTAAGAGATTCAACCTAGACAAAACATAATAAAAATGTTGAAAGGTGAAAACAAAGAGGAAATGTTTTTTTTTTAATTTTTATTGTTATTCAATTATGGTTGTATGCCTTTTCTCCCCATCCCTCAAAGAGGAAATCTTGAAAGCTGCAAGAGAGAAGTGACATCGTTTACTAGGGATCATTTACAGTTCTTAAATAAGATTAACAACTGATTTCTTATTGTATATCATAGAGGCCAGAGACAGTAAGATGGTTTATTCAATGTGTTCAGAGAAAAAGTGTGTGAACCAATAAATTCACCAAAGCTATCTTAAAAAAAAAAAACAAACAGAGAAATTAAGACACTGATATAAAGAAAAACAGAAAATGCTATCTATGAAAATGAACTATGAGAATGGATCAAAGATCTAAATGTAACATCTAAAAACTATAAAACCCTTAGAAGATACAGATCTAAGGCATCCTGACCTTGTATTGGGCAATGTTTTCTTAGACATGATGCCTAGAGCACAAGCAACCAAACACAAAAATAGATCAAAGAGCTCCTCAAGAAAGTTAAAGATAACCCCAGAATGGAAGAAAATATTTGCACACAAACACACAAGATAATATATCCTTTTCTGATATATGATGAGCTCATTTATGTGTATGGTATGAGGTGTTTTGCATATGGATATTCAGTTGCTCCAGTACAATTTGCTGAAAAGACTATTATATTCTAATTGAATTATCATGGTACTCTTGTTGAAAATCAATTTACACACATATGGGTTCAGTTCTGGATTCCTAGTTCTATCCCATTGATCTACATGTGCATCCTGTGCAATTACAACATGGTCTTGATCACTGTAGCTTTATGGTAAGCTTTCAAATTGATATTAGAAGACATTTAAGATGTCTCCATCAGTTTAACAAGTAGCTCCCATGAAGACACATGTCAATCTTTTGTTCAATCTCACAACTGAGGAATTTCCCAAATCACATTTTGAAAATTGGATCCCTGTCAAGATGTAAAGCTGAGAATGATTGTTTCTGTGATAGGACAAACAAAGAAAAATCATATGGGTATTTAGCATTTTGGAAACTTGAGTCATGTAAGCACAACTGCAATATTTTTCGCTTTAGCCATTTGTTAACTTTCTCTCTTTTTTCCATTGATTGATTCACCTAAATACCTAATTGTTTGAAGTAGCAACTCTATATTAAGTATATCGTAAGTGTTATCTATGAAATCATGGGCTCTAACATATATTAAAATAACACATAATTATTAAAAATAAAGATTGTCTAGTCAACACCTAAAAAGATTTTAGGAGCTATAAGGTACATGCAAAAGGCACCCTACTTTGGGAGATACTACTGTTTGGAGAGAACCTTCTATAAGGAGTTATTTGACCAGAATTCTAATTTCCATTATGTTGATTTTGTGATTTTTGGTAAGCAAGGCAAATTAAGTGGCCTTATCCGAAAACTGTGACCAAATAGGTTATCCTGTGTTAGTTATTTATTGAAGTCCTCCTGGAAGCAATGATCTTGGGATGGCCTATCAGACATTACCTACTGTTGTGGGTTGTATTGTGTCCCCTCCAACAATGATTTGAAGTCATAATCTCAGTTACCTGTGAATGTGATCTTATTTGGAAAAAGGGTCTCTTCAGATGTCATCAAGTTAACATGAGGTCCTACTCTGTAAGTGTGGGCCCAAAATCCTATGAATGATGTCCCTATAAGATGAAGGAAATTTGAAAATACGAGCACCCTGGGAGAGTTCCCTGGGACCACGGAGGCAGAGATTGGAATGATGAGTCTATCATTCAAGGAACCCTGAGAATTGCTGTTAACCATATGAACATAAAAGAAGCAAGGAAGGGTTATTTCCTAGAGCCCTCAGAGGGAGCACGGCCCATGGAACACGTCAGTTTCACACTTTTAGATTCAAAACTGTTGAAGAATAAAATTTTGTGGTTTTATGCCATCCAATCTGTAGTAATTTATTACAGAGCCTAGGAAAATAATACACCTAAATTTCATTTTTTCTGTTGTTTTGGCATAATTGGTTTTTTCCCAATTTTTAAATTACTTTATTGTTGTTCAATTACAGTTGTCTCCATTTTCTCCCCACTTCTCTACCCCACCCCAGCCAAAACTAACACCTTCCTTGCTCCAACCCTCCACTTGGTTTTATCCATGTGTCCTTCATAGTAGTTCCTGAAAACCCTTCACCCCACTATCCCCTGCCCACTGCCCTCTAGCTATTGTTAGATTGTTCTTTTTTTAATTTTTTAAAAAATTTTATTCAGTTACAACTGTCTGCATTTTCTCCCTATCCCTCCACCCCACCCTAGCCAGTTGCACCTCCCCTCCCACATCTACCCTCCCTCTTGATTTTGTCCTTGTGTCCTTTATAGTAGCTCCTGTAGACTCCTCCCACCACTATCCCCTCCCCACTCCCCGCTGGCTATTGTTAGATTGTTCTTAACTTCAATGTCTCTGGATATATTTTGTTTGCTTTTTTCTTCTGTTGATTATGTTCCAGTTAAAGGTGAGATCATATGGTATTTGTCTCTCACGACCTGACTTATTTCACTTAGCATAATGCTCTCCAGTTCCATCCATGCTGTTGCAATTACAAAGGGTATAAGCTCCTTCATTCTCTCTGCTGCATAGAATTCCATTTTGTAAATGTACCATTGTTTTTGGATCCACTCGTTTGCTGATGGGCACTTAGGTTCCTTCCAGTACTTGGCCATTGTCAATTGTGCTCCTATGAACATTGGGGTGCACAGGTTCTTTTGGACTGGTGTTTCAGGGCTCTTAGAGTATAATCCCAGCAGTGGAATTGCTGGGTCAAAGGGCAGTTCCATTTTTAGTTTTCTGAGGAAATTCCACACTGTTTTCCACACTGGCTGTACCAGTCTGCATTCCCACCAACAATGTACTAGGGTTCCCTTTTCTCTGCATCCTCTCCAACATTCGTTTGTGGATTAGTTGATGTTGGCCACTCTGACTGGTGTGAGATGGTACCTCATTGTGGTTTTAATTTGCATCTCTCTGATGGCTAGTGGTGCTGAGCATCTTTTCATATGTCTCTGGGCCCTCTGTATGTCTTCCTTGGAGAAGTGTCTGTTCAAGTCCTTTGCCCATTTTTTAATTGGGTTGTTTGTCGTCCTGGAGTACAGTCCTGTGAGTTCATTATATAATTTGGAGATCAGGCCCTTGTCTGAGGTATCAATGGCAAATATATTTTCCCATACTGTTGTTTCTCTTTGTAATTTGGTGCTGTTTTCTTTAGCCATGCAGAAGCTTTTTATTTTTATGAGGTCCCATTTATTTATTCTTTCCTTTATGTCCCTTGCTTTAGGGGACATGTCTGTGAGGATGTTGCTGCATGGAATGTCTGAGATTTTCCTGCCAATATTTTTCTCAAAGACTGTTATGGTATTACAACTTCTATTTAAGTCTTTTATCCATCTTGAGTTTATTTTTGTGTATGGCGTAAGTTGGTCATCCAGTTTCATTTTTTTGCACGTAGCTGTCCAGATCTCCCAACACCATCTGTTGAAGAGGCTGTTTTTGCTCCATTTCATGCTTCTGCCTCCTTTGTCAAATATTAGTTGACCATAAAGACGTGGGTTTGTTTCTGGGCTCTCTGTTCTGTTCCATTGGTCTATGTGCCTGTTTTTATGCCAGTACCAGGCTGTTCTGATTACAGTGGCCTTGTAATACAGTTTGATATCAGGTATTGTAATCCCTCTTGTTTTGTTCTTCATTCTCGAAGTTACTGCAGCTATTCGGCATCATTTATAGTTCCATATGAATTTCTGAAACGTTTGTTCTATATCTGTGAAATATGTCATGGGTACTCTAATAGGGATTGCATTGAATCTATCAATTGCTTTGGGTAGTATGGCCATTTTGATGATGTTAATTCTTCCAATCCATGAGCATGGTACATGCTTCCATTTGTTTGTGTCTTCCTTTATTTCTTTCTTCAGTTTTGTGTAATTTTCTGAGTACAGGTCTTTTACCTTCTTAGTTAGGTTTATTCCTAGGTACTTTATTGTTCTTGTTGCTGTATCAAATGGGATTTTTGTCCTGATTTCTATTGCTATTTCATTGCTGGTACATGGAATGCCTTTGATTTCTGAGTATTGACTTTGTATCCAGCTGTTTTGCCAAATTCACTTATAGGTCGAGTAGTTTTTTGGTGGAGTCTATAGGATTTTCCATGTACACTATCGTGTCATCTGCAAACAGTGACAGTTTCATTTCCTCCTTTCCAATTTGGATGCCTTTTATTGCTTTTTCTTGTCTGATTGCTGTGGCTAGGACTTCCAATACTATGTTGAATAGGAGTGCTGAGAGAAGGTATCCTTGTCTTGTTCCTGATCTTAGTGGGAAAGCTCTACGTTTTTGTCCATTGAGTATGATGTTGGCTATAGGTTTCTCATATATGGCCTTTATTATGTTGAAGAATACTCCCTCTATTCCCACTTTGTAAGTGTTTTTATCATAAATGGGTGCTGTAACTTATCAAGTGCTTTTTCTGCATCTATTGATATAATCATGTGGTTTTTGTCTTTGTTGTTGTTGATGTGATGTATTATGTTTATTGATTTGTGAATATTGTACCATACTTGCATCCCTGGGATGAATCCACTTGATCATAGTGTATGATCTTTTTCATGAATTCCTGGATATGGTTTGCCAATATTTTGTTGAAGACTTTAGCATCTATGTTTATCAGCGATATTGGCCTGAAGTTTTCTTTCTTTATTATGTGTTTATCTGGTTTTAGGATTAGGATGATGTTGCTTTCATAAAAACAGTTTGCTACTCTTCCATGTTCTTGCATATTTTGAAATAGTCTGTGGAGGATGGGGTTTAGCTCTCCATAAATGTTGTGAAGAATTATCCTGTGAAAACTTCTGGTCCAGGGTTTTGTGTGTTTCATAAGCTTTTTGATTACTGTTTCAATTTCATCAGGTCTTATTGCTCTGTTCAAGCTCTCTGCTTCTTCTTCATTGAGTGTGGAAGGTTATATTTTTCTAGAAATTTGTCCATTTCATCTACATTTTCACATTTCTTGGCATATGATTCTTCATAATAATTTCTTATAATACTTTGTATTTCAGCGGTATCAGTTGTAGTCTCTCCTCTTTCATTTCTGTTTCTGTTTATTTCGGTCCTCTCTCTTTTTTTCTAGATAAGCTGCTTAAGGGCTTGTCAATTTTGTTTATCTTTTCAAAGAACCAACTCCTGGAGTTATTGATCCTTATGATTGTACTTTTAGACTCTATATGATTTCATTCTGTTCTGATCTTGGATATTTCCTTCCTTGTATTTGCTCTGGGTTGTCTTCTTGTTGTTCCTCTAATTCTTCTAGGTGTAGGGTTAGGTTGTTTATTTGAATTGTTTCAATTTTTTTTTTTTTTTAGGTAGGCCTGTATCACTATGAACTTCTTTCACAGGGATGCCTTTGTTGTGTCCCATAGGTTTTGGATTGTTGTGAGTATATTTTCATTTGTTTCCAGAAACTTTTTGATTTCTTCCCTAATTTCGCTCTTCAACCATTCATTATGTAATTGCATGCTATTCAATCTTCATGTTTTTGAGTGTTTTGGGTTTTTTTCCTTGAGGTTTGTTTCTAGTTTCAGTCCCTTGTGGCAGAGAAAATGCTTGATATGATTTCAAATTTCTTGAAGTTGTTGAGGATTGTTTTGAGTCCTATCATGTGGTCTATCTTTGAAAATGTTCCATGTGCATTTGAAATGAATGTGTACTTTGCTTCTTTGGGATGAAAAGCTCTCTATCTATATATATATATATCAGTTAAGTCCATTTCCTCTAGGGTATTGTTAAGTGACATAATATCCTTCTTGATATTTTGTTTGGAAGACCTGTCCATTTTTGATAGTGGGGTGTTAAAGTCCCCTACTGTATTGTGTTGCTGTCAATATCCTTCTTAAAGTCCTCCAAGATTTTCTTGATTTATTTGGGTGCTCCTATGTTGGGTGCATATATATTTACAATGTTTATGTCTTCTTGGTGGATTCTTCCTTTGAGTATTATGAAGTGACCTTCTGGGTCTCTCTTTATGGCCCTTCTTTGGATATCTATTTTGTCTGATATGAGTATTGCTACCCCTGTTCTCTTTTTTCCCTGTCTGTTTGCTTGGAAAATTTGTTTCCAGCCCCTCACTCAGTCTGTGTAAGTCTTTTGTCCCGAGGTAGGTCTCTTGTAAGCAGCATATGTGTGGGTCGTGCTTTCTTATCCATTCAGCTATTCTATGTCTTTTGATTGGAGCATTTAATCCATTTACATTTAAGGTTATTTTTGATAGGTACTTATTCATTGCCATATTTTTGTAGCTGTGTTTCTCTCTCTCTCTCTCTCTTTTCCTTCCTTTCCTAAAGCAGTCCATTTAGCATCTCTTGCAGAGCTGGTTTGGGGGAAATATATTCTTTTAGACTTCTTTTGACTCCATATTTGGCCTTCTATCTTGATTGAGAGCCTTGCTGGGTAAAGTAGCCTTGGTTGCAGGCCTCTGGTTCTCATTACTTGGAATATTTTTTGCCATTCTCTTCTGACTTGGACTGCTTCCATTGAGAAATCAGCTGCTAACCTTATCGGGGCTCCCTTGTATATTTTTCCCTTGCTGCCTTTAAAATTCTGTCTTTGTTTTGGAATTTTGCCATTTAAATATGATATGTCGATTCTGGGAAGATGGTGGCGAGATAGGTGGGAACGGAGTCCACTTCCCCTCAACACCAGTGAAATACCTAGCTGATCTGAGGAGCAGAGCGAACAGCCAACGGTATTCCAGCATATATGAAGATCAGAGACCAAAGATAGAGGACATTGAAAGATCTGAGGGTGAGAAGAGTGCTTAAGGACAATAAGATCCCTGGGACCCGTGGGGGGCCTGGGCGCAGGGTCTGCTGCAGGATTCTTGGGAGAGAGCCAGGCTGAGCTGTGTGAGCAGCCAGGTACTTGTTTGGGCCAGGGGGGCTTGAATAGGGAGAATTCCTCAAAAAGAAAAGAAAATCAGAGGCACCCAGGGGCTAATTAGAGAATTCTCCGCAGCAACCATGGCCTCTGGTGCCCCTACCCCCTCAGCCCCTGGACTGTGAATGGGGGGTAAGCAGCCCTGGCGCTCACCTGAATCCCCGGCTCCCTGCCCACACCGGAAACCCTGGGGGGCACCCACACCTGAAAGCTGGGGTGGGTGCCCACCAGGAGCTGAGGCTAGCTTCCCCACCCACAGCCTTAAAGCAGCGGACCTGAGCGCTGCAGGACTCGGGCCCAAAGCAGCTGGATCAGCCAGCCTCAGGACTCAGGCCCAGAGCTGGGGACCAGCCTGCCCCTCTCAACCCAGGACCAAAGCAGCAGATAGGCTGATCAAAGGCCTGGCTGCCTGCAAGGGACCACACCTCCAACTCCTACCTAACCCCTGCTCACAGAGCCCTGCAGGGCCAACAGGCTCTCTAGGACTAAGGCAGAACACGCAGCAGAGGGGAGCTGCAGGGCTAGGGGAGACTGCATGCCCTAGAAAGACTCGACCCAGTAGGGGGCTGAAGTACCCCATAGCAGCACCCAGAGGCCCTAGCATCTAAGACAGCAAAGAGCAACAAGGTGGAGTGTGAGTTGCCCCTAATTGGTGCAACCCAAGGACAGCATAACTGGCCAACTAAAGGCCTAGTGGGGAGCAGAAGGACCTGGAGGAACTGGACTGGAGGCTGAACAACAGTGAAGAGTGTGGCTCAGGAAGGGAGAAAAGTGAAACCAATCCTTCCAACCAACCCCTCCCGTTCCACAGACAGGAAGACCAGCAGAACTAACCTGACCAGTTTAAAGCCAGCAGAAGACTTTTTTTTTTTTCCTCCTTTCCCCCTGAATTCCTTCTTCCTTTCTGTCCTTCTTTCTTATTTTATATTCCTTCTTCCTTCCATCCTTTACCTTTTTTATTCCTTCTTCCTGCCTTTTATTTATTCTTTTATTTTAATTTTTGATAAAACTCCTTCTTATCTTGCCTCCAATGTTTCTTTATTCCTTCTCTCTTCCTTCCTTTCCTTTTCTATTCCCTTTTTTCCTCCTTCCCTTCTTCTTTTTTTTCTCCCCCCTCCTTTTTTCTCTTTGTCCCACAGGTAACACAACAAAACCTGGAGTGCTGAAAAGATCACAGTTAGACTGTGTTACACCCATAAACGTCAGCTCAAGACCAGTGAGCAGAGGAGATTAAGCAGACAGCACTACTAAATCCCATTGGCATTCTACCATAGAAGTTCATACCATAAACCCAGGGAGTCAGAATAGAACAATTTAAGAAGCAGAGGCTAACAAGAAGAGTCTCACAAACAATGGGAAGACAAAGAAACAATCCCCAAAGGACAGGACAGGAGGAAGCCTCAGAAAGAATGCTAACTGAAAAAGAGGCAACTCAACTATCAGATACTGAGTTCAAAACAATGGTTATCAGGAAGCTCACTGAGCTCACTGAGCTCAATGAGAACTACCAGCAACTACAGGGAAACTACAATGAACTCACTGTAAACTATATCAACATGAAAAAGGAAATAGATATTATCAACAAGGGCCAAGAGGAAATGAAGAATACAATTTCTGAATTGAAGAACATAGTAGAAGGAATGAAAAGCAGACTCGATGAAGCAGAGCATCGGATCAGCAAGCTAGAGGACAATGTGGAAAAAAACACCCAGAAAGAGCAAGAAAAGGAAAAGAACTCAGAAAGAATGAAGAGGTAATAAGGGAAATGGAGGACAACATGAAATGTAACAACATCTGTATAATAGGAATACCAGAAGGAGAAGAAGAGCAAGGGATAGAAAACCTGTTTGAAAAAGTAATGATGAAAATTTCCCTAATCTGATAAGAGAAAAAGTCACCCAAATCCAGGAAACACAGAGAGTCCCAAGCAAGAGGAACCCAAAGAGACCCACTGCAAGACACATCATAATTAAAATGGCAAATTTCCAAGACAAAGAGAGGATCTTAAAGGCAATAAGGGAGAAAAAGGAAGTAACATACAAGGGAGCCCCAATAAGGTTAGCAACTGACTTCTCAATGGAAACACTCTAAGTCAGAAGAGAATGGCAAAAAATATTCCAAGTAATGAGAAACAGAGGCCTGCAACCAAGGCTACTTTACCCAGCAAGGCTCTCAATCAAGATAGAAGACCAAATAAGGAGTTTCCCAGACAAAAGAAGTCTAAAAGAATACACTTCCACCAAACCAGCCCTGCAAGAGATGCTAAAGGGACTGCTTTAAGGAAAGGAAGGAAAAGAGAAAGAGAGAGGAACACAGGTAGGAATAAAGGCAATGAATAACTACCTATCGATAATAACCTTAAATGTAAATGGATTAAATGGTCCAATCAAAAGACATAGAATAGCTGAATGGATAAGAAAACACCACCCATACATATGCTGCCTACAAGAGACCCATCTCAGGATAAAAGAATTGCACAGACTGAAAGTGAAGGGCTAGAAACAAATTTTCCAGGAAAACAGACAGGAAAAAAAAGCAGGGGTAGCACCACTCATATCAGACAAAATAGACTTCCAAAGAAGGGCCATAAAGAGAGACCCAGAAGGTCACCTCATAATACTCAAAGGAAGAATCCACCAAGAAGACATAAACATTATAAATATATATGCACCCAACATAGGAGCACCCAAATACATCAAGAAAATCTTGGAGGACTTCAAGAAAGATATTGACAGCAACACAATTATAGTAGGGGACTTCAACACCCCACTGTCAAAAATGGACAGGTCTTCCAAACAAAATATCAAGAAGGATATTGTGTCACTTAACAATACGCTAGATGAAATGGACTTAACTAATATATATAGCGCTTTTCATCGCAAAGAAGCAAAATACACATTCTTTGCAATTTACCTGGAACTTTTTCAAAGATAGACCACATGATAGGACTCCAAACAATCCTCAACAATTCAAGAAAATTGAAATCATACCAAGCATTTTCTCTGACCACAAGAGACTGAAACTAGAAACCAACCCCAAAGGAAAAAACCCAAAACAATCAAAATCATGGAGACTGAATAGCATGCTATTAAACAATGAATGGGTCAAGAACGAGATTAGGGAAGAAATCAAAAACTTCCTGGAAACAAATGAAAATGAACTCACAACTACCCAAAACCTATGGGACACAGCAAAGGCAGTCCTGAGAGGGAAGTTCATAGCAATACAGGCCTACCTTAAAAAGATAGAAATATTTCAAACAAACAACCTTACCCTACGCCTACAAGAACTCGAGGACCAACAACAAAGACAGCCCAGAGCAAGCAGAAGGAAGGAAATAACCAAGATCAGAGCAGAGTTAAATGACATAGAGACTAAAGCACAATTCTAAGGATCAATGAATGCAGGAGCTGGTTCTTTGAAAAGATAAACAAAATCGACAAGCCTTTAGGCAGGCTCATCAAGAAAAAAAAGAGAGAGGACCCAAATAAAATCAATTAGAAATGAAAGAGGAGAGATTACAACTGATATCACAGAAATACAAAGGATTGTAAGAAATTACTACGAAGAACTGTATGCCAAGAAATTTGAAAACCTAGGTGAAATGGACACATTTCTAGAAAAATATAATCTTCCAAAACTGAATAAAGAAGAAGCAGAAAACCTGGATAGACCAATAACAGTAGACGAAATTGAAGCAGTCATCAAAAAACTGCCAGCACACAAAAGCCCTGGACCACATGGTTTCACAGGAGAATTCTACAAAGCATTTAAGGAAGAGGTAACCACTATCCTTCACAGACTATTGAAAAAATCCAAACTGATGGAAGATTCCCAAACTCTTTTTATGAAGCCAGCATCATCCTAATCCCAAAACCAGATAAAGACACAACAAAGAAAGAAAACTTCAGGCCAATATCACTGATGAACATAGACGTAAAAATTCTCAACAAAATATTGGCAAACCGCATCCATCAATATATTAAAAAGATCATACACCATGACCAAGTGAGATTCATCCCAGAGATGCAAGGATGGTACAATATTCGCAAATCAATAAACATAATACATCAAATCAACAACAACAAAGTCAAAAATCACATGATCATATCAATAGATGCGGGAAAAGCATTTGATAAGATACAGCACCCATTTCTGATAAAAACACTCAGTAAAGTGGGAATAGAGGGAGCAGTCCTCAACATAATAAAGGCCATATATGAGAGACCTACAGCCAACATCATACTCAATGGACAAAAATGTAGAGCTTTCCCAGTAAGATCAGGAAGAAGACAAGGATGCCCTCTCTCACCACTCCTATTCAACATAGTATTGGAAGTCCTAGCCACATCAATCAGACAAGAAAAAGCAATAAAGAGCATCCAAATTGGAAAGGAGGAAATGAAACTGTCAGTGTTTGCAGATGACATGATAGTGTACATGGAAAATCCTATAGACTCCACCAAAAAACTACTCGACCTAATAAATGAATTTGGCAAAACAGCTGGATACAAAGTTAATACTCAGAAATCAAAGGCATTCCTGTATACCAACAACGAAACTTCAGAAACAGAAATCAGGACAAAAATCCCATTTGATATACCAACAAGAACAATAAAATACCTAGGAATAAACCTAACCAAGCAAGTAAAAGACCTGTACTCAGAAAGCTACACAAAATTGAAGAAAGAAATTAAGGAAGACACAAACAAATGGAAGCATGTACCATGCTCATGGATTGGAAGAATTAACATCATCAAAATGGCCATACTGCCCAAAGCAATTTATAGATTAAATGCAATCCCTATTAGAGTACCCATGACATATTTCACAGATATAGAACAAACATTTCAGAAATTCATATGGAACCATAAATGACCCCAAATAGCTGCAGCAATTTTGAGAAAGAAGAACAAAGCAGGAGGGATCACAATACCTGATATCAAACTGTATTACAAGGCCACTGTAATCAAAACAGCCTGGTACTGGCATAAAAACAGGCACATAGACCAATGGAACAGTTTAGAGAGCCCAGAAACAAACCCAAGTCTTTATGGTCAATTAATATTTGACAAAGGATGCAGGACCATAAAATGGAGCAAAAACAGCCTCTTCAACAAATGGTGTTGGGAGATCTGGACAGCTACGTGCAAAAAAATGAAAGTCGATCACCAACTTATGCCATACACAAAAATAAACTCAAGGTGGATAAAAGACTTCAATATAAGTTGTAACGCCATAAAAGTCCTCGAGGAAAACATTGGCAGGAATATCTCAGATATTCCACACAGCAACATCATCACAGACATGTCCCCTAAAGCAAGGGACATAAAGGAAGGAATAAATAAATGGGACCTCATAAAAATAAAAAGCTTCTGCATGGCTAAAGAAAACAGCACCAAATTACAAAGAGAAACAACAGTATGGGAAAACATATTTGCCAATGATACCTCAGACAAGGGCCTGATCTCCAAAGTATATAAAGAACTCACACGACTCCACTCCAAGAAGACAAACGACCCAATTAAAAAATGGGCAAAGGACTTGAACAGACACTTCTCCAAGGAGGACATACAGAGGGCCCAGAGACATATGAAAAGATGCTCAGCACCACTAGCCATCAGAGAGATGCAAATTAAAACCACAATGAGGTGCCATCTCACACCAGTCAGAGTGGCCAACATCAACAAATCCACAAACAAATGTTGGAGAGGATGCGGAGAAAAGGGAACCCTAGTGCACTGTTGGTGGGAATGCAGACTGGTGAGGCCACTGTGGAAAAGAGTATGGAATTTCCTCAGAAAACTAAAAATGGAACTGCCTCTTGACCCAGCAATTCTGCTGCTGGGATTTTACCCTAAGAACCCTGAAACACCTATCCAAAAGAACCTGTTCAGCCCAATGTTCATAGCAGCACAATTGACAATAGCCAAGTACTGGAAGCAACCTAAGTGCCCATCAGCAAGCGAGTGGATCCAAAAACTATGGAATATTTACACAATGGAATTCTATGCAGCAGAGAGAAAGAAGGATCTTATACCCTTTGCAGCAGCATGGATGGAGCTGGAGAGCGTTATGCTAAGTGAAATAAGCCAGGTGGTGAGGGACAAATACCATATGATCTCACCTTTAACTGGAACATAATAAATAGAAGAAAGAAGAAACAAAATATAACCAGAGACATTGAAGTTAAGAACAATCTAACAATGGACGGGGGGAGTGTGGAGGGGACAATGAGGAGAGGGGATTACAGGAACTACTAGAAAGGACACATGGACAAAATCAAGGGGGAGGCTGGAAGTGGGGAGGGACGGGGGTTTGGCTGGGGTGGGGTGGAGAGATGGGGAGAAAAGCCACACAACTGTAATTGAATAACAATAAAAAATTAAAATTTAAAAAACAAACAAATAAATAAATAAATAAATAAATATCATGTGTCTTGCAATGGGCCTCTTTGGGTTCCTCTTGGTTGGGATTCTCTGTGTTTCCTGAATTTGTGTGACTTTTTCTCTCGTCACATTAGGGAAATTTTCCATCATTACTTTTTCAAACAGGTTTTCTATCCCTTGTTCTTCCTCTTCTCCTTCTGATATCCCTATTATATGGATATTGTTACGTTTCATGTTGTCCTGCATTTCCCTTAACTCCTCTTTTTCTTTCTGAGCCTCTTTTCCTTTTCTTGCTCATTCTGAGTGTTTTTTTCCTCCTTGTTTTACAGCTCGCTGATCCGGTCCTCTGCTTCATCAAGCCTGCTTTTGATTCCTTCTACTGTGTTCTTCAGTTCAGAAATTGTATTCTTCATTTCCTCTTGGCCCTTGTTTATAGTTTTTATTTCCTCTTTCATGTTGATGTAGTTTGCAGTGAGTTCATTGTACTTTCCCTGTAGTTTCTGGTAATTCTCTGTGAGCTCAGTGAGCTTCCTGATAACCATTGCTTTGAACTCAGTATCTGATAGTTAGTTGACTTGCCTCTTTTTCAGTTAGCATTGTTTCTGAGGCTTCCCCCTTTCTTTCATTTGGGGATTGTCTCTTTGTGGTCCCATTGTTTGTGAGAGTCTTCATGTTAGCCTCTGCTTCTTAAGTTGCTCTCTTCTGACCCCCTGGATTTATGGTCCAAACTTCTGTGGTAGGAGACCTGTGAGATTCAGTGGTGCAGTCTCCTTGATCTACTGAACTTGCTGCTCTTAGGATGTCATTTTTGTTTGCTCTGTGTATGTTTTTGGTTTTTGTTTGTCATTGGGTCTTTCTTTGGTTAGTCCTTCCAACCAGCTAGTTATCTGAGCATCAGTCTGTTCCTGACCTCTTATTTTATGTTGTGCAGGTGTGGGCAGGTTTTGTTGGAGCTGGTTTTTCTGTGCGTACAAGGTTTTGAGGCTTTTCTGTTGCTCTTATTCAGTTGTTTGTTCTTAGTAACTCCTTCACTATTTAGTTGTATTTCCAGATAGTTCCTGGGTTTAGTTAATGTGACTTCCACTACCTCCTTCACCT
This sequence comes from Desmodus rotundus, assembly GCF_022682495.2. NCBI lineage: Eukaryota > Metazoa > Chordata > Mammalia > Chiroptera > Phyllostomidae > Desmodus > Desmodus rotundus. Next base: position 75,333,282 of record NC_071394.1, on the reverse strand, counting down.
TCTTCTGTTCTTAGCTGTTGGTTGTTCCTTTGTTGGTGGGTTTCCTCTTCCAGGAGGTATCCTGGTGTTCACAGCTTCTGCGTACTCTTTTTGTGATAGGTTGTAGGGGGAAGGAGAAATGGTTTAAGGCAGCAGGGGTGTATTATGTGATATTTAAAGTACCAGTCCGTAGAGTATAGATAGGAGATCCTTTGGATATATATAGTGTTAATTGTGATAATTGACTCACCTAGCCAGTTTTAAGAAAAGGTGGAAATAAGATAAGACTCTTGTTGGGGGGTGGGGGATTGTGAGTTGGATCTAGAAAGCTGAAAGCTTGTGGGATGTCAGATTATGAGGTAAAGTGAGAGTAAAGGGTAGAAAATAGGTGTAATGTGTGAGAGAATAGATTTAACTACACCAGTAATAAAGTTCAGGAAACAGTGAAGTGGGTGAGATCTGGGAGGGATTCTGTCTGGTGTTTAAAGATGTTTGGAACAGCTATTATTTACAACAGTAATGGAGCAACAATCACATGACAGAATCTATGTGATCTGGATAACTAGAATAGGGAGTGTAGGTCCTAGAGTAGTGTGCTAAAGGAATACAAGTGAAGTAAAAGACCTTTAATTAACAATACACTATGAAAGTGAGAACAAGGGGAAACCAGTCAAATACAAATTAACCAGTCAAGTGAAGAAGACTAAACCAAAAGATGAGAGATACAAAAATACTAATAAAATGAGTGATGTAAGAATGATGAAAAAAATAATAATACAGATATACAATAACTTGCAATTTCTCTGGAGTAGTAAAGCAAATTTGTTTCACTGTCTCAGCTGTTGGGATGCCCCGTCTTTGGGTCCAATTCTAGTCTTTTCAGAGTTCCAGGTTTTATTGTCTCACTTGTGGGGATTAAAAAAAATAAAAATAAAAATAAAAGAAGACAGAAGGAAGAAGAGATATAAAAGGAGAGAAAGAAGGAGTAGAACAAGAAAGCAGGAAAGGGAGGAAGAAGGTGTTAAAAGAAAGAAAAGTAATAATAAAATAATAATAAAGAATTACTTTAAAATGGGGGAAAAAAAAAAAAAACCAAGCCTGCTCGCTTCAAACTGTCCATGACAGTTTTGCTGGTGTTTTTGGCTGCAGCCAACCCAGGGGGCCTAGCCCAGCTCTTCTCCCTTCCCGACTAGCATTCGGGCAGCCTCTGGCCCAGTTCTCCAGTGGCCCCTGGACCCACAAGTTCAGGCACTCACCCTCCTCCTGGATATGGGTGCAGGAGCGGGGCCTTCAGTGATTCACACTCTCCTTGGTGCCTGTGGTCTTGGGTCCCTCCAAGGTGCGCACAGTCCCCCTTCCCTGTGGTTTCAGGTCCCTCCCTCAGGTGTGCACTCTCCCTGGTGCTTTGGGTTTGGGCTGGGTGGGCAGCCTGGTGTAGAGAAGACTAGAGCTGCTGGTGCAGAAGAATTCCCCAAAGTGCCCCCGAGGGTCTTTTTGTTTTTGAGAAAATCCTCCTGCTCAATCCTGCTGCTCCATACAAGGAAGGGCCTGTCCTCTCACACAGCCCACATCTCCAGCTATACCAGGGACTGTCCAGGCCCCACATGGCCCAACTCTCAACTTTCCCCAGCAGGTGACCACAGTCTCTGTGCGTTTACCACTTCGTCTTTATTCCCCTCCCTGCGACTTCAGGCAACCAGGTCTCTCTCTGTGCTGCTCAAGCCTTGTTTGGCAGGGGAAGGAGCCTTTAACTCAGCTGTCTCCCAGGAGTCTTGCAGCAGGCTCAGCGGGTGTGGGCATGTGGTTGCAGCTGCCCTGGTCCCCACGCTGGTCCCAGGGACCTTTTTGTCCTGAAGCAATCCCCTTACCGTCTGTTTTTTCAGTGTCCTCTATACTTTTTGGTCTCCTGTCTTCATAAATGCTGGGGTACTGTTGGCTGTTCGCTTTGTTCCTCAGTAGATCGGCTAGGTGTTTCACCTGTGAGCAGAGGGAAGTGGACTCTGCTCCCACCTATCTTGCCACCATCTTAAGCCTTTCCTAACTTTTCTTTTCTATGTAAATCAGATGATAGCAGAGTCCACTTCCTTTAGTTTACTGCTAATACTCAGATCCTGTAATAGTTTTTCACACTTATTAAATACTCAATTCATATTTTCTTGAATAAATGAATCAATAAGTCCTCTTAACAATCCTGAAAATTATACATTCATTGTATTACTGAATAAACTAAGCCTAGAGGAGCTTGAGAAACATGTCCAGGGGTTAGGTAGTGAGCCAAGATTCAATCTTAGGTCCATCTAATTCCATAGTGTCTGAGATACAAAATATAGAGCTGGAATCAAATGATTTCTTAAAGTCCCTTGAAGCAGTAGAGCCATGGTTCTATGATAATATACAGGCTTTTTAGAGGTCGTTGCTAAATATGGAGTCATTGCTTATAAAAATATTTATTAAGGTTGTAGTAAAACTGAGGCCTCTAGAGATAAAACTGTTAGTAACTAGTTTTTATTTTTTATTCAATAAATATTTAGTGAGGATTTTATTATGTACCTGAACCCAGATGTATTTTATTTATTTTTAAGGTTTATTTTTTATTCTCATTTAAGAGAGAGGGGGAGAAGGAGAGAGACAGAGAAACATCAATGTGAGATAGAAACATTGACCAGTTGCCTTCAGCACACATCCAGACTGCAGACTAAACCCACAACCTACGCATATGCCCTGGCCAGGAATTGAACAAACAATCCTTCCATGTATGGGATGGCGCCCCAAACAACTGAGCCACTCTGATAGAGAACTTCATAAGACTTTTCACAGTAGCTGAAATTATTATCATTTCTATTTTACACATGAAGAATATAAAACAAAGTCAAGTCATACAAATTGCTGAAATTCACAGCTATAATGTAGCCAAACCTAGATTCAATTCAGACTTTGAAACTACAAATTTTAAGTACCTGAAATGCTTGTATCCTCTCCTTGCCTGTTCCACCCTTTTGACAAGTCTGAGTTCAGCATCTTGAAACCCAGGAGCCTTCCTCTCGTGGTGTACAATTTATGGTATATTCCTCATGTGTACCACTGCTCTGCACTCCTCTCTGGCAGGTATCCTATTAACCTCTACAGCCATACTCTTAGCCTCCCATGCTTACACATAGCAGATAAGCAATCAATGTGGCCTGAGTTGGTTATATAAATGATGCAAAAGAAGGTGCTTTGTGGATACCTGAGACACATTTTCCAAATTTTCCAGGATGACCACTTCTGAACTTGTTTGAACTACCACATTGCTTCTGACCTTCTCAAAGTTTTTAATCACTTGCATTAGAATCTCTTGGGGTGCTTTTCCCACCTGGGCTTATTGAATCAAGAACATTGTAACAATAGCCACAGGGGAGGGGATAGTGGGGAGAGGGGTCTATGTGAGCTACTATAAAGGACACAAGGACAAAATCAAGGGAGAGGGTAGAGGTGGGGGAGGGAGTTGGGACTGGCTGGGGTGGGGTGGAGGAAAGGGGAGAAAATGAAGACAATTGTAACTGAATAAAAATAAATAAAAAATATATATCTCAGGGTGGGATCTTCCCAAACTCGACATGTTTTGTTCCAAATGTCTTCATGTCATTGGAGAAAATCTCTTTGTGTTTCAGGTGTTAGCTTAGAAGTCCCAGTGTCTATGAATAATTCTTTTTACCCCAGGCTAAAGGTGAAATGTCCCTTCTTTGTGATCTCGTTGATTGCACTGGTATTTAGCGATTTGCAATATACTTGCATCTTTACTTGTAATTCTCCTTTTGAGTTCCTTGGGGCCAGTTTCTCTAGGTGTCAATTACAATCCCTGGTATATAGCAGGTGGTCAATAATAAAATAGACAAATGTACAAATTTAGCATGGAGATCACATTTTGCATCCCCCCACCCTGTTCCCAGCCATTTTCTCAGTTGCAGGATTCAAGTTATGATTACTAGTCATAGGGGAGCATACGGAAACCACAAGAGTTGATGGAATTGTTTGTTGTACTGATATAGTTTAAGAAGGACACAAATGTGGTAAATTTAGGTGTTAATGGGGCAAGAGCTCTAGCCTCCTAAATAGTTCCTGGGCAAGCTTGACATGGCTTCCGTGAAAATTCATGATGAAACAAATAACGACAAACACATAATTTTGCAAACCAGAGCATTTCAAACAAAACACACTCCTTTGGCCATCCAAACTAACTACAAATTAAGGGAGCCACCATCATTTTCTCTTAAAATCTAGAATGTTTTCATGTCCTGATGCTATGTAGCAGGTGCTCCATTCATTATGCAAACATTTAATAAATGTTTATATACTATAGTTAGTAGCCTTCATACTCATGTATGTGGCAAAGAAAAAAATGCCCTTGGAAATCATTTCCTTTGTGGCCTGCATGTTCACACAAACCTGTCTTTGGAGAGGAGAGGAAAATCTACTTTATTCAAGTAACCAATGAGCTGGTGGTTTTAGAAAGATTCTTGAATCACTACAGAAAATATTCTTAGGTTTGGTCTTGAGTTTGTTTCTTAGTAGCCAGGTGGCCTCAGATAAGACACTCTACTACCCTTAATTATTATTATTTTTATACTTACTTGTCAGAGGAGGAAAATTCCAGTCCTTTTGTTAGCTCATTGCTTTATTCTGAGGATTTAATAAGACAATGTGCTAATGAGAGTTTATCTTGTCTATAATAAACAGTCATGTAACAGATATGAAGAATAAATAAGCAAATAAATGAATGCATATGAAAGATCTTTAGAGGTACTTGCCAAAAGATTAGAAATTTCCAAAGAAAGTTATTCCTGAGGGATTCAGGCTTCTTCTTACTCAGCCCAAATCAGTCAATTTCACTATCTGAACATTGTGCTATATAGAGTAGGCCATGATTGGACCACATATGGATAAATTTTAGTAGAAAAGAACAGTAAAGACTTTCTGAAGGAAGGAATGATTGGAGCCCAAGTGGGATGTTCCAGGGTGAGGCCATGGATTGTCAAACCTTGGGACCCATGGTAACTGAAAATGGTGGTGGGTGGGGGAGAGCAGAGAGGAGCCTCATCTGAAAAGCCAGCTTCTTGTACTCCTGAAAGTTTCCTAATTATATACAGAGTTCTGTACATTAGGCATGAGATCATAAGCAGTTGTGTGTTAATGTTTAACAATTAATTCTTCAGAAAAAAAGCCTTAATGAAGCATTAACTGATTCCCATGGTGGCTGATTTCAAGCCACCAATGGTTTAACAACAGGTTCATAAAACTTCTGAAATTTAATGATCAGCTCTCATGAGCCAGTGTAACCAACTCCAGAGAGACATGGGATAAGTTAACTATGAAACTGTAAAAAGTTACTACAGAAGATTTCAAAGAACAGAGAGAATTACCTAACAGACTTCCATGTTCCCATTACCTAGCTTTAGTAATTATCAAACCAGGCAAAATTTTGTTTCACCTGTACTTCATTTGTTTCTTTCATCCCTAGATGGATTATTCTGAAGCATGTGCTTCAACATGTCTCTAAAACATAAGGACTCTTTAAAAATAAACCACAATACAAAAAATTCTAACAGTAATTCCTTAATACTGTGAACTAACTATTCGCTCAGTGTTGAAACTTGCCCGATTGCATACAAAGGGAGGGGTGTAGAGCTGGTCTATTCAAATAGGGATCCAAACAAGACCTACACATTTCATTTAGTTGATAATTTTCTTGTTTATTTTAACCTACAGGTTCCCTTTTCCTTTCTCCACCCTTTTGTTTTTCTTAGCAATTTACATGTTGGGAGAATTAGTTCACTTGTCTTGTAGTTTTCCAGTCTGGACTTTGCTGATTGTACTGCTATGGTGTTCCTAATGTGTTCTCCTGTCCCTTATTTTTGTCTATAAAGCACTGACTGGATCTTAAGGCTATGTACTTTATGTCCTATGTGTGGGTTTATGCACACACATGCATAAAGATCTTTCACAGGAAGGGTATAACTTTTCCATTGCCTCCTATTAGGGAACACATTGTGTCTGGTTGTATCTCTTTTAGTGATATTAAGATTGATCAGTGTGTTGAGCATGAAATGGATGACATTTAACGTTAGCAGAAAAAAAAACACCCAAAATCTGAGATATTTTCTTAGTCTTAAAGATGACTTTACCACAAACACATAAATCAATGTACAAATATAAACAGTTACTAAATAAACCCATCTATTTTATTCATGATCACTCCACATTTGAAAGCTCTTGCTGTCTTTATTTTCTTTGAACTGAAGTTGCAGCTTTAACTAGGAAACCATAAATCCCATATTTTATGAAATATGGCTTCATCAGTAGTGCAGATTAGAAAGCATTCCTTGCTAATTTTTCTTCTTAGCATTTGTTTGGTAAGTAGTGAGCATTCACTTTTATTTCTTTCAGGAAAAATACAGCAAAAGTTGCTTCAACCTTTTAGAAACTTTATTTCTTTAATGTTTAATATTTGATGGAAAGTGTATTACTAGGTACATTTGAATCTGCCAGGTTGTACTGAAAGTATTTGAAGGGTGCCTAAGATATGGGCAGGTGAACAAGTGCTATCACCTGGAGTTTGGCTAATGCTTCTAACTTGCTCTAGCCACTATTTAGGCCTTAATACACTTAGAGTTTGCTCTTCTAATTTGAACTGTGTGAGACTTCGGCTGGAGGGTAGTTCTGTGTCTTGGTGATAAAAGAACATAAAACAGCCCAGTGTCTGATCAGTCTCCCTGGCTGTAGGGGCATCATGTCTAATAGCATCTCCACACAGTTTGTGCCAATTTGCTTGCAATAGTTTCCTTTTCTGTGGGCTTGCTGCTCAGCAGGCCCTGAAGCAATCTATGAATAACTTCCCAACAGATGCTGTTTATGAATTGAAGCAAATGGTTTCCCTGTTTCTCTTTTTTCTCACTTCAATAATTTTCAGTTACATTATGATGAATATTTATAGTCCTGTAGCAGTGCACAAAAATGGAGAACAAGCAGACCTGGGCATTGTTTCATACGTGAGTACTGTTCTAATGGGTTTTGGCTGACTGGTTTTAATAATGTTCTCGTGATGGACTGAAAAGAGGATGCAAATTGTAGATCAGTCATTATCATTCACTGTTTTAGCAGGATGGGCGTTGACGGAGCAGTGGTTGCATCCACCCCACACACATGGCACCTAACTTACCAAACAACCTGGCATGCAGTATGTCTGTCTCCTCTTTGCACTTCTTATGGGCCATTTCAAATACTTGACTTTGACAGAGACTCTGACACTAATATAAGAGCTCGTTAAGTTTGTGTTTACCACTTTCTACCGGTGGTCCCATTTGTGATTCAAGTGACTAACTGCATTAGAAATTGCAGCCCAACTAACATATCCCTAGAATTAAAATGTAAAATCACAAGGAATGTTTTGGTTTTGATTTGTGGGTCTTTTATAGAAAGTTATTGGGCCACGTTTTACTCTAAAATATCTTTTTCAAAACGTTTCATAATTCCATGTTCTCTTCAATATTACAAAAATAAGAGGACTTTTATATAAACAAATTTCCTAAATTTGATTCTAAGGAAACTACTCAAGTCTTCAGTGGCTTCTGTTTCAAGGAGCTGATATACCTTACTTGCATTTTCTATTTACAATAATGATATAGGTAACCAGGCTATAGTTTCCAAGCCATTTACTGTATTATATTGGTCCACAGACAAGTAATTGCCCATTTGGCTATTTGCTTATAAATTTGAGTGATGAAAATTGTATGTAAATATGTATACACATGCACAGTGAATATAAATTGAAGCTTCCAAAAATATTCAAATTCTCCCATTTTCTACTCCTGTATTATGAACTACTCACCAACTGAAATGAAACCATATTCATTATGCATGCAAACCCCCAATATTGCCACCACCTATCATTTGCATGCTATACACAAAGGCTGTCCTGTAACACAATAATAAACATTAAGAAAAGGAAATTTAAAGAGGAATGTGCTTCTTGCTCTAACTGCAAAAGATGTAAAGAGTGATTTTCCTTTGGGAAAACAAAGTATAACCCACCATCATGATATAGTTGCAAAACTCATGAAGAGCTGAAGAATTTAATATTTGATAGAGCAATGTTATGTCTAAAGAAACTAATATACAACATAATGCCTAAAAGTGATTAAACTGCTGCAAAAATACAAAAATAAGAAACTCTGGAAAGATTTCCAGGCCTGAAGCAAAAGAGCCAAGAATAGACTGAAGTCCCTACTCTTGAGGAATAATTCACCATAGTATGTTTCCATTTGTTTTCAACAATAGTAATAGATTGTAAAAGTAAAAGATTTAAGCAGTACATGAAGCTAATGTGAAAATTGCTCTACTCATTAGGATAACCATAGTAGACAGTGATTTGTATGTAATTTTAGGTTATTTATTAAATATGTAGCATTCACATAGGAATGCTTTTCTTCATATGCAATATTTTCTTTCATGATTGGACATTTTTAGATCTTTATTTTCTTTTTGCCTCTAAGTCTGTGATCAACAAATCTTCTGATTTCTAGGTAGGCAAGTCTTTTATTCAATTTTTTTCTCCTATATCACTCCTTTACCCTAAAGTAACTTAGAGCTTCATTTTAAGTATAATTTTTTAAAAAACAGTATGAGGCCTTGGGAAAATTGTCACTTTCTTAGTGTGGACACAACATCTAAGAGTGAGTTCACTTCCCCATGAATGAGGGCTGCAAAATGCTATTGGGTATAGAGACTTGTGTGTGAGAAACTGAGGCCTAGAGTGTTCTAAGGTCACGCTGGCCCTGCTGAGATTTGAATGTAGGTATCTGTGATGCCAAAGACAATCTTCTTGACCAGAGTGCTCCGCAGCCTATCTGGAACTCCCTAGAGCCTGGAGGTGTGAAGAGCACATGATAGAAGGGGCTATCTCATAGGTAGCATGCTTCAGATTCACATTCTAGTTCAACCTGTTCCTATCAACAAATCCTCCCGTTTCCCTGACTCAAAAGGCTGCAGGTGTCCTTACATCAAGCAAAAATTGGGGCAGCATAAATTTTGGAAGTCATCTGCATAATACTTATGTATATGTGTGTCCCCAAAGTCTAGAAACATAAGCCAGTATATCACTGTATAATGTTATCAAAGAAATCTTCAAATTATAGGAGATAAAGTATTATCTGTGTTTCAGACTTTATGGGAATTCTAGAGATGTTTTCTTTCTAGAGAAAAAGAAAAAGATGTTTTTCTTCTTAAAAGTATGCTTTGATTCATTATGGTATTAAATATATTATTGTTTGATTCCTTATCTAAAGTGACTAAATTGCTTTGTCATGTCTTTCGTATCTATCCTTTCTTATCTGTTCTATCATATTCCCCCCAGTAATTCATTTATCCATTCATCTCTTCATTCATTTGACAAAAAATATTTGTTGACCAATTACTGGCAGGCAGTATAGTAAGCACTAAAGATTTCTAGTTAATAAGATAGACCTTGAACCCACCGTAAGGGAATCATACCGCTAATAGGGTTTACAGCAAAACCTAAAGCTTATTATGACATAGTGAGATAAATGTCAAAATAAATAAGGGAAATATTATATAAACATTCCTGGGGAGGTGGGCCTTGGGGTGGGAATGATGGTATATAAACAGAGACCTGAAGGACATGTAAGAATTCACAGTGAAAAATGAAAGAATAAGATAAAAATGTTTTATGCAAAGGGACCAAGATATGTAAAGTCCAAGTGGGAGAAAATCATAGCTTATTGAAGAAATGAAAGGAGGTCTGTGTGTCTGTTCTCAGTGTATAATGGGTCAGTGGGAGCCTGGGTGGAGATGGAGTCAGAAGAAAGACATCATTAGAGATGAAGACTTAGGGAGATAAGGAGTTGTGATTGGGCCTGACTTACAAAGGTTGAGGAATTCCTGGTAAATACCTTGCATCCCATTATTGAGAGTAGTGGAAAGTCAAAATAGGTTTTACGCAGAATAATGACATGAATTTTCATTTGGAAAGATCGCTGGGAACACAGCATGTCAGGTACATTGGGAAAGCAAGCCTGAAGGCAGAGAGGCCACTTAGAATGCTATTGTGGTCCAGTTGAGAGGTAATGGTGGTCATAACTTAGAGTGTCCAGAGAATAGACAGACTAATATCCTTAGTCAGAAACCACATCATTGCTTACCAGTATTTTCTTCAATCTGACCTTCAAAAAGATTCCCAGGTGAAGCTTGCTCCTTCAGACCTTAAAATGCAATGGAAACATACAGTTGGTATCCATAGGAATTCTTTATAGTCTCCTGGAAAAAAGTTCCTTTCTGTCTTCCAGCCTTTTCATATTGTTCTTGTTTCCCTTGTCTGTCTTATCTATGTCCTCTGTCATTCTTTCATATAAATTTGTAATGTCACATAAATTTGGTATATCTTCAAGAATTGTGGTGTTGGGTACACATGGGATTAAGTCCTGGGCTTGTTTTTAAATATCTGAGTAACCTAGGAAAAGTTTCTTAACCTTCTGAACTTCAGTTTACTTACTTTTGAAATGGACATTATCATCATCACTACTATCACAATATTTGCCTTCCGGCTTTAAAACCAAACATAATCCATCACAATAACCTTTATAGTGTGTGGTTCATTTGGCCAGGACAGGGTCACATGATTTGTAATAAGCACATCCAGGGAATTCCAATCCATAGGGTAGAAATAGAACATTAGTCCATGTTTCTTTTTCATTAGGTACACATACTATTTTAAATATTTTGAGATAATATAAACTGAAGGTTCCAGTATTGGGAAAAATCAATTAGAGTTTATAAAACACTAATGTTAATTAACAAGTATAGGTTCTAAATTATTTTAGAAACTGTATATAAACCTTATATTGTTTTACTTATATAACTCAATAAATAGAAGTTTAACTATACTTGACCCAGTCATCATAAATGTATACATTTCAAGAACTTCTATAAAGGACACATGGATAAAACCAAGGGGGAGGGTGGAAGCAAGGTGGGGAGGTGGGTTTGGCTGGGGTTGGGGAGAAAATGCAGACAACTGTAATTGAACAACAATAAAGTAATTTAAAAAACAAATAAAAAATAAATATACTATTTAAAAAGCATATTTTAAAAGCACAGAAAGTAACTAATGGCAATTTCTTATAAAAATTACAAAATATAACCAGAGACATTGAAGTTAAGAGCAGTCGAACAATAGCCAGAAGGGACTGGGGAGGGGATAGTGGGAAGAAGGGTTTTCAGGAACTACTATAAAGGACACATGAACAAAACCAAGGTGGAGGGTGGAGGCAGGGGAGGGTGGTGGGATTGGCTGGGGAGGAGTGGAGGGGTGGGGAGAAAATGCAGACAACTGTAATTGAACAACAATAAATAAAAAGTTTTTTAAAAATAAATAAATAATTACTTTTCATCCTTGGACAAAAAGTTCAGAGCCAATCAAAAACCGGTCAATATAAATGGTAATATAAACCATGATTAAGAATGACAAATAGGTGCTCGTATGATGTTAAATAATGTGTTTGTAGAAATAAAAATCCAAAGTAACACTTAAAAGCCAAACCATCAATGTCTAAAGGATGCATACTGGTAGCATTCCTGCCAATATAGTCAGTTAGCGATTGACTATAAATGCCTTATGGGATTGCAAGTACTGGTAGTATGAGTTCTGTGATACTTTGAAGGTAGTTTAGGTTTTCACATACAGAAGAATAATTTTAGCCAACTTTTGACATATGCTTACTGTACTGACAGGCTTATATGGCTTTGAAACTGTCCTGTGGAACAGTCAGGGAAACTTCTGAGGTATATGAGGCTCTTAGAACTTGAAGGGCTGGTGGACATCTCTCATGTGATTGCTGAAGTCAACACTTGTAAGAACTCACACAAAACATTCTGTCCATTTCAAAATGAGGGATTATGAGAAATAAATATAACAAGCACCAAAAGCTTGGAATAATTTTTGATGGCATGTCTAACAGGGAGTCAACTTTGGCAAGCAAACAGGGCTTTCTTGCTGCTACCAAACAGCAAGTGGGGTCCTGCTGCCCCCTGAAACCCTCTAGGCAAAACTCAAGAGTCAAAGTTTTGGTGATAAAGGAAAGTAGTGTTTATTCAAAAGCTTCACAATTGTGGAATGATAGCTTTCCACATGCATTAGTCACTTAAGCCTATCAATTAAGGCTAACTCTTCAACACCTGAGTTCTCTTATCATTCCCCCATTAGTTTTTTTAAAAATATATTTTATTGATTATGCTATTACAGTTGTCCCATTCTTTTTCTCCCCTTTATTCTACTCCACCCTGCACCTCCCCTCCTACCAGCCTTTCCCCACCTTAGTACATGTCCATGGGTTATACATATAAGATCTTTGGCTTATCCATCCCCCATAACATTCTTAACCTCCCCTGGACTGTTTTGTACCTACTATTTATGCTTCTTATTCCCTGTACCTTTTCCCCCATTCCCTATTCTCCCCCAATCCCTTCTCCACTGTTTACTGTTCATATTTTTGTTCATCTTCTTTTTCTTAGATGTCTTTTTAATGTTTCATATAATAAGGGTTTAGTGATGATGAACTCCTCGAACTTGACCTTATCCAAGAAGTACTTTATCTGCCCTTCCATTCTAAAGGATAGTTTTGCTGGATACAGTAATCTTGGATGTAGCTCCTTGTCTTTCATGACTTTGAATGCTTCTTTCCAGCCCCTTCTGGGCTGCAAGAGAAATCTTTTCTTTTGAGAAATCTTTCTTTTGTGAAATCAGCTGATAGTATTATGGGAACTCCTTTGTAGGTAACTCTTTCCTTTCCTCTTATTGCATTTAAGATTCTCTCCTTATCTTTAATCTTGGGTAATGTAATGTTGATGTGCCTTGGTGTGTGCTTCCTTGGGTCTAACTTCTTTGGGACTCTCTGAGCTTCCTGGACTTCCTGGAAGTCTATTTCCTTTGCCAGATTGGGGAAGTTCTCCTTCTTTATGTTTTCAAATAAGTTTTCAATTTCCTGCTCTCCCTCTTTTCCTTCTGGCACCCTTATAATTCAGATGTTGGAACATTTAAAGTTGTCCCAGAGGTTCCTAAGCCTCTCCTAATTTTTTTGAAGTCTTATTTTTTTTTTCATTCTGATCTGCTTGAATGTTTATTTCTTCCTTCTGTCCAAATTGTTGATCTGAGTCCCGGTTCCCTTCCCTTCACTGTTGGATCCTTGTACATTTTCTTTTATTTCACTTGCATAGCCTTCACTTCTGCCTCTGTTTTGTACCTGTACTCAACCATTTCTGTGAGCATCCTGATTACCAGTGTTTTAAACTCTGCATCAGTTGGGTTGGCTATCTCCTCATTTTTTGGTTCTATTTTTAGAGCTATGATCTTTTATTTCATTTGGGGCATATTTTTTTTTGTCTTTGTATGCCTGTTACATGGTAAAGGGTGGAACTTTAGTTATTCACCAGGGCAGGTCAACCCACGTTGCTGCATTGTGGTGGTATACGTGGGGAAGGGGTCAGAGAGGGAACAATGCCCAATGCCACTTGCTCAGCTCTCAGGTGACTTTCAGTCACTTCCCCACTACCCACAAGCAAATTGGGCCCTTCTGGTGCTGATTCCTGGGTGGGTGGGTTTGTGTACATTCTAAGACCCTGTGGGTCTCTCCAACAAACTCTCCTGTGAGACTGGGAGTTTTTCTGAGGGCCACAACCCCCACAGCATTTTTCAGTCAGAAGTTTTGTGGCTTTATTTACCCATGGTGGAACCCTCGGTTGCACAGTCTGCCTTGCTCCCCAGTTGTTCCTCCTGGTTTATCTGCACACAAATGTGGGATCACGTACTCTGCCAGCTGCCACCTGCCACCTCGCCAACCCCCCAGTCCTCCAGCTGCCGCTTTGCCATGAGTCCTCTCTGCCCCTGCTGCCTGTCTCCACCCCTCCTACTGGTCAGGATGAATGTTTCTTCTTTAACACCTTGGCTGTTGGACTTCCATACAGTTCGATTTTCTGGCAGTTCTGGTTATATTTTACTTTTAAATTTGTTCTTGTCCTTCTTTTGGTTGTACAAGGAGGTAATGTGTGTGTACCTATGCCTTAATCTTGGCCAGAAAATCCCCTCTGTTAGTTTTAATTATCTTATTTCTATAAGGTTAGTTTACAAACTAAGACAATATAAGATACAAAAGCCACACAAGTTTTGGAGAATGGCAGGCTTCTGCCTGAGAGTTCATCCCCTCCAGAGCACCCAAAGAAGAATAATCCCACCACCCTCTACCAGGCCATCCTGATCCTAAGCTATGCCCAGAGTTCCTTCCCATCCAAAACACTATCTATTGGGAAATGCAGGCAGCTGCAGCACAATCATCCAGGAGTCTTCCAGGAAGAAGAGATAGAGAGCCAGCAAGCTAGTCTTTTATTTCAAATCTTCTAGCCCATAATTCCATGTGCTCTGGAGGCATTCAACTTCTCAGCCAGTCCCATCTAGACTGTTTACCATTGCCTTGGGTGACCTCCTCCCATGGTCCTTATCTACTTCTCCACAGTGATCTGATCAGATCTCTCTGTATCAATATTCCACATCTCCATGTGGGCTCCAGTTGCACTCTTCTTCAGCAAACATCATTCACACTAGGAAATAATTATTCTCATAATACACAGTACAGAAAATAAAGGTAAAACACCAATGCATTCCGACCAGATAGAGATGACATGAAGATCAATGTATTAGTAAAGGGGCTGAGCATTTGGAAAAAAAAGATACATATCTATTACACCTTTATATCACATAGTTTGTATTTAAATAGGAGTCATATACTAGAAGTATAGCAACACTTCTAAGCTTTCAGTATTTTTAATGAGTACTTAATGTTTTATACTTCTAAATGTTCTATCTGATCAATAGAGATAAAAGGTAACGTACAAAGTTACAGCTTATATTATTAAAGCATACAAATTTAAGTTAATGACTAGTTTTTATTACTTAAAAGTAAATTTCTATTTCAGGTCACTAGCTATTTATTTTGTATTTCACTGTTTGAATGCAATCTCCAAAGGGCTCTGCATATCCAATGTCTACACAGAGATCATTGTCTATAAAATATTATATCTGCATGTCTGACTCAGAATTTGCCTGTGTGAATGACTTTTGGGCTTTGGGATCTTTGCTTTCACTAGGCATCTGGGGAGGTTGAGGACATTTGTGAATCAGAACTTCTGAATGCAGAACATAGTTGTACCAAAACTAGCTGGCAAGATTTACTTTGTCAGGAATAAGGATAGAAATACCTTGTTCCTCTCGCCTACAGAGATTTAAGTGCTAGGATCATCCCATCAATATAGTTAGTTCTTTGCACACAGGCAATCCTGAGAACATTTGCTTTGTTCTTTGTCCTTGGCTTGGAAGATGTTATTAAATAACTTGTTATTTAAATTGTAGACTGTTTTGGGTGTACTTTTAACCCTCTAAGGCACATGCGTCTCATAGACTTGATAGATACACACAGAAAAATGATGAAGTCTTTCAAAGTTAGACTTTGATTTTCTTCTCTCTCTCTCTCTCTCTCTTTTTTTTTTTTTACTGTATGTGCAGAAATAACTTGATACAGTGAAGTGGCTATGTGGGTTGAACTTTTTCCCCAGTTCTACTCAAGCTGTTAACAAGCACTATCTACTGAGTATCTACTATGAGCAGAGGGCTGAACCCCGTCAGTGTAAATATATTGTCTGATTTATTTGTTCAAGAAATTTGTAAAAGAAGACTCTGTAATGCTTCCCCTTCTTATAGATGAATAAACCGAAGCTCAGAATGATTAAATAATTTGTTCAAGAGCACAAATCCAATGTTTTAATCTAGGTATGTTAGATCTCGAAGTTTGTCTATAACCTATGATCCCTTTCTGCTAATTGTGTAGACTTGGTAGGTAATTTCATTTCTGTGGGTGCATTTTTAGCATCTATGTAATAACAGGTTCATAGTAAGTTATATCTAGTGCTTCTTTTAATAATCCAAAAATCTGGATTTAATTAATATTCTTCCACAGGAGGTAATTCAGTGTAATGAATGTCTCTATTCAAGGGGTTTAGTTAATACATTACTAAGCACCTTATTAGTACCTGTTATGGAGGGAGTTTTGCCTATTATTTAAGCTTTCTCATGGCAAGTATCTGGAAAACAGCATTACTGAGTGTTTCTGATGCTTGGGCAAAAAAGTCCTCCCCAAAACTAAAAATTAAAGGTAAATTTATATAATTGCAAGACTTTAAGTGCTCATGTTTTATTCCAGGAATTGTTAGGACAAAAAGAATTAAATGGGTTGTAAGAACTGATTCACAGCAAACTGTAACAATCAACTAACATTTTATTTCTTAATGACACCTGTTGCATCTCTAGGGCCTACCCTAGGAAGATTTAAAAAAAAAACAGAGTCCTTTCTAAACTCAATTAAGAACACCACAAGTGATAGCCCCTTTTTCCTGTGTTTTCTCCCAGCATGAAACGATTCAGTCAGAAATAGCACGATAATATCGCAGATGTTCCTTTGCTCGGATAGCTGGTTATTGCTTATCTCAAAGATATTTTAATACAAACACACAACTGTTCATCCTGTTTTATGGCTGTCAGAATTTTGCCTCATATTTAACAAATGGAAGTTTATGAGCAGATGTATTATTGAGTCAGATTCACTTTTTCCCTCATTATGTTGCATGGAAAAGCTAAATGCTGGTGAGAATTAACCACATGTGCACTGGCTATGGGAAGCAGGTCATTCATCTGTCAGTTCCCACCAGTTCCATCGCTCTGTAAGCTTTATTTTCCATTGTTAAGACCAAAAGATCAAAATCTGATTCCAGGATCTTTAGCAAAAATCTCCTCCATTCTTTTTTTAAAAATATATTTATTTATTATGCTATTACAGTTGTCCCATTCCCCCCCCCCCGTCACTCCACTCCATCTTGCCCACCCCCTCCCTCCCACATTCCCCCCCTATAGTTCATGTCCATGGGTCATACTTATAAGTTCTTTGGCTTCTACATTTCCTACACTATTCTTACCCTCCCTCTGTCTATTTTCTACGTACCATTTATGCTATTTATTCTCTGTACCTTCCCCCCCTCTTGCCTTCCCACTCCCCTGTTGATAACCTTCCATGTGATCTCCATTTCTGTGGCTCTGTTCCTGGTCTAGTTGTTGGCTTAGTTTGCTTTTGTTTTTGTTTTAGGTGTGGTTGTTAATAACTGTGAGTTTGCTGTCATTTTTAATGTTCATATTTCTGATCTTTTTCTTAGGTAACTCCCTTTAACATTTCATATAATAAGGGCTTGGTGATGATGAACTCCTTTAACTTGACCTTATCTGAGAAGCACTTTATCTTCCCTTCCATTCTAAATGATAGCTTTGCTGGATAGAGCAATCTTGGATGTAGGTCCTTGCCTTTCATGACTTCAAATACTTCTTTCTAGCCCCTTCTTGCCTGTAAGGTTTCTTTGGAGAAATCAGCTGACAGTCTTCTGGGAAGTCCTTTGTAGGTAACTGTGTCCTTTTTGTTGCTGCTTCTAAGATTCTCTCCTTATGTTTAATCTTGGGTAATATAATTATGATGTGCCTTGGTGTGTTCCTCCTTGGGTCCAGCTTCTTTGGGACTCTCTGAGCTTCCTGGACTTCCTGGAAGTCTATTTCCTTTGCCAGATGAGGGAAGTTCTCCTTCATTATTTGTTCAAATAAGTTTTCAATTTTTTGTTCTTCCTCTTGTCCTTCTGGTACCCCTATAATTTGGATGTTGGAATGTTTAAAGATGTCCTGGAGGTTCCTGCTCCACTCTCTGCAGGATTGCAGTCACTCCCTCTGCTACCCACAATCAAATTGGGCCCCTCTGGTGCTGGTTCCTGAGTGGGTGGGCTTGTGCGCACTCTAGGCCCCTGTGGGTTTCTCCAACGATGTCTCCTGTGAGGCTGGGAGTTTCTCCTGCTGCTGCCCCAACCCCCATGGGCATTTTCACTAGAGGTTTGAGGCTTTATTTCCCTGCTGGAGCCCTGGGCTATGCAGTCTGCTTCGTTCCCCGCTGTTTGTCTGGTTTATCTATGCACAAATGTGGGGCCATAGGGTGCTACCCACCGCTCTGCCTGCCCCATTCTCCGCCACCCTGAGTCCAGCCCTCTTGATTTATCTGTGTGCGACTGTAGGGTCACAGGGTCTGCTAGCAGTCAGACTGCCTGCTCCGTTCCTCCCACACTCTGCCAGTCTCAGTCCCTCCAGGGCAACTGGAGTCCTCTCCACCCCAGCTGCCCGTCTCTGCCCCTCCTACTGGTTTGGATGAATGTTTATTTTTTATCTCCTTGGTGTCGGACTTCCTTGTCGTTCGATTTTCTGTCAGTTCTGGTTGTGCAAGGAGGCACAGTGTGTCTGCCTACACTGCCATCTTGGTTCTCCTCCATTCTTGATAGTGAACTCTACCTAATAGCACTACATTCTCCTTTTGCATCAAGTGCAACTTTACAGAAACACCAATATAGTTTCCTCAATCATTGTCATCTTCAAATGATATATTTTTTTCTGATCTGGCTCAGTGCAGTGAGCAAGGTTTGGAACCAGGCACATGTGGCTTCAAGTTTCCACTCCCAATGATTTAGTGAGACAACATTGGTAGATTCACTTTGACTTTGATCTGGTCCCTTTCTTTCCCCAAGCCTCGCCTGGGGCCCTTTAATCTGAATTCAGTCACTCTGGCCTTTTAATTGTATTATTAAAACAAGTTGCAAGGATTTGTCTTCAAGTGGGCCTGAAACCTCAGCCCACCCACTTGGAGGTAGGTACACTGGGGAAATTCACCCTGACTGGCACTGAACAGGGTGCTGGGCTGTTAACAATGACTTCTACTGGCTGGAAAGTAAGGCTCCCAAACCACTGAAATTAAGCAGAAGGTTATTAAACAAACAAACAAAAACTGTGAGACTGTCAAACAGAGACCCTTCCAGATGATCTGCTACAATTCTTACTCTAATCACAGGATTATCTGCAGCTGGAAAACTTCACAGGGACATTTTAAGCCAAAAAAATTATAGCTCTGATAGAATATTGAGGATTCTGGTTACAGATCCAAATTCCATGTGTGATCTTTCATTCAAACCATAGGCAATTACAAGGGGTTTCCTGCTGGCATCATGGGGAGTTGCCACCCCCAGTGGACCTAGCACACAGGCAATGCACACCTGTCTTGCAGGGATCTTCCATCAAGGGTTCACCTGCGGGGTCACACACTCCTATGTGTGTCTGCATTCCTATCTCAGACCCCTGCACTGACATCTCCTGATCAGGGGCCACTGCTGAGTATTTCTTCTCCATGCGGACTTGGTGCCTTTCCACTCTTACCCCTCTCTCTCTTCCTCACCATTCACTTGTAGGCCCATTAATATTCAGGGGCTGCTGTTCAGTCTCCTGGGCCATAGCATGATTTCCTCCCTTTGCACTACATTTACCTGAGCCTCGCCTAGTAGAGGTCCACACACAGGGAAATGGAACTACGGGCAGCTGACCCCTCTCTTTGCAACTGACTCACTCTGTCCTGAGTGAGTGAAGGCTTGACTGTTACTGTCATTTTGGTTCATTGTTCTAATTGGCAAGACAGATATGTCACCATGTTTCCTGCTCTGTGTGCTTTAATAATAACAAGAGGGAAAGCTAAAGTTTACTGAAAATGAATTTGTACTAGGTACTATCTCAGTGCTTTACAAAAATTAACCCATGTAACAAAATTCTGAGGTAGGCATCATTTCTATTCCTATTTTGTAATTGAGATAACAGACAATAAGAGGTTAAAGAAATTGACTTATCTTGTACAGATAGTAAGTGAGAAAATGAAGATATGAACCCAGGAAATATAGGTTGAGAGCCTCTACTCCTAACCCATAGGTTACATGACTTCTCCTCTAAGTCCCTTAAAAGAACTTATGTCATCTGCCTGTGACTGCTGACATTTCTCTATCAATCAATCATATGACTATGCTTCTGTGAATCCAACACTGTGTCACTTTCCCCCTCAGGCCTTTTGCAAACCACCTATACATTCTTCCTGCCTTCTAGTCATCTGTCATATTTTAGTTTATAAATCACTTTCTCATGAATGGTGAGCATTCTATCACTGAACCATCCTGGTTCCCATCCTGCTATTGAAAGTAAACAATAAGTGAAAAATAAAAAATATATATTTTAGAATTCTAGGAGTTCTGGCGAAGACACAGGCATAGGTAGAAACACTTTGCTTCCTTGCATGACCAAAAGAAGGATAATGACAAATCTAAAAACAATAAACAGCCAGAAGTGCCAGAAAATCAAAATGCATGGAACTCTGACAAAAAAGGAGTTAAAGAAACATCCACCGAGACCAACAGTGTCACAATGCAGCAAAGAGGGTTGTCTTGCCCTGGTGAATACCTAAGGCCCTGCCCCCTTACAACATAACAGGTGCCCCAAGACAAAGAAATATGGCTCAAATGAGAGAACAGATCAAAACTCCAGAAAAAGAGCTAAGCAACAAGGAGATAGCCAATCTATCTGATGCTGAGTTCAAAACACTGGTAATCAGGATGCTCACAGAACTGATTGAGCTTCGTCACAAAATGAAGGAACAAGTGAAGCCTACACAAAGTGAAATGAAGGAAAATATACAAGGAATCAAGTGAAGGGAAGGAAACCAGGACTCAAATCAATGATTTGGAAAAAAAGGAAGAAATAAACATCCAACCAGAACAGAATGAAGAAACAAGAATTCAAAAAAGTGAGGAGAGGTTTAGGAACCTCTGGGACAACTTTAAGTGTTCTAACATCAGAATCATAGGGGTGCCAGAAGGAGAAGAGGAAGAACAAAAAATTGAAAACTTATTTGAACAAATAATGAAGGAGAACTTCCCTAATCTGGCAAAGGAAATAGACTTCTGGGAAGTCCAGGAAGCCCAGAGGGTCCCAAAGAAATTGGGCCCAAGGAAGCACACACCAAGGCACATCATCATTAAGTTACCCAAGATTAAAGATAAGGAGAGAATCTTAAAAGCAACAAGAGAAAAGGAGAGAGATACCTACAAAAGAGTGTCCATAAGACTATCAGCTGATTTCTTAAAATAAACTTTACAGGCAAGAAGAGATTGAAAAGAAGTATTTGAAGTCATGAAAGGCAAGGACCTACATCCAAGATTACTCTATCCAGCAAAGCTATCATTTAGAATGGATGGGAAGATGAAGTGCATCCCAGATAAGTAAAGTTAAAGGAGTTCATAGTCACCAAGCCCTTATTATATGAAATGTTAAATTGACTTATCTAAGAAATTGAAGAAGATCAAAAACTAGGAACGGTAAAATTACAACAAACTTACAACTATCAACAAGTGAACCTAAAAAAAAGAAAAACAACGAAAACAAAAACTAAGAAAACAACTAGAATAGAATCAGAATCAAAGAAATGGACATCACATGGAGGGTTTTCAGTGGTGAAGGGGAGGGGAGGAATGGGGGGATGGTACATGCAATAAGAAGCATAATTGGTAAGCACACAATAGATGGGGAAGGGTTAAGAATGGTATACGAAACAGAGAAGTCAAAGAACTTATATGTACAACTCAGGGACATGAACTAAGTGGGGGTAATGCAGGAGGGCCGGGCAGTGTAGGGAGGAGGGGGGATAAATGGGAGAAAGAATTGGGAAAATTCTAATAGTATAATCAATAAAATATACTTAAAACACAAAAATATATATTATAAAAAAGTATTTTCTCAGAGAAAATTTCCTTGACTCACCTCTACATTTAGTCACATAGCATCCTCTACCTCTTCGTTTAAAAAATAAATTTGTGAGCACTTGTTACAAATTTAATCAAATACTTACTTGTTAACCAGTCTGCTCTTCTAATCTCAGATTCCCTGTGGGTAGAGGTCATAATTCTTCTGGTCATCACTCTTCATCCACAGTGAGGTGCAATGCAAAGCTCATCACTAAGCTCACTGTACAAATTCTCGTTGTCTGAATCACACTTTCTGTGTATAAATTTCCTTATTTCTAGAGAATATACAAAAATAACTGTCATATGGATTTAGGGAACATGAAATATAATGTCTCTAACAGCATATAAAGTAAGGCTTGGCATATAATAGTTGCTAAATAAATACTATTGTAGTTATTAGATAGAGTAGCAATACAATCTTTTACAAAATGTTTTCTACTTTTCTCAGTGGGACAATTATGCATCCCTGACCATTTGAATTTAGGCTAGGCCCTGTGACTTGTTTTTTTTTTTTTTTTACTTTTTATTGTTATTCAATTACAGTTGTATGCCTTTTATACCCATCCCTCCACCCCACCCCAGCTGAACCAACCTCCCTCCCCCACCTCCACCCTGCCCCCCAGTCCTGTCCATGTGTCCTTCATAGTAGTTCCTGCAATCCCCTCTTCCCACTGTCCCCACCCACCCCCCGCCCTGGCTATTGTTAAATTGTTCTTAACTTCAATGTCTCTGGTTATATTTTGTTTGGTTTTTTCTTCTATTGATTATGTTCCAGTTAAAGGTGAGATCATATGGTATTTGTCCCTCACCACCTGGCTTATTTCACTTAGCATAATGCTCTCCAGTTTCATCCATGCTGTTGCAAAGAGTATAAGCTCCTTCTTTCTCTCTGCTGCATAGAATTCCATTTTGTAAATATATCATAGTTTTTGGATCCAATCGTTTGCTGATGGGCACTTAGGTTGCTTCCAGTACTTGGCTATTGTAAATTGTGCTGCTATGAACATTAGGGTGCATAGGTTCTTTTGGATTGCTGTTACAGGGTTCTTAGGGTATAATCCCAGCAGCAGAATTGCTGGGTCAAAGAACAGTTCCATTTTTAGTTTTCTGAGGAAAGTCCATACTGTTTTCCACACTGGCCTCACCAGTCTGCATTCCCACCAACAGTGCACTAGGGTTCCCTTTTCTCCGCATCCTCTCCAACATTTGTTTGTGGATTTGTTGATGTTGGCCACTCTGACTGGTGTGAGATGATATCTCATTGTGGTTTTAATTTGCATCTCTCTGATGGCTAGTGATGCTGAGCATCTTTTCATATGTCTCTGGGCCCTCTGTATGTCTTCCTTGGAGAAGTGTCTGTTCAAGTCCTTTGCCCATTTTTTAATTGGGTTGTTTGTCTTCCTGGAGTGGAGTTGTG
This sequence comes from Desmodus rotundus, assembly GCF_022682495.2. Classification (NCBI taxonomy): domain Eukaryota; kingdom Metazoa; phylum Chordata; class Mammalia; order Chiroptera; family Phyllostomidae; genus Desmodus; species Desmodus rotundus. The sequence continues at coordinate 75,310,106 of NC_071394.1, read as the reverse complement.
TGAGTTCTTTATATATTTCGGAGATCAGGCCCTTGTCTGAGGTATCATTAGCAAATATGTTTTCCCATACTGTTGGATCTCTTTGTAATTTGGTGCTGTTTTCTTTAGCCATGCAGAAGCTTATTATTTTTATGAGGTGCCATTTGTTCATTCTTTCCTTTATGTCCCTTGCTTTAGGGGATGTGTCTGTGAGGATGTTGCTGCATGGAATGTCTGAGATTTTCCTGCCAATGTTTTCCTCAAGGACTTTTATGGTGTTACAACTTATATTTAAGTCTTTTATCCATCTTGAGTTTATTTTCGTGTATGGCGTAAGTTGGTGATCGAGTTTCATTTTTTCGCACTTAGCTGTCCCGATCTCCCAAAACCATCTGTTGAAGAGGCTGTTTTTGCGCCATTTTATGGTCCTGCATCCTTTGTCAAATATTAATTGACCATAAAGACTTGGGTTTGTTTCTGGGCTCTCTGTTCTGTTCCATTGGTCTATGTGCCTGTTTTTATGCCAGTACCAGGCTGTTTTGATTACAGGGGCCTTGTAATACAGTTTGATATCAGGTATTGTGAGCCCTCCTGCTTTGTTCATCTTTCTCAAAATTGCTGCACCTATTCGGGGTCGTTTATGGTTCCATATGAATTTCTGAAATGTTTGTTCTATATCTCTGAAATATGTCATGGGTACTCTAATAGGGATTGCATTGAATCTATCAATTGCTTTGGGTAGTATGGCCATTATGATGATGTTAATTCTTCCAATCCATGAGCATGGTACATGCTTCCATTTGTTTGTGTCTTCCTTAATTTCTTTCTTCAGTGTTGTGTAGTTTTCTGAGTACAGGTTTTTTACCTCCCTGGTTAGGTTTATTCCTAGGTACTTTATTTTTCTTGTTGGTATATCAAATGGGATTTTTGTCCTGATTTCTGTTTCTGCAGTTCCGTTGTTGGTGTACAGGAATGCCTTTGATTTCTGGGTATTGAGTTTGTATCCAGCTGTTTTTCCAAATTCATTTATTAGGTCGAGTAGTTTTTTGGTGGAGTCTATAGGATTTTCCATGTACACTATCATGTCATCTGCAAACAGTGACAGTTTCATTTCCTCCTTTCCAATTTGGATGCCTTTTATTGCTTTTTCTTGTCTGATTGCTGTGGCTAGGACTTCCAATACTATGTTGAATAGGAGTGGTGAGAGAGGGCATCCTTGTCTTCTTCCTGATCTTAGCGGGAAAGCTCTAAGTTATTGTCCATTGAGTGTGATGTTGGCTGTACGTCTCTCATATATGGCCTTTATTATGTTGAGGACTGCTCCCTCTATTCCCACTTTGCTGAGTGTTTTTATCAGAAATGGGTGCTGTATCTTATCAAATGCTTTTTCCGCATCTATTGATATGATCATGTAATTTTTGTCTTTGCAGTTATTGATGTGATGTATTATGTTTATTAATTTGCGAATATTGTACCATCCTTGCATCTCTGGGATGAATCCCACTTGGTCATGGTGGATGATCTTTTTAATGTATTGCTGGATGTGGTTTGCTAATATTTTGTGAGAATTTTAGCGTCTATGTTCATCAGTGATATTGACCTGAAATTTTCTTTCTTCGTTGTGTCTTTATCTGGTTTTGTGATTAAGATGATGCTGGCTTCATAATAAGAGTTCAGAGTCTTCCATCATTTCGGATGTTTTCGAATAGTCTGTGAAGGATAGGGGTTAGCTCTTCCTTAAAAGCTTTGTAGAATTTTCTTGTGAAACCATCTGGTCCAGGGCTTTTGTGTGATGGGAGTTTTGTGATGACTGCTTCAATTTCCTCTGCTGTTACTGGTCTATTCAGGCTTTCTGCTTCTTCTTCATTCAGTTTTGGAAGATTATATTTTTCTAGAAATGTGTCCATTTCACCTAGGTTTTCAAATTTCTTGGCATACAGTTCTTCCTAGTAATTTCTTACATCCTTTGTATTTCTGTGGTATCAGTTGTAATCTCTCCTCTTTCATTTCTAATTCTGATTATTTGGATCCTCTCTCTTTTCTTCTTGATGAGCCTACTTAAAGGCTTGTTGATTTTGTTTATCTTTTCAAAGAACCAGCTCCTGCATTCATTGATCCTTAGAATTGTGCTTTTAGTCTCTATGTCATTTAACTCTGCTCTGATCTTGGTTATTTCCTTCCTTCTGCTTGCTCTGGGCTGTCTTTGTTGTTGTTCCTCGAGTTCTTGTAGGCGTACGGTTAGGATGTTTGTTTGAAATGTTTCTATCTTCTTAAGGTAGGCCTGTATTGCTATGAACTTCCCTCTCAGGACTGCCTTTGCTGTGTCCCATAGGTTTTGGGTTGTTGTGAGTTCGTTTTCATTTGTTTCCAGGAAGTTTTTGATTTCTTCCCTAATCTCGTTCTTGACCCATTCATTGTTTAATAGCATACTATTCAGTCTCCATGATATTGTGTGTTTTGGGTTTTTTCCTTTGGGGTTGGTTTCTAGTTTCAGTCCCTTGTGGCAGAGAAAATGCTTGATATGATTTCAATTTTCTTGAATTTGTTGAGGCTTGCTTTCTGTCCTATCATGTGGTCTATCTTTGAAAAAGTTCCATGGACACTTGAAATGAATATGTATTTTTCTTCTCTGGGATGAAAAGCTCTATATATATCAGTTAAGTCCATTTCCTCTAGGGTATTGTTAAGTGACACAATGTCCTTCTTCATATTTTGTTTGGAAGACCTGTCCATTTTTGATAGTGGGGTGTTAAAGTCCCCTACTATAATTGTGTTGCTGTCAATATCTTTCTTGAAATCCTCCAAGATTTTCTTGATGTATTTGGGTGTTCTTATGTTGGGTGTCTATATGTTTACAATGTTTATGTCTTCTTGGTGGATTCTTCCTTTGAGTATTATGAACTGACCTTCTGGGTTTCTCTTTATGGCCCTTCTTTGGAAGTCTATTTTGTCTGATATGAGTATTGCTACCCCTGTTTTCTTTTTTTCCTGTCTGTTTGCTTGGAAAATTTGTTTCCAGCCCCTCATTCAGTCTGTGTAGGTCTTTTGTCCTGAGGTAGGTCTCTTGTAAGCAGCATATGTGTGGGTCGTGCTTTCTTATCCATTCAGCTATTCTATGTCTTTTGATTGGAGCATTTAATCCATTTACATTTAAGGTTATTTTTGATAGGTACTTATTCATTGCCATATTTTTGTAGCTGTGTTTCTCTCTCTCTCTCTCTCTTTTCCTTCCTTTCCTTAAAGCAGTCCCTTTAGCTTCTCTTGCAGAGCTGGTTTGGTGGAGCTGTATTTTTTTAGACTTCTTTTGTCTGGGAAACTCTTTATTTGGTCTTCTATCTTGATTGAGAGCCTTGCTGGGTAAAGTAGTGTTGGTTGCAGGCCTCTGGTTCTCATTACTTGGAATATTTTTTGCCATTCCCTTCTGACTTAGAGTGTTTCCATTGAGAAGTCAGTTGCTAACCTTATTGGGGCTCCCTTGTATGTTACTTCCTTTTTCTCCCTTGCTGCCTTTAAGATCCTCTCTTTGTCTTGGAAATTTGCCATTTTAATTATGATGTGTCTTGCAGTGGGTCTCTTTGGGTTCCTCTTGCTTGGGACTCTCTGTGTTTCCTGGATTTGGGTGACTTTTTCTCTTATCAGATTAGGGAAATTTTCCATCATTACTTTTTCAAACAGGTTTTCTATCTCTTGCTCTTCTTCTCCTTCTGGTATTCCTATTATACAGATGTTGTTACATTTCATGTTGTCCTGCATTTCCCTTATTGCCTCTTCCTTCTTTCTGAGCCTCTTTTCCTTTTCTTGCTCTTTCTGGGTGCTTTTTTCCACATTGTCCTCCAGCTTGCTGATCCAATGCTCTGCTTCATCGAGTCTGCTTTTCATTCCTTCTACTGTGTTCTTCAATTCAGAAATTGTATTCTTCATTTCCTCTTGGCCCTTGTTGATAGTTTCTATTTCCTTTTTCATGTTGATATAGTTTGCAGGGAGTTCATTGTAGTTTCCTATAGTTTTTGGTAGTTCTCATTGAGCTCAGTGAGCTCAGTGAGCTTCCTGATAACCATTGTTTTGAACTCAGTATCTGATAGTTGAGTTGCCTCTTTTTCAGTTAGCATTCTTTCTGAGGCTTCCTCCTGTCCTGTCCTTTGGGGATTGTTTCTTTGTCTTCCCATTGTTTGTGAGCCTCTTCTTGTTAGCCTCTGCTTCTTAAATTGATCTATTCTGACTCCCTGGGTTTATGGTATGAACTTCTTTGGTAGAATGCCAATGGGATTTAGTGGTGCTGTCTGCTTAATCTCCTGTGCTCACTGGTGTTGAGCTGACATTTATGCGTGTAACGGGGTGTAACTCTTATCTTTTCAGCACTCCAGGTTTTGTTGTCTCACCTGTGGGAAAAAGAGAAAAAAGGGGGGGAGAGAAAAAAAAGAAGAAGGGAAGGAGGGAAAAAGGGAATAGAAAAGTAAAGGAAGGAAGGGAGTAGGAATAAAGAAACATCAGAGGCAAGATAAGAAGGAATTTTTTAACAAAAATTAAAACAACAGAATAAATAAAAGAAGGCAAGAAGAAGGAATAAAAAAGGTAAAGGATGGAACGAAGAAGGAATAAAAAAAGAAAGAAGGACAGAAAGGAAGAAGGAATTCAGGGGGAAAGAAGGAAAAAAAAAAGAAGAAGGAAAAAAAAAAAAAGGTCTTCTGCTGGCTTTAAACTGGTCAGGTTAGTTCTGCTGTTTGTCCTGTTTGTGGAACCGGAGGGGGTGGTTGGAAGGATTGGTTTCACTTTTCTCCCTTCCTGAGCCACACTCTTCACTGTTGTTCAGCCTTCAGTCTAGTTCCTCTGGGTCCTTCTGCTCCCCACTAGGCCTTAAGTTCACCAGCTGTGGCTGTCCTTGAGTTGCACCAATTAGGGGCAACTCACATTCCACCTTCTTGCTGTTTGCTGCCTTAGATGCTAGGGGCTTTCGGTGCTGGTATGGGGTAGTTCAGCCCCCTACTGGGTTGAGTCTTTCCGGGGAATGCAGTCTCCCCAACCCTGCAGCTCCCCTCTGCTGGGCATTCTGCCTTCCTTCTAGAGAGCCAGTAGGCCCTGCAGAGTTCTATGCGCAGGGGCTACTTAGGAGTTTTCAGAACCAGTGCTTTTTTTGGCTGTGGTCGCCTGCAGGCATCCAGGCCATTGATCGGGTTGTGTTTGCACTTCAGTTGGTTGCTGATCCCCTGCTTTGGGTATGTGCGCGGGGCAGCCAGCCACTGATCCAGTTGCGTGCTCACCCAGGAGCTTTTTGTCTGTGCTTCCAGGCAGCCAGCGCTTATCAGTGCACCCGCCCACCCGGGGTTTCAGGTGTGGGCCCCTAGATGCTCGTCAGCCGGGCTTCAGGTGAGCGCTGTGGCTGCTTTTCCGTGCTCACAGTCCAGGGCTGGGGGGGGGGGGGGTGGAGGGGGCGCCAGAGGCTGTGGCTGCTGTGGCTGCTGGGGAGAGTTCTCTAACTAGCAACTACGTGCCTCTATTTTCTTTTCCTTTTTGAGAAGTTCTTCCTATTCTTGCCCCCCTGGTCCAAACAATCACCTAGCTGCTCACACAGCCCAGCCTGGCTCTCTCCCAGGAATCCTGCAGCTGACCTTCTGCCCCGGGGGCGAGCGGGTCCCGGGGACCTTATTGTCCTTAAGCACTCTTCTTACCATCTTATCTTTTGATGTCCTCTATCTTTGATCTCCGATCTTCATATATGCTGGAATACTGTTGGCTCTTCGCTCTGCTCCTCAGATCAGCTAGGTATTTCACTGGTGTTGAAGGGAAGTGGACTCTGCTCCCACGTATCTCGCCGCCATCTTCCCACCCACCTCTTATGACTTGTTTTGGCAAGTGAAAATCAAGTGGAAGTGACTTGTGTTGCTTTAAGGCTGAAATTTTAAATGTCTCTGTGTGATTCCTCAGGACTTCTTTATTTCTCTCTCCCAAGAGGCCAGCCAAGTTCCAGATGTGGGCTTTCCCTTCAAAGATGAAACATGCCTGAGATGATATGCTGCCCAGCTTCAGTTGTACTGACATAGATGGGAAACACAATCCAGAAATTAAATTTTGTTCCTGTAAACCAATGAAATTTTTGAAGTTGTTTTACACAACAGTAAATATTTACCTAAGCTAACTAATATCTTAGCCTTATGTTGGTGCCAGTAGGTTAGAGTACAAATAGTGATTATTTTTGGAAGCAATTTTTGAGGATACTTTTCTCAGTATCAAATGCTGTCTTAACAATTTGAGGCACACATATACATTATATACAAAATAAAAATAATAGATAACATTTATCAAGCATTTATAATAATTTAAGAATTTAAATATTTGCAAACATTAACAATTTAACCCTTAAAAGCATTGTGAAACTAACTGGGAACAATGATATCCTTTTCACAAATGAGGAAACTAAGTCACAGAACCCTTAGATTACATACTGCAAGGCCATACAAATAGTGAGTGTCAGAGTCAGAATCTGAGTCCCACTGTTGTGAATTTAAAGCTTGTGTTTAACCACTGTGCTCCATTGTGTCACAAGTGTATATGCACAATGTGCAGACACAAAACACATATAGAATGCTAAGAAGAATGTATGCCATTGATTGAATATGATTTAGCTTCATCATATGAAAATGAAAGGATGGATTGTATTGAGATTCTTCCTAGATCTCAAGCTCTGTAATTCAACTTTATTTTCTTCTATAAGATGAGTGTGATTCAGGCAAGGAAAGGACAAGTTCCACTCATCATCATCTTCCACCTGCTGCCCTACAGGAGAGTGTGGAGGACTGATGGTTCAAATCTACAGATGCTTAGAAAGAGAACCTTCATTAGGGATTATTCAACACTACCCCCAAAGGGATTATTCAACACTACTCCTTTATTTACTGATTTGACAAGATTCTAAGGTGATATTCCACAGTAAATATACAAACAACTAGCCTGAAATTTGTTAGGTGGCCCAGGATTTTAAAAGAGTCGATCCTCAGCTGAACTTCCTAAGTTCTTTATGATAACTCAGAAAGATTTGTGCTTTCATTTTGTTGCAAGTGTAATATTCAAAATGTATGAATAGACATACATTTTCAATCATTTAGGAGTAAATGGGAAGTTGAGTAAAAGGCAAAATATTAGCAGTGTTGGAAGAAATAAGTTTTGAGTCATCCAGACCTGTTGTCAAATCCTAGCTCTTTCTCTGTGTGATTCTGAAGCATTGCTTATAGTCTCAAAGTTTTAAGTTCCTTACCTGAAATTGAGCATGTTGAATTCCTAAATCATAAGGTTAGTATAAAAAATAAATTCAGCTTTATCATTACCTAGTATGTAACAAATGCCTAATAAATTAATAAAGTGGCTATTATTTATATTTAATTATTAATTAAGGAACAAGTCTGTTAAAAAATAACTCCACATGGTAATATGCTGGCTAGGTACTTATTAACCCAGATATATTCCAAAGGACTTTTCAATGGGTTAATAATATCATGAATGTTACTAGAGAACACTGGCTTTCTTATAGAGATGTTAATCCTATTTGACAAAGAGGTAAAGCCCAGCATGCTGGACTAGGATTGTGATTTGACACAGTGCCTAGATAAATAGATATTCCAAGGAAAAAGCTGTTTTAGCATAACAGCAAAAACAGGTAAAGCAGAGACACTAAAGTAGGGCAAAACAAATAGGTTTTATAAATATAAAGTGAAAACCAAACTACTCTGGCAATTTCAGCTTTCATGTGATTTATACCTTTAATTTGTCTAAATCAGTGACCCATGGAGAATTGGCACAAAAATTTCAAATTCAGCAAAACCTAAATCACTATAAGGAAATACTGAATTTTTATTAGTTATCTTTCTTTCATTGACTTCTCCCAAACAAAATGAATTCTTCTCTGAGTGAGGCAAATGAAGTATCATACTTTACTAAGATACTATTGATCTGTGATTATTAGCACCCAATATGTCACAGAAACACAGGAACTTGACTGAAATCCACAATGCAGAATTACTATTTAAAGCATTTTTTCCTTTGTTCCTGTTTCACATTAACACTAGATATCAAATTTATTTTATAGAAAGCAACAGAATTGGATTCTGGCTAAATTGGGTTAAAAAAAAAAAAACCCACAACTTGGCCCTGGCTGATGTGGCTCAGTAGGTTGGAATGACATCCCATAAACTGAAAGGCTCCAGTTTCCATTCCTTGTCAGGCCACATGTCTTGGGTCACAGGTTCAGTCCCAGATCAAGATATATACTGGAAGAAATTGGGATGTTCTCTCACATTGATATTTCTCTCTCTCTCTCTCTCTCTCTCTCTCTCTCTCTCTCTCTCTCTTCTATCTAGAGAGAGAGAAAGAGAATATATTCTCTATGAGGATTTAAAAAAAATCTACAACTTGGAAAGATAAGATTCAAGGAGTCAAGATGACAGGCAAATATCCAGGTCTTGGAAAAGGCAAAAATCAATGCCTGGGATCTAGGTGGCATGGATAAATGATGAGTCATTTCAGGTTCCCTCAGAGGTGGTGAAATAGCTCCAATGGACTGGTCTTGAATTTCTGCACTCAAAATGTAAGTACTTTGGGAAAACTGATTATCCTCCATTGGCCAGAGGAGGACAAGGCACCTTGATTAACAGTGTTTGTGCAGAGGAGATGTTTCCCACATTAGGGGTCCCCACCAGGCTGCAGAAATTATGACAGTCCCGTCAGCTAAAACCTTGACTTTAGCCCTGTGAGACCCATATTGGATTCCTAATCTACAAAGCTGTAAGATAAAAAATTTGTGTTGTATTAAGCCACTATATTTGTAGCAATTTGCTATGGCATCCATAGAAAACTAACACAGTAATTTTTAGTATAAAATATTTTCCAATTATTGCAAGTGACATACTTATATTAAAAAAGACAAATAGAGACTAAGCATCCTCATATTCTGAAATGAGAACCTGGGTCACTGAAGCAGATATGGTAAGAGATGGTTGCCCTGTGTTTCCTTAGATTCTCTATTTGTCATTTGGAATCCATTCATCACAGGGCCAATTAAATTAACTACTTTTTCTTATTTTCTCTATTCTTGATGATTTGGCATCTGGGGTCATGGAGAGAGATGCCCACCACCCAGGGCTAGATGATTCTTAGAGATGGCATAGGGCTCAGCCAGGAGCTTGTCTATCATATGCACACCACCCAATCCCTAGTCTGTATCCCTGACCACCTCCTTATCCAAGTCTCACACACCAAGCCAATATCTCCTCAGTCTTAAATCATCCAAGAGCATTACAAACACAAGAGATGGCCTCACAACCCACTGGAATTATTCAAACTTGCCAATCCTAAAGTGTTTAGTCTGCCCTGCCTGGTCTTTTCTACAGAAACCCCAGTAAGGTCTGTGGCCTAGATTTCCCCTCACTACTGTCCTCTGCTTCCTACCATTCTGATGCTCTAGCCCTGTAGTACTGTGTGACTTAGTGTGTCCCTTCTTCATGGGAAATATAAATAATACATTCTTCTCTCTTTGACATCGCCTCCCATGTTGTCGTTCAGACCACTATATATTAAATCTCAGGTATAATTTTAGAACTATGGCAAACCTGATTCTCACAAGTTTTGGGAAAACTCCTGTTGGAGAAATAGAGTCAGTCAGTCTTCCTCACCAGGCCCCATAAACAGTATTCCCATAGCCTTGAGAATGGGCCCCACATGTACAGAATCATGCTTTGTTATATAATATCATGGCATCCTGCCATCTTTGTGTGCATTTAGTATGTAAGGGAGTTGGGACTTCCCATAGTGTGACACATAGCTTGTGGCATGCATAGATCACCCCATCCTTGAATAAAGGCAAGTCAGGCATTCCCATGGCTCTGCAAATTTTCTTCCATTTGCCCAAATCCTGAAAGAGATTTTGTCCAGCCTTGAAAGGCTTCAAGACAACCCTCTTCTGGCTTTTCTAGGCAACTAAGGTTGGAGGGTAGTATAAGGAAAATCATGATGCCATGCACACTTTTGTTTTCTTACCACTCCTCCATGGGGAAAAGAATGGCTATTTGTCCTTCCACCTAAACCCAAGTGAAACAGGAGGCAAGGGGAACAATAAGAGACCTGAACATCTCTTCATCTTATGGTGGAAGAGGAAAGAGGAAGGAATGAGCTGCGGCTTCACAGAAGCATTGTAAAAGACATTTCACACATGAGAATGTCCAGAAGGGGCCAGATGACCCAAGAGAGGGATATAGTCTTGGAATGGAAAGGAAGTTGAAAGTGCCATAGGAGCTGTAGTCTGAGGCTACCCAGAGGAGAGTGTCCCAGGCTTGATTACTAAAGCCCAACATCTTCTTGTGTTAGATAATTCAGGCCTCAGAGCCCCATCTAGTGGAAGGGTAGGCAGGTAAAAAAGATGAGCTGGTCATGCCCCTTTTACTAACTACAGATATCTCTGCTTGAAGTCTCTGCTTCAACTGGGAAAGGAAAACCATTTAAAATTTAAAGTTACTCTAGAGTTTTTATTTACTGAAATAAGACAGATCTTGTGACTTGAAAGCTATGAGCCTTGTCTAACTTTTCATGTACGAACAAGAAAAGATTAGCACACGGTACAGGTCAGGAGAGACAGTGGGAGGAAATATAGCAACATCTTTCATAGTTGTATCCTGTCGGGTCCAGCATTTTTCATATATCAGTTAAACAATAGAATAATTAGTAAACTCAAGGGAAAAAATGTAGTCCTCAATATCATTGTAGAGCTGATACAATAATTCCAAACACTAATTAAGAGAATCAATATTTAAAACTAAATTATTGCATATTATTGACATAGAGGGTAAAGTAGACATAATCCTAATGAATACTGATGAGATTAAAACAATAAAAGTGCTACAGACAAATAAGATTAAAACAACCAGCAAAAGAATAGTTGATCTATCTAAGGAAGATATTCCTCCAGGAGCAAAAGAAAAAAAAATGCATTCAAAAACGTATTAACAAAGAATTTCCTTGAAATAAACAAAAGCCACCTCTGTGTGTCAACAAGCACACACTGAATCAGCAGCATATCTAAGCATTCAAGTTCTGAGTAGAAAAAGCAAAGCCTGTACTGGAGGAAGAAATCTGGCTGGCCGTAGACCTTTCTTGAGAAACATCTGATGTCAGAAAACAAAAAGCAATGTGTAGTTTTGACAGGAAGAGAATACCACCCAAAGAAATATTACCTGGCCACGTTGCTTTTATTTGTGATGGTCACAGAGAGAACTTATCAAACATAAATCAAGGAATAAGTTCGTGTTGGAAGAAAATTATCTTGAAAACCAAAATCCAGTTGAGAGACTAATGAGACTAAGAATTCAGGAATGACATTGACAATGATTGCATTAAAATAGAAATATATCTCTTTTAGATAGAGAAGAGTAACTCAGCCATATTCAGTCCATTCTACCCTTCTTTTATAGTGCAAATTTTTGGGAGTAAAGCCATCTTCTCCCAAAATCCCTTGGGTTAGATTGTTTTAACTGGTGTTGTGAACCACCCTGCCTGGTTTCAGAAGCTGTAACCACCCCATAGCTAAGGCTGAGTAAAAAGACCTTGGGACCATAAGCCACTAAGGTGACAACACTTATTCTCCCAGCAGGGGTGCAGCCTCTGCCCCCTTTACTTCACCCTGCTTGGTCCCTGAACTATGGCTGGATAGTCAATGATGGGTAAGATTCTTCAAGGGAGGGACAACCTAAGACAGGCACAGTTGCAAAGGGGCCATCTGAGAAGGACTTAGGGGACTATAGAGAAGGGATGATGGGCCCTTACCCTTTGGCTTTGTTATATCCAGAGTCCTCATTTTATCTGTAAGAAGTCTCCTAATCTCTTGGTTGCCTTACTTCCCCCACCTGACTTAACCCTAAAACAATGCCAGAGGCAGGTGTGGCCCTGTGCTGGAACAAGCGGTTCCCAGGAGTGGGTTGATCAGGCCTACAAAATAATACATAAAATCCTGTGAAACCTACTTTGCTAATACCCTCAATTTAAATGATAAGTGTCCAAGCATAAAATGAGTTTTTTCCCAAAGTTTTATGGCCCTTTGACCTCACTCTATCTATCTGACCCTGACTCAGAATAAACCCTCATAGTTCGTTGAATGTTATCTATTGTTTGATCATTACTGACTGACAATGATTGATGAGCTTTACATATATGCCCTGTATTCCTGTGCAAACTAAACCCAATAAAAGCCCATTGGGGAACAGGGTCAAGGCCTTTCTCTTCTGAGAGACTGGTCAGCATTTCCTCCCCAAGCAGATCATGTTTTGGTAGAATTATTCTTGTCTGTGGTGGCCCAGGGGAGCTTTGTGGGCAGAGCCCCCCCGAACTGGATGCTCCAGAGGAAGGTTCAGAGAATAGATATGAAATGTAGGCACACTTTTCTGACTTCTGCTCTTTTTGCCTGGTGGCCCCAAAGGGGAATCCTGGAAGTTTCTTTCAAGATCTTCCAGTGAATAATCACAAGGTTGTGGTTTTAGGCAGGGTGAAGGGAGTCCCATCTTGTCTTCTTCACAAGGTGTATCTAGGAAGCAGGGTGAAGCTGAGACAAATAGTTGTGATGGCAGTACTTTTCTGATACCTGTGTCAATCCCTGTCTGGAGTTCCATTCCAATGTGGTTTCCTGATATCCCACTCTCCTGACAGTGTAGAAGCAGTAATTCTCATTTTGACCTGTTCTTTTATATTCTTAAGTAATGTTTCTTAACCTCATTAATACTGACATTTTGAGCCAAGCAATTCTGTTCTGGGGGCTGTACTGTACTTTGTAGGATATTAAGCCTCTACCCATTAGATACCCATAGCATCTGCCCCCTCCCCAACTATGAAAACCAAAAATATTCCCAGATATTGACAAATGTTCCCTGGGGGTTCAAATCAATGCCTGTTGAGAACCCCTTGTTTAAAATAATACAGCCTGTTCTACAGTCCTTCTGATCCTCTTGTTTGGTTTTGTGTTATGTAAGATTTAAAAATGGAAGAAGGTTTCAAATGGTTCTACTAGACAAGAATTTGGAACCAGGATCACAGCAAGACTCAGTGTCAGGAGACTGAATTAATTTCTAGCTGGTGTGTAGCATAAGAAGTAGCTGTGCACACTATTACCCTAAGTCCTCATTGTCCAATTCTTTCAGGAGTCTCTTCCATGCCCACTAATCTTGTGGGACAAGTCTTGAGGGTAGAAAACAAATATAGCAGAAGCATATCTGTGCAGAGAATTTACTCTGCCTCACCCTGATGTCCATGACATTATTTTATAAGGTTTATTGTTAGTAGTAGTACTACCCCACTGTGGGGGGCTCCACCCACAGGGCCCGCCCTGCTGCCACAGATGAGAATAAGTCTACCAAGACATGATCTGCTTGGGGAAGAAAGGCTGACGAGTCTCTTAGAAGAGAAAGGCCTTGAGCCTGTTCCTCAATGGGCTTTTATTAGGTTTAATTTGTGAAGGAGTACAGGGCATATGTATAAAGCTCATTAATCATTGTCAGTCAGTAATGATCAAACAATAGATAACATTCAAAGAACTTTGAGGGCTTATTCTGTGTCAGGGTCAGAAAGTTAAAGGACCATAAAACTTTGGGGAAACAAGCTCATTTCATGCTTGGACCCTTATCATTTAAATTGAGGGTATTAGCAAAGTAGGTTTCACAGGATTTTATGCATTCGTTCTTAGGCCTGCTCACCCCAGGGAATCCACCCTTTCCAGCACAGGGTCACACCCATCTCTCCGGCATTGTTTCAGGCTTAAGTCAAGAAAGGGAAGTAAGGCAGCTCCAACTATGTCAAAGCTGAAGGGCAAGAGTCCATCGCCCCCTTTTTCCATAGTCCCCCAAGTCCTTCTCTGAGGGCCTCTTCATGACCATGCCTGTCTTAGGTCATCTCTCCCTTGAGGAATCTTATCCGTCATTGGCTAAACCAGTCATGCACTAGGGGCCAAGCAGGATGAAGTAAAGTAGGCAGATGAGGTGCTCCTTCCAGGGAGATAAACTTTGTCTCTTTAGTGGCCTAGGGTCCCAAGGTCTCTGACTCAGCCTTAGCCATGGGGGTATACAGCTTCTGAAACCAGGCAGGGTGGTTCCCAACACCCTTCTAGGTACAGTTCTTATATTTTGAAAAAAGGACTATTTTTTATTAGACTTCCCTCTACCCTCTCCTTTATTAAATTTTGGGAAGACTTTTCATAGCATCACTTTTCAAATTATAAATTATAATATATACTCATTTTAGAAATAAATTATAATGTATACTCATTTATTCAACAATTATTTATGGCAGATTTTGGCTTAGGCACTGATGATACAAAGTTAAGCAAAAAAGTAGTTGCTGCCCTTGAGGAGCTTTTCACCCTGAGACACATGAAGAAACAAGTAACTTTAATGCCATTTTCATTGCTGCCACTGCCACTTAAGCAGCTGCTTTGCCATTTTTTAAAAATAGGTGTTAAGCTTCTGATTGCAAAAAGGACTTATTTAGGCAGGAAGGTAGAAATTTCAAGCAGACAAACTGATACAGACAGACATCTCTACGTCAGCAAGCTGTTCACATCCATTGGAGGCTGAGGTCAAGTGTGTTTTGGCAGAAGGCAGGGGTCAGTACCTAATGGAGAAGACAGCTGGAGAAGTGGCATGGGCACCACAGGCCAGTCATCTGCCCAGCCAGACCCCAGTGAGGCTTTGAAGGAGAAGAGTTCTAAGAAAAAGACCAACTAATGGCACCAGGTGGTGGAACATACTTTATGTAGAATGTTACCTGTTGCTTTAGATTTCAATGTCTGTGAAGGTTCTTAAAAAATAGAATAGTAGCAGAAGTCATTTGCATCCATTTACTGCTCCCAAGCAGTCCTGCCCCTCAGCCATCACAAGCAGAAATGCTTGACTTGGACTCACCAGATATGTGGAAGGGGTTCTGGGTCAAAAATACAAAAGTCAAGCAAGTTGTTGAAATCTCACTGCAGTTCTCTATATCTAGGGTTTAAATTAGCTAAACAATAGTGCAATTGGCTCTTGTTGATCATGAAATTTTGTTGCTCAAAGATACTTTAAAAAGTATCCTTGACTGGAGTCTTCTATCTCTGAGGGAGAACCACAGATAGAAGACTCCAGTCAAGGCTTCCTTGTACATATCCCCGGGGTCACATGATCCAGCTTTACATGCTTCCTCATATCTTCTCAGCCTACTTGCAAACTCTCACTGTAGGTGTCAGCTGCTTGCCCAGCTTCCTGTTAGAATGGACCCAGTGGAGGCTGCTATTCTGATGGTTCTGAAGTTTTTGTGAACTTCCCTCCCTTGGAGACAGAGGCTGGACTACTGCATGAACTTCACAGTGGCTCCCTATAGTAGAAGCCACAGCAGTTTCAGTGCCCGGTTCTGGATCCACAAAGTTCTGGCTTTCTTAGTAACTGCCTGGAAGGGCTTTGTACCCTAACACAAAGGTGCAGGGAAGATTATAGCACTGGATCTCCCCAAAGTTCTCGTGGGCAGAACTTTGGCCTATTATTGACAGGAAAGGGAAAGGAGTCAGCAGATAAAATGTAGCTACTCTTGACCTTGATGGATTGTTCTTAGGCATAGTTGTTCCATAAAGTTTCTGAGTGACTGATGTCACTGTGCTCTGTTGGGAAGTTGAAGCTGGGTCGATAATACACAACTCAGTGAACGAGTCGGTTTTCCTTTCTCCCCTGCCTCACTTCCCCCTTTCACTCGCTCTGGCTTCCCTAGGAAAGCATGCCTCCATAAAGGTGTGAAACATTGAAAAATGTGTGAACACATTTTTTAAAAGTATGTGCTATCAATTATGGTTGGATAGTTATATATAATTCTTAATTTTGAAATTTAATTAATTTCAAAACTTAAATAAGTGTACAGTCTATTTTCCTGAACATCAATGGAAAAACAACAGATTTCACCTCAAACCAGCAGTGATACTGTAACAGAAGTCAGTGGCAGCAATTTGCCTACAAGGTCAAAGTGTCAGTGGGGTGGGAAGGACTGGAATTAAAGACTGTCTATCTGTAATTGAAATCTCTTTAGAGATATGTGTCATAGGATGCTGTGTTAGGTCAGTGGCATCACTGTTAGGGATAAACATAAGTGTTTATAATGAGAGAGCTCAATACACCAACACATAAAGTCTCTGAGGGAAGTGGGCTTTGTGCATTCCCAATTCTTAGCATCTGTGTATTCAAAATAAGTCATTAAAAAAATGAAAAGACAAATGCATCATACTGGTACACACCATTTTCTAAACTGCCACCTGGGTATTTCCAGCAGGCTGTATCATGTACCTGTTCAATGATATTTTCCAAAAAGGAAATGGCATCAAGAGGGAAAAGTCCTCAGGCATAAACTCATTATACATGTTCAATACTCAATGGGATGTTTTCAAATTTTACTAGATGAAGTAAGTTGAGAATGTTAGCTGTGAGAGACTGCCTGAAGTATGTAATATCAGTATGATCATATTACAACATTTCAGTCCTGTTAAATAATTGAAAATGCCTTTCAGAAGCACTAAGTTGAATCCCCAACTCTTGGAATTAGGCCACTACTCTATCTGTTGGGGGCAGACTTTTCAGCACTAATAACAAATTTTCTTGTTCCTTGATTAGGTCCAGCCCCAAGATTATTTTACTGTGACTTTTCTTTGGCACCTTATTTCCTTTGAGTAGTTGTTTGTTATAAAAGACCAATGTATAATACATAAAATTGTAAAACTACCTTTTTCAACTCCCTCATTACAGCCCTCTGTGTTTTTAGAAGCGTATGTGTTGGAGAGTTTGCAGTATTCATGACTTGAACTTTGTTTTTGGAACAGAAAGCTAATTGGTTTATCAAAAGGATAATGAGATTTAATGAAATAACTGCTCAAGTATCCTTTTATTTCTATATATCATTCTAATTGCTATTAGATTTAGTCATTTGGGGTAAAATGCTCTGAAACGGCATATTTCAAACCCTAACCTTCAAAAATACTTGAATGTCACACACAAATCGATAGCACTTTAAACCACGCATCATTAGTGGTCTTCCCTGGGAGGAGTAGTGGCTGCATCTGCCTACTCAGTGCCAGGCCAGCCTCCAAACTGGCATGAGCTGACCTTTCCTTCAAACTCACTTGTTCTCATATGGGGACTTCTTTCTGTAAAATCTCAGAAACTTGAAGTTGCAATGGCTGATATTCTTTTTAAAATGTATATATTTTGTTGATTATGCTATTACAGTTGTCCTTCTAACATAGGCAGGAAAATCTCAGATATTCTAAGCAACAATATTTTTACTGATATGTCCCCTAGAGCAAGGGACGTAAAGAAAAGAGTAAACAAATGGGACTTCATCAAAATAAAAAGCTTCGGCATGGCTAATGAAAATGTCAGCAAAATGAAAAGAAAACCAAAGGTATGGGAAAATATATTTGCAAATGATACATTGGACAAGGGTTTGATTTCCAAAATATATAAAGAACTCACATGACTCCACTTCAGGAAGACAAAAAATCCAGTTAAAAAATGGGCAATGTACCTGAACAGACACTTCTCCAAGGAGGAAATACAGACAGCCCAGAGACATATGAAGGATGGTCAGCATCACTAGCCATCAGAGAGATGCAAATTAAAACTACAGTAAGATATGACTTCACACTGGTCAGAATGGCCATTATAACCAAATCAACAAACAATTGCTGGCCAGGTTGTAGAGAAGAGAGAACTCTAGTACCCTCTTTGTAGGAATGCAGACTGGTGCAGCCACTGTGGAATTTCCTCAGAAAACTAAAAATGGAACTGCCTTTCAATCTGGCAATTCCATTTCTAGGACTATACCCTAAAACTCCTGAAACACTAATTCAAAAGAACCTATGCACCCCAAAGTTCATAGCAGCACAACTTACAATAGCCAAGTGCTGGAAGCAACCTAAGAGCCCATCAGCAAATGAGTGGATCAAAAAACTGTGGTATATTTACACAATGGAATATTATGCAGCAGAAAGAAGGAGGTCCTACTCTTTGCAACAGCCTGGATGGATCTGGAGACCCTTATGCTAAGTGAAATAAGCCAGGCAGTGGAAGACAAATACCACATGATCTCACCTATAAGTGGAGCCTAATCAACCAAACAACCAAGCAAAGCAAAATAGAATCAGAGACTTGGAAATAAAGAACAAACAAACAGTAACCAGAGGAGAGGTGGGATTGGATAATGGGAGGAAAAGGGGGAAGGGTTTTCAGGAACATGTATAAAGGACATATGGACAAAACAAAAAGGGGGTAGGATTAAGGGGGGCAAGTGGGGTGGGGGGTGGGGGGCCATGGTGGTGTGAAAGTGGAGACAACTGTACTTGGACAACCATAAAAATATGTGAAAATAGATAAATAATTAATAAAATAAAAAATAACATATGAGTTCTTAAAGGTACACTAATCATCAGCTCAGCAACTTATTAATACTGTACTCTGAGTATTTTCTCTCCAATTCTTATTCCAGGCAAAAAGAAAACTCTTTAAAAAAAAAAGATTTTATTTATTTATTTTTAGAGAGAGGGGAAGGGAGAGAGTAAGAGGGAGAGAAGCATCAATGTTTGGTTGCCTCTCACACGCCCCCTACCGGGGACCTCACCTGCAATCCAGGCATGTGCCCTGACTGGAAATCAAACTGGTGACCCTTTGCTTTACAGTCCAGTGCTCAATTCACTGAGCCACACCAGCCAGGGCTCAAAAATAAAACTCTTAAAAGTAATATTTGAGAACTTCAATAAACAGGTCAGGTTGGAACATGGGTCACTGTCATTGATGTGTGGATGGTAGTGTATTAAATGTTATTTACTACCAGAAATGCCAACCTTGCCAATTTTTAAATGTGAAGATGGTGAAAATGGTGAAAGCCTTATGGTGAAAATAGAGGTTTATGCACTCTACCAAGGGATTACAGAATTTTGTAATCTTGGCATGAAAATGGCTTGATTATCTAATAAGTCAGTTTTATTTCTTTTTGTAAGTATAGGAATTTATGAACTTTTATAAATTTAAAAGCAAAATTTCTAGAATCTATTATATAATAATGGAGTCTAAAAGAAAATTTAATATGCTAAGTTTATAGATTTGGGAGGAAGACTGATTTCTCTGTTGGCTCTGGGGGAAAAATGAACCAAAATAATTTTAAATGGATTATATTAGTTTCTCTAAGCATGTGTAGAATGTTCAGTTGCATTTATAGGAAATTCTAAGTGACTCACTGCACCTTGAATGTATCATCTTTAGCAAAGCAGATAAAATTGCAGAGGGCCAGCTTCTCCCAAGAAACTTTGCCTAAATGCCCATAAAAAGTACAGTTCGTTACTTAACTTTGCTTTATTGTATGTAAAACTACTTTTTAAAAAACTTTTATTGTTGTTCAAGTACAGCTATCTCAATTTGCCCCACACCACTCCGCCCCTACCCCAGCCATCCCTACTTTCCACCCTTGATCCTACTCCCCTTTGGTTTTTTCCATGTGTCCTTTATACATGTGCCTAAAAACCCTTCCCTCTTTCCGCCACATTACCGCCTTCCACTTCCCTTCTGATTACTGTCAGTTTGTTCTTAATTTAAATGTCTCTGGTTATATTTTGCTTGCTTGTTTGTTTTGTTGATTGTGTTTCACTTATAGGTGAGATCATATGGTATTTGTCTTTCACCATCTGGCTTACTTCATTTAGCTTAATGCTGTTCAGTTCCATCTATGCTGTTGCAAAGGGTAGGAGTTCCTTCTTTCTTTCTGCTTCATAGTATTTCATCATGTAAATGTACCATAGTTTTTTGATCCATTTATTTACTGATGGGCACTTAAGTTGCTTCCAGCACTTGGCTATTGAACTACTTTAGAAAATTTTCCACTCAAAATATACCTCATATTTGTATAACATCTTTTCCATGAATTTTATTTTAAATGATTGCATACTAATTTAAATATTTTAAGAGGTTACTCTTAAAGTCCTCATTTTAAGATATGATTAAAACTTGCTCCAATTATTTATGTAACATTATTATCATTAATAACATGTTATATGCATGCTATTTGTATGAATGAAACTACTAAGTCTATTAGAAATCATTACCTGAACATTTACTTAGTAACAGAAAAGTTACATGCTCCCTTCTGAAGTTATTGTGGTTTCAGGAGATTTAGGGAAATATGTTCCCTTATCAAAGGTGAGTTCATGGATTAGTTAGAAATTCCTGTATCTATACATAATATTCAAGTTGGAATTTTCATTCATGTCTTTGAGAAACACATTTTCAGCAATGATTAAGTTGTGACCTAATAAAAGTGCTAAAATAGTTTAGTAATTATGGAAGGTAAATTTCTAACCACCCAATAACTCAAAAGAAATGGAAAATAGAGAAATAAAAATTGATCATGTTAGTGTCATCAAAGATAATCATTGTATCTTATAAAAACTAATATACATATATTAAAACTAATATATATGTTATAATATTAAATATATATTAGTTTTAATATATAATACATAGATCCTGTTCTTGTTTGTAATAGTGCTGTGTTCAAATATTAAACAAAATTACATTGTATATTATACTTATGCTATACATGTATTTCTATATAATTTTAGTTAAGTAATGGTGGCAGGAAGATGTCAGGTAATTTCTCCTGCAGAGAATAGTTTTAAAAGATTAATATCTAGAATTTATCATCTGTATATCCTCTTCAGTGAAAAGTCTTTCATGTCTTTTATCTATTTCCTGATTATATGTTAATGTTATCTGTATGTTCTAGATTGAGAACACCAGGAAATACAAATTAAAACCCCAATAAGCTATCACTGTACACATTTAAAGAGTGGCTAAAATAAAGAATGGTGTGAACACCAAATGTTGATAAGGATGTGGAGAAACTGGATCACTCATGCTGTTGGGAATGAAAAATGGTACAGTAATTCTGGAAATATGTTTGGAAGCTTCTTTCAAACCTAAACAAGCAATTACCATATGACCCAACAAGTAAAGTCTTGGGCATTTATTCCAGAGAAATGAAAATCAATGTTTTCACACAACATCAACCACCACCACCACCACCACCACTATCTATACGCAGATGTTCATGGTGGCTTGATCCATATTAGTTAAAAACTGGAAATAATTCATGTGATTTTCAACAGGTGAATGGTTAAAGAAACTGTGGCATATTTATTTTATGGAATACTACTGGACAATAAGAAAGAAATAATTACTGATATGTACCACAACTTGGATGAATATCAGGAATTATGCTAAATGGTAGGTTTAACGGTAAGAGGCAGAGATGAGTGGGGTGGGGGGATGTGGTGGGTGAAAATGGAGGCAACTCTACTTGAACAACACTTAAAAAAAGAAAAAGTCAATCCTAGAAATTACATAATGTATGATTCCATTTTCATAATATTTTGAATTGACAATATTCTAGAAATGGAATACAGATTAGTGAATGCCAAGGGTTAAGTAGGGATGGAGTGAGAGGGAGGTGGATGTGGTCATAAAAGGACAACACAAGGGATCCTTCTGGTGATGAAGCTGTTGGATATCAGCACTGTGGTTGTGGGAACAAAAACTTACACTTATGATAAAATTTTATAAAATGAAATATAAACACAAACACACATGCATAAAAGTAAAATTGAGGAAATGTGAATAAAATCAGTGTAGTGAATCAGTGTCGTGCATCAATGTCAATATATGTTTCCCCTGAAATGGGACTGCACAGGGTTCCTATAAAACCTTTTATAAGACTAAATGATATTAATGCAAAGAAACAATTACCTTAGGACTCAAGCTGCTAACAGATACACCAAATAAACTGAGATAAAGCACACATACTCACAGACCTAGTTCAAAGCTCTGGTGGCTTGAAGCTGACACACTGAGTGTAGTTCCAAGGGAAGGACCTTGGCGGGGCCACTTTCTGTGCTTGGGCTGTGCACAGCCTCTGTGACAGCTCACTGCAAAACCAATGCTGAACACTGTTTTTACTTTTCACTATCTTTCATAAAAGCAAAAATCCCCTTTGGATTCCTGTTAGTGAAAGCAGGGACTAATGTAGGTACTTCATAAAAGTGAAGTGTTATAAAGTGGACTTTTGAAAATTGGGGGTGGGGGATATCTGTATCTTTATATGATACTATAGTTTTTAAAAATGTTACTATTGAGCAAGTATACATGGGATCTTTCTTTTATATTCTTTACAACTTCATATAAATTACAATTATCTCATTTAAAACTACCGCAACCTCTTTTACCAGTTAGGAGGAGCAGATGATAGAGTTCAGAGAACAGAAATGTTCCACCTTTAAAGAGGACGCTTTGGAAGTAAAAGAGCTGCAGGAGTCTGATGTCCAAGATCTGAGTATAAACTCTTCCCAAATCTGTTGCTGTACACAAAACAATATATACTTGGAATAAAGGAGCCCAGTAAAAAAAGTGAACTAGACTCCAGAGGGTTAGATACCATTAAAATTCAGAACTGCTGTTGCTGCTGAGGTTTGTTAGTTTGCGGCATTTTTGACTGACTGTGTTCTCCAAATCACATCAAGTGACAGAGAGTAAAATCCTTTCTGGTCTTTCTTCTATCACAGGTAGGAAGTTGAGACTGGAAAAATAATTTGAAATTTAGAGAAACCGCCCCCCAGAAACAAAAGAACCAAGGAGATAGTGAACTATAAACTCTGAGTGTAAAGTATTCTGAAATCTTTGGCTGAAAGCTACACTATGTAGGCATAGGGGGACACTCAAGGGATAAGCCAAATAAGCAGCTAACTGGAAGCCAAAGAAAACTGATCATGTACCAGTGGCTGATCATAGCAGGGAAGACTATTTCATAGTTTGATTCTGGGCAAGTAAATCATCTACTATAATGACACTAAAAAAATAAAACAAACAAACAAAGAATCCTCAGAATATTCCAGAATTACTACAAGGTATAATCTACATGTGGTTTCAAACCAAAATTTACTAGATATGAAAAGAAGTAGGAAAGTGTTTCTCTGTTGAACTATAAGTGATAATCAGTAGAAACTAACACCAAAGGACCCTGATGATGTACTGAGCAAATATGTCAGATGAAATTTTAAATATGTTCAGATAATTAAAGGGAAATATAATGTTAATGAGTAAACAGATAGGAAATTTCAACAAAGAGATGTAAGCTATAAGAAAACACCAAATAGAAACACCTTACTGTATGAGCTCAACAAAAAATCTGAAATAGCAGAAGAAAAAATCAGTGAAATAAAGTTATATCTTTAGAAATGACCAAATATGACCATGAAGAAAAATATTTAGCAAAAATGAGCAAAACAACAGACAACTCCAAGGCAATATTGAAATGTTTAATGAAAGTACAAATGCTGTTCCACAGGCAAAGAGAGAGAAAGGGACAGAAAAACTATTGACTAAAGGTCAAACATTTTAATTTTTTCTAAGGAAAAGTCATTACTTAGAGATCTAAGAAGCTCAATGAAGCTGATAAGATACACACACACATGCACTAATCCAATCTCAGTACACCATATTAAAACATCTGAAAAATAAGAAATATAGAATAAATCTTGAAAGCAGCAAGAGAAAAACAAATACACATTACATGGAGTGAACTAACAATGTGATCAACAGCTGACTTATTACCACTACTTATATTGATCAGAAGAGATTGGGTTTATATATTCAAAATGCTGAATAATTTAAACAAACAAACAAAAACCTGGTAGCCAAGAAATATATGCCCAGTGCAAGTATTCTACAAATGCAAAAATAAAATAGAATTTCTTGACAAAAAGCTACAAAATGCATTGCTACCAGAACAGCACTATAAGAAATATCAAAGTAACTTTATGCTCAAGCTAAATGGCACTAGACAGTTAACATGTATATTCAGAAAGAAACAAATAGCACTGGAAGAGATACATATGTGGTGAAATATGAAAGATTATACAGGTAGTCTTGGCTGGGTGGCTCAGCTGCCTAGAGCATTGGCCCGTACACCAACAGGTTATGGGTTCAATCCCTCTTCAAAGCACATACCTAGGTTGTATGTTCGATCCCCCATCAGGGCACGTATGGGAGGCAACCCATCAATGTTTCTCTCTCACATCAGTGTTTCTCTCTCTCTCCCTTCCTCTCTCTCTAAAATCCATATTCTTTGGTGAGGATTTAAAAAAAAAAGTTTATATGAGTAATTTTTTTCTCTTCTCAAATTTAAAAAAGGCAGTGTAGGGTTTATAAGGCACATTGATATAGATGACAAAAAAAGCACAAAAGAGGTAAATAGAATTATACTGTTTCAAGCTTCTCATATTGTAATACAAGTAATAATATTAAATATAAGTAGATTGTTACAGATTAATGCATGTTGTTATTCCTCAGCAACCACTAAAAAATAATGCAAAGAAATATAGTAAAAAACTAATAAAAAATAAAATGACATACTATAATATTATTATAAAGCTAAAGAAAAGAAGAGAGAAATAAAGACACGAGACAAATAGGAAGTAAATAGCTCAATGGCAGACAAAAATCCTGTCATATAATAATCTCATTAATGGTAAATAGATTAACTATTCTAATTAAAAGGCAAAGCTTGTTGGATTGGATTTAGAAACAAGATCCAACTCTATGCTGTCTACAAAAGATTACTTTAGATGTAGACATACAAATAAGTTGGAAGTAAGAGGGTAGAAAATGATACAGTATTAAAATAGTAAGCAAAAGGAGAAAGGGGTGGATAAGTTAGAGTATTAGTAGAGATAAGGAAGTATTTCATCCAAAATACTCTCAATACAACAGTGATACAAAACAATGATAGGAGTGTATGCAATTAACTATCTCCACAATACATAAAACAAAAACTGATGGGAGTTAAAATATAGACAATTTAACAATTATTAGCAAGTATAATTGGAATTTCAATACTCCTTTCTCAATAACTAAGAGGACAAATCAGTAAGGATGCAATAGACTTAAACCAACTTGACCAAATTAACATTTGTAAAATACTACACACCTAAACAGCAGAATACATATTCTTTTCATGAACACATGAAACATATACCAAGCAACAAAAAGCACAGGGTCATTAAATAAATACAAACATTTGAAATTATACAGAAGATGTTTTCTAACTATAACAAAACATACAGAAAAGGAGAAATATTGTATAATTCCAGTTGGATGAGGTATCTGGAATAGTCAAATTCATAGATACATAGAGTATAATGGTGGTTTCAAGGGTCTGGGTTGGGGGAGAAATAATAGTTACTGTATAATGGGTACAGAGTATCAGTTTGAGACCAAAAAATCTAGAGATGAATGGTAGTAATGGTTGCACAACAATGTGAACGCCACTGGAGTGTACATTTAAAAATGGTTAAAATGACAAATTTTATATCATCTATAATTTACCATAGTAAAAAGAAAAAAGTATAAGAAAAATTAGACAATATTTTTAATAGAATAAAAATGAAAATGAAACATTAAATTTTGTGGAATGTAGCTAAAGCAATGCTCATCAGCACTTTCATAGATTTAACTGTTTCTGTTTAAAAGATGAAACATCTCAAATTAAGATGCAAACTTGTATCATAGAAAGTTAGCAAAAAAGAGCAAATTAAATACAACTAGAGGTGAGAAAATAATAAAATAACAGCAGAAATTAAAAAAGGGAATATTATAAACAAATTTCTGCCAATAATTTTGAAACTTTTGATGAAGTAAATAAATACGTTGAAAAAAATAATTTACCAAAACAACATCAAGAAGAAATAGGACACACAAAAACCCTATGTCTAGTAAAAACCTTTAATTAATAATTTTTAAATGTCTCAAGAAAAAAAACTATAGAACCATGTGACTTCATTAGTGGAAATCTATCAAAAATTTAATGAAGAAAGTATACCAATCTTACCTAAACTTAGAAAAGAGAGGAGTCCACTCTACAACACATTTTTATGGGGCCAGCTTTGCACTGATACCAAAACCAAGAAAAGAATATTATAGACCAATATCTGTCATAACACAGATGCAAAAATCTTTAACATAATATTAGCAAGTTCATTTAGCATTGTATAAAAATAACAGTTTATCACAAAAGTGTTTTATACCAGGAGTTCAATATTTTTAACATTTAAATTTAAATCAATGTAATTTATCATATTAATATAATAGAGGAGAGAAATTCCTCTATTATATTGATCTTCTCAATAGTAGAAAATATTTTTTGAAAAAAATTGAACACCCATTCATGATACAAATTCTTACAAAAATACTTTAAAACTTGGTAAAGATCATCTACAAAAAATTGACAGTAGACATCATATTTAGAATATAAAAAACTTAGAATATTTTGCCTAAAATCTGGAATGAATCAAGAATGTTTGCTTTCACCACTTCTATTTAATATTGTATTGGAAGTTCAAATCAGTGCAATAAGACAAGAAAAATAAATAAATAAGAGACATCTCTCTTGGAAAGGAAGAAAGGAAATTATTTTTATATGGAGATGACATTAACATGTATGCAAAATCCTAATAAAGATATTTAAGAATCTATTAGAATAGGTAAGTTTAGTAACTTCATGGGCCGTGAGATCAATATACCAAAAAACCCCTGCATTTATAATATTAGTAATAACCAATTAAAAATGAAATTAAAACTATTATTGCATGTAAAATAACACCCAAAATAATTAGGAATGAATTTAACAAAGATTGATTTGTAAGAACTGCATACTAAATATTACAAAAAATTGCTAAGATAAATTAAAGACCTAAATAAATGGAGAGAGATACCATGTTCACAGATCAAACACAATATTAAGATGTCAATTCTCCAACTAGTATATAGTTCCAAAGCAATTCCCACCAAAATTCTTTTGAATTTTGTAGAAAATGACAAAGTGTTTCTAAATTTATAAGGAAATACAAAGGACCCAAATTGCCAAAATAATTTTGAAAAGGGACAAAGTTAAAGGAGTTACATTACCTGATTTTAAGACTTAGTAAAAATCTCAGTATAAATTTTCAGTGAATAAGACAGTATGGCCATATTTAAAAGGTAGACAGATCAGAGGATCCAAGTAGAGTCCAGAAATAGAACCACACTTACATGGCCAAATGATTTTTCAACAAAGGTTTCAAGATAATTCAATGGGGGGAAAGAGAGTCTGTTCAATGTTGATGCTAGGCGTATTAATGACACCACACCACCTAAGATGTCTGCATCCTAATCTCCAGAAGCTATGAATATGCTTGGTTACATGGCAAAGACTAATTAAAGTTGCAACTAGAATTAAGTTTGTTAATTAGCTGACCTTAACATAGGAAGATTATGCTGAGTTACCCAGTTGGGCCCGATATAATCACAAGGATCAGAAGGAGGCAGAAGAGGACCAGAGAGATGGCAGGGTGAGAAAGTCTGGACCCAATGTTGCTGGTTTTGTTTTATTTTTTTTTCATCCCACAAGAAATCATAACTTTACTGTCAGAAACAGTACAAATTTTAAACCAGGCTGCAGTTACTCTTGAAACACAAAGAATAGTTCCTCATTTTTAGATGATTACATTGTTAATTCCATATAGCATTTACAAAATAATTATTATTGTTCTTCAGGGCTCGGAGTGCCTTTGCTCTCTATACATTTGCTTGTGACATGATCAATTCTATGTCCTAACTTCTACACCTCTTTCATCAACCTTTCTCTTCACTATCCTCTCATAGAGTTGGAGTTGATGTGTTTTCTTGAATGTTTGAGACAGCCTCACCTTGAACTTTGATTTTCTCAGCAACTGTGAGCTGTGCTTGCTGAAATAAATCCTCAACCTTGGTTTCCCTCAAAACTATGTAGGTATATGAAGTTGGGCTCTTGTAGACATCTGGTTTTGTGATGACAAAGAGGATATTTTTAGATTTCTGGATAGTGACCCTAGTAACCCCTGGAACCTGTCAAAGACCCAGGTTGGGATATAGCCTTTCATGCCTTATTTTCATTCCAGCTCTGTTTTGCTTTGCTGACTGGTTCTTCATTGATTTCAGCTGTTGCTGCTAGCTGGGCTTGTTGTGTGGTTGCCTGCATGGAATCTTGTTCCTGGAGCTCTGGTACTGATTCGTTACTGTCAGATTACATTTCAGATCTTGTTTCAGCCTGGGGCTGTGGTAACCCCTGCTCTATAGCAGGGATGGTTTCTGTGGCTTCACCTGGCATTTTATGCAAGGAATGTGGAACCAAGACGGTGGCAGAAAGATAGCCAGTGAGTGGTAAGTTCAATACCACTGGTTTTAAGTATGGAGGAAAGGGCTGTGAGCCAAGGAATGAGGGCAACTTCTAAAAGCTAGAAAGGGCAAGGAAAAGTATTCTCCTCAAGGTCCCCCAGAAAGGAAGTCAGGCCTGTTGACAACTTGATTTTGACTTAGAATCATGTTGGACTCATAACCTTCAAAATTGCAAACTAGTCAATTTGTGTTGTTTTAAACCAGTAAGTTTATGTTAATTTCTTACAACCATGAAAAAGTAATGTAATTGAATATCAGTATAGGGACGAAAGGGTGTGGAATCACAAGACTTATTATATTACTGGGGTGTCAAACTCATTTTCACCGGGGACCCACATCAGCCTCACGGTTACCTTCAAAGGACTGAATGTAATTTTAGGACTGTATAAATGTAACTACTCCTTAACTAGGGGCAAGGAGCTCGGTGCTGCCGCCAGGTAGAAACAAGGTGCCAGGCTAAATAAAACAAGGTGGAGGGCTGGATTTGGTCCACAGGCCTTGTGTTTGCTACCTGTGTTATATGCCATTTATGAATTAAATGTAAATGAATCATAAACTTAAATGTAAGGCCTAAGACAATAAAACTTTTAGACAAAAACAGGTAAATATCTGTTCTCTTGATTTAACCAAAGATTTCTAAATTTTGATACAAAATTTATGAGCCACAAAAAATTGATAAATTGGACTTCATCAAAATTTGAAAACAAATTTTGAGAAATTGTTAGGAAAATAGAAAGGTTATTGACAGATCAGTAGAAAATATTTGCAAAACCATATATTTGACCAAGGACTTGTATCCAGAATATGTAAAGAACTCAGAAAACTTCCAATCAATAATAAATGAGCAAAATTTTGAATGGACACTTCACTAAGGAAGATACTTGATGAACAGTAAGTATATTATGAGGGGGGACCCCACAAATCATACTTTATTTATAAAAAATTATGTATTCTTACATGTTTAAACTTCAGTCACATTAATAGTTCTGTCCAGCTGATGCAATATACCTATCGAGATATTTTTTTTCCACTGTTCAAAACAGTTTCTCAATTCAATTTTGAGGCCTCTGTACTTCTGCTGTTTTTTGTTTCACCTCTTGCACATCAGCAAAACATTTGCCTTTGAGGCCTGTTTTCATCCAGGGAAACAACAACAACAAAAAGTCACTTGGGACAACATCAGGTGAATAGGGAGGGTGGGCATGAGGGTCATGCTGTTTTTGATCAAAAACTGCTGAATACTCAGCATGGTGTAGGCAGGTGCACTCGTAAATCACCATCTTGAAGTGGGCAAACACCCTGAAGGAATCTTCAAAGAAATTAACTGAAGCCAAACACAGCCTCTCACAACAATGCCAGCCAGTACGCTGATACGGATGGGTTCCTAAAACACTCACTTAGTGGGGGAAGCCTGCACTACAAAAGGCCCACCCTCCAGAAAATAATTCCATTTTTTGGAGGGGTCTATTTCAGTGAACATCAGGGAAATGAAAATTGAATTAACAAAGAACAATCACTGGACACCCACCTGAATGCCTAATTTGAAAAGATTAAGGATACTGAGTCTTGGTGAGGATGCAAAGCCAATGGAACTCTAATTCGTTGCTGACAAAAATGCAGAAATGTTACAGCCAATTTGAAAATCAGGTTGTTAATTCTCATAAAGTTAAATATACACTTGTTTTATGACCCATCATTTTCTTTTTTGGGTATCTACTCAAGAAAAATGAAACATAATTCTACAATAAGATTTTTAGTGCTCCACAAATATTCATAGTTGTATTACTTACAATGTCCAGAAAACAGAGTAACCACAAGTTCCATCACTTGGTGAATAGAGAAACAAAGTGGTATATCCTAATGATGAAATAGTATTCAGCAATGAAAATGAGCCCACTACTGATAGATGCAATGGTATAGATGACTTTCAAGTCATTATGCTGAATGATAAAACTTGGATAGAGAACACTATATATTTTATGATTTCATTCATATGAAATTTAAGGCAAAACTATACTGGCAAATCATTTTGGTGATTGCCAGGGTTGAGGAAAGAGATGGATAGACAGGGGCAAGAGGAAATGTACTAAAGTGGGGAAATGCTCTCTGTCTTCGGTGTGTGGTAGTTACAAGGCTGTGTATTTGGGTGAAAGTCGTCAGACTGTGCACTTAAAATGAGTGCATTTTATTATATGTAAATTATACATTAGACAATTGAAAGATCATTATAATGACTTTTCAGTATTTGCCATGTCTATGCTCTGGTGAAATTAACACAAATAATGAATAACATTTACTCAGTTCCTACTAGCAGGTTTTTCCTTACTCTGTTTACCTTTTTAAATTACTGTATTTTTGGACTATAAGACACACTGGACCATAAGACATACCTAGGTTTTAGAGGAGGAAAATAGGGAAAAAAACCCACTCCACCACTGTCCCCCTTCCCCCAGCAAGCCAGGTAAGCTACATTTGGACTATAAGACACACCCCGATTTTCCTCCCAAATCTGGGGGGGGAGTGCATCTTATAGTCCGAAAAATATGGTATGTGATTGAATGAGTCTCAGTTGCCTTATGGAAATATTAGAAATAACCAAGATTACTCATTCAAAATACATCAACTGTATGCATGGAAACCAGTAAATTGGAAGGATCCCAGGGTAATTATAAAGAGTCCTAACATAAATAACTGATGATACAGGTGAATCGGTGCATATTATGTATCATTTCTGGAAATTATAACAGTAATGTGTACCACAAACTAGTTGTAAGGATAAATGAAGCAAGTCATGTGAAATACTTAGCACAGTGCTGGACATATAATTAGTCCTTGATACACAGTACTTGTTACCTTCATGAAATGTGAGCATTCTCATGAGGAAGTGTGGGTCAAGCCAGGCCTTGTCAAATACTATTTCTGCCTGTCCACCATATCTTTACCTTTCTTCAAGTAATGAAACATTGTCTTTTTTTCCTTTGGGCTATTGCTTTTCCCCAATCAATAGAGGCCTAGTCAGGCAGTTAATCCCACAGCCTCTTAGGGGAGGTTTTGTTTGCTGCCATTGAGTAAGGAAAGGGACCGCAGTCCAAGCGAGGTTAATTAGAAATTTACTGAGATTTAGTTACTCAGTGATGAAGGAGAATGTTAGGGTTACTTGCTGCTGTTTTCAGTGCTCTGCAGAAAGGTCAGCCTCAGAATGCAGCCATCATGTGGCAGAAGATTTAGAAACTGAGTGCAGCAGAGCCCTGGGACATTGTTCTTCTAGAGTCGTTGAACCTGTGCCTTTACAGTTTGATGAGTGAATAAAGTATGTTCTTCTCACCCACTCTGCCTAATCTAGCTTTATTTGGGTTTCTGCCATTTACAACCAAAAAATCCAGAGTTTCAAACACTGATTTTAGCAAGAATCTGTTTTTTCATCTCTAAAATAAGGGTGATAATTGTCCCTACTTTGCAAGGAGGTTGTAGGGTTAAATTACATAATATATGTAAAAGGCTTAGGACAGTGCCTGAAACAACAAGTACTACACATTTTTGCCATTTTTATTGTCATCTATTTTCCTTGTGGAAACTATATTTACATAGGGTGAGAAAGAGTATATAAAAATAGGTTTAAAATTTTTCTAACAGCTATTGTCATTAGTAACTGGATTAATGAATTAATTAAATCGAATGGATGATAAATTGAACTAATATGTGCAATAAGGTCACTCATTCTGCATGTATCTTCCTTCACATGCACCTTTCCAAGGGTAGCGACTTAATATGGGTTAGATGAAATCAATTTCTAATAGCTCATAATCAAGCATACAAAATAACCTTGTTTACTTTATATAAGGAACTGGGAAGTCTTGAGTCCTCATAGGTGGCTTGCTTAGCTGATTATAGTTCTCTCTGTGAATAAAACTTCAACAACAAACAGCCATAAAATAGAAGCCTTTCTATAATGACTTACAGCTTTCTCTGTCATCTTAAATAGTATTTTCAATAGGTTTTTGTGTTTTGTGTAAGATAACTTATGGTTATCTTCTTTGCTATTATCGAGCCATGTGGACAGCTGTGTTTTTTTAATACTTGTGCCAGATGCCATATCATTCTCTGTCCTTTCCCTCAGTGATAGACCCTGCATTTTGCTAAAAGTGTCTTAACAGTTCCCCTTCTCTTTCTCATTTTTAATAGCTCATTTTTTATCTTATTGTTTCCCATTACCATTTATCTCCCCTACCCTCTTCCACCTCCACCCAGCTCCCTTCCCCACTTCTCATTTGTATTTTTAATAATAGCTCATGGACAGGCAAATGAAAT
The DNA here is from genome assembly GCF_022682495.2 of Desmodus rotundus. Lineage (NCBI taxonomy): Eukaryota > Metazoa > Chordata > Mammalia > Chiroptera > Phyllostomidae > Desmodus > Desmodus rotundus. The sequence continues at coordinate 75,277,500 of NC_071394.1, read as the reverse complement.
AACTAAAATTTTTGAAAACATATCTAAAATGAGAGTAAAAATAATGTGAGAGTAAATAAGTCACTAGTGAGTATACTTTTCTAAGGATAAGATACATTAGTCGGTCTCTTTTATATATTTTAGGGCCTCAGGGTTCTGGAATCTCATTTACCACAACCCCAACCCCTAGTTGAATGTCACATATGGGTTTGACTAAAAAGGTTCTCCACCTGAATGAACTATTGTTATAAAGAACTCTCACCTTTAACTGGAACATAATCAACAGAGGAAAAAAGCAAACAAAATATAACTGGAGACATTGAAGTTAAGAGCAATTTAACAATAGCTAGAGGGGAGTGGGGAGGGGACAGTAGGGAGAAGGGTTTTCAGAAACTACTATAAAGGACACATGGACGAAACCAAGGGGGAGGATGGAAGCAAGGGAGGAAAGTGGGTTTGGGTGGGGTGGAGAGAAAATGTAGACAACTGTAATTGGACAACAATAAAATAATTATAAAAAAATAAAAAAACTCTGATAACTCCATGAGCTCAACTGGTTGTGTTGTAGTTCATATTACTTTTAAAAACAGGTACTATGAATAAGACTTTTCTTGAATTATATAACATTTTTTACAGGAAAACACTTTAATTTAAAGGTAAAAGTTCCTAAACTATGTGTACAATATACCACTTCGATATGTTATGGATTTTTCAAAAATGTTACAATTTAGTTTTGATTAGAATTATCTAAGTATTATTGTCTTTGCTAAATATTCCATAGATGTCCATACATATAAATTTGCAATTACATTTTGCTAAATGTCTAAAATAGTCTGTATTTTCAGTGATTTAATCTCAAGTTAGGATTTAGGGTAAAATCTTCATCAAGTCTTTCTGCAAACAGCAATAGGAGATAATGAGAAAAACAAACTATTACTTGTGGTCAGCTATATATGAGCAAAGTGAATCTCCTTTACTGTGAAATACAACAAGCTGTTATTTAGAATTAAGGGTGAGGAAAGTTCAGTGACAATGACATGCAGACTTGATATAGAGCTTCTTTTGATTTTTTTCTCACAGTGTGGGCTCCAGGCTATAGTTATTGGGGTTATAATGGCATTTTTATAAATGCTGGCATGCCTTCAGAGGAGACTTTCACAAAATGGACAAGTCACAACTTTCACCATTAGTTTAAACCAAGGGGTCTGATCATGTCTCCTCTGTCACATAATTCTCATTTTATGTTAATAGAGGTTGTGCTTAATTATCAAGGGAAGAGTAGATTTCTAAATTATAGTCTCTTCTAGAAGAGTTATGAGTGTAACCTCCGTTAACACTGGGGAATGTAAAGAAGGCAACTCTTCGAATGTTGAGATAAAAATATGTTCCTCTAATGCAGGATTATATTTTATCCATAACTGAGTAATTTTGACTCAAGTGACCTATATTGAGAAATAGATTTAATAGTGGAAAGACTGTGGATTGATGGATCTCTGCCAGGCAGGAACAGAAAGTTCAGACCATTAATAGTACTGGAGAAAAATAGGACACAATGTTATTCCCAAAATTATCAGGAAGAGAAAATATAATAGAGGAAAAAAATAGTATAAACTGTTTTCCACCCCCACCTTCTGGATATTTCCTTGAATGGAGTTTTTGTTTCAGATTTCTCTTTGGAAACTTTCATTGTTTTATAGGCTCTTGTCTATTGAGAAATAAGCCTAAAGCTTTTGTTATTTTTGTAGCCATCACCTTGTCGCAGTATATAGTTCTCTGAAGCCCATTTGTTTGTGTTCTAAGAAAATTTGCCTCATCTGTGACAAAAATAGCATACACAGTAATTTTCCAATTGAAAGTACAGATAAGAATGTCTTCTAGTGCTCAGAAGCAAGCTAAAGATCTCTGTAATAGAGTTGCTCCTTCATGGAGTTACTAGTTTTGGGAATAAGATATCTTGGTTCTCTTCCTCCTTTCCTCCTCCTTCCCTCTCCCCTTCTTCCTCCCACATTAGTTCCTGTACCATTGCTAAAAAAATATCTGTCCCAGATATCAAGTTCTTTGAAATTTTTATAATAGAAAATGCACCCAGATTTTAATCTGATTATTTAAAAAAGAACTGAAGATTCAATTTCTTATAACTTGCTACTGTTTTATTGACTTTATGTCTTCAGAACTTAGCCACCACTATCTGAAGGAGGTGGTAAAATGAAAAAACAAAGAAACCAAAACCCAACAAGCAAAAAAAAACCCAAAAAACCACCAACCCAAACAACCTATATTTTTTCAATATCATAAACAGATTGAAAACTGTTTCATAAAACTTAGGATCTGTACTACTGATGTTTTTTTTTTTTTTTTGTACTGGGTGCTAAAAGGAATTTAGGTGAATTTGTGATGCATTACACTATTTTTAAGGGTTGTTTCAAGAAGGGCAGTCATCAAGCCACAAAATTTCCTCTAAAGGTGCAGAGTCCTTATTTGTATAATCTTGGCTACCGAGTAAACATGGCTTTACATTTTGGGACTCAGGACTGGTGCACTGTCACCTGCATGATCTGTTTCTGGGACTGGGTCTGTACCTCAGACTCAGACACTCAGTAGCACAGTTGCTTCCTTTAGCACCTAACTTTCTTTTAAGGATGTAGATTGATTTTTCGCATAGGCATCCTTAGAAAATATAAGACTTGCTAATATAATTAAGGCAAAAAATGCTTTTTAAAAAAAGGAATTATGCACTTAATGAATTTGATCCACATTGAAGTCCACTTTTCTCTGTCCTGACAAATTTGGGGGCTAATTTTATTTAAATCAGTGATGACTAAAGGGCTAAGCATTGCATGAATTCATCAAATGTTGGTTTAAATAGAGGGAGATAAATGTTCTATAATGAACCCTGACTTTCTGGCAATCATAATCCTGTCTCTTCAGTGAAAAGAATAAAAAGAGTGAAATTTGAATAGAAAATCTGAAGCTTTAACAGTGTTCCAGACACTGAAAATTTGTGATTACAGCTGCTCAATAGCATTAATAACTGTGTACATTGACTTGCTTGTTTTGTTTCAGGTTCTGCCTTAAAATCTGTATATACTGACATGATGTGATTTCCAAAATAAACTAATGAAAATAAAGCAAAATTTACAGGAGCAAATATGCACACAGGCACACAAATATACATATCGTACATTTAATTTTGTGTGTGCATGTGATGTATACAAACAGATTCAATACCTCTGAAAGGGTACATAAGAAATTGGCTATTATATTTCCTTTAGAATTAGGCAGAGTAAGAATATGAACTTAATTTTTACTGTATGTGCCTATTTATTTAAATCTTAAAAAGGAGAATAAAGTTGATCTCAATTAGATGTCTCCTAATTATACATCAAATCTTAAATAAGGTATTTACCTCAATACCTTGACAAGAATCTTGTATATGTATGTTGATTAAATAATTTATTTATAAGATAGACAATGACCTAATTATACTATTAATTAGGGCTTAAGTGTTGGCTTTGTCACAATAGGTCTACAGAAACTTCATTGAGAAATAAATGTAGAAGATTGTGATGCAAGTCAATGAGATATTTTTACTAAACCAGCTATGGGTTTGTGTGTACATAAGTCTCACTGGAATATCATGGAATGTCTGAACATATAATCTACAAGAATATTATATCTGTACCTCAAATTGCAACTAATGTTCTAGGGTTAAAAGAAAAAATTGAAGAACTGATGAGAGACTACTTGGTCTATATTAGTTAAGTATGACTGTGTTAAAAAAAAAAAAAAACACCCAAAACCTGATGACATAAAATAACAAGCATTTATTTGGCTCATGATTCTGCTGGACAGTTCTAGTGTGGACTGGTCTCCCTCATGTGTCTGTGGTCATTTGGAAGTGACCAAAATAGAGCTGTAGGGTAGCTTTGCTCATTAGTTCAGGGTTTTGCACACGTCTGGGACTTCAATTAGGCTGACTGGTCACTGACCCACGTTGTCTACCCTGTTCCTGCAGGGTGGCCTGAGGTTGTTCTTATGATTGAGGCAGAGTACCAGGTAGCAATGTGACAGCTTATATGGTCACGTGAGGGCCAAGACAGGAATGGGCACTGTTCCCCCATCTGCTGCACTCTGATGGCCAATCCTGCCCCAAGCCAGCCTGGATCCAAAGGGCTGGGAAACAGACAACACCTGCTGTGGGAGCGCCTTTTAAGCTATATTACAGGGGAAAAAATCTTGGAAAGGAAACCACTGTGGACACATAGTCTTGAGCTTCAGAAGGATCCTAAGTTGAGGGAAATATATAACTAAAATTACAAATTTTTCCCCAACAGTTTGAAAAAGAGTAATTAATTTAACTTTGTTTTGGAAATATATCATAATAATTCTATGTCTTTTATTTATTTTCTTATTCTTCCATCATAATAACAATAGTTGTAATTTACTAAGCACTCACAATGTGCCAGATACTATACAACACATAAGGTATTTCATATATATGTATCTCTCATTTTTAGCACTACAATGTAAGAGATATTATTCCCATTTTTCAGACGAGGAAATTAAAGTTCATCAATAAGTAGTAAGTGGAAAGTCATCTATCTTGTAGGGACTGTGAGTCTGAATTCAATATCTGGTGTGCCATATTACTGGGGAATTTTCAAGAATAATTTTGACTTTACATACTTATTGTTTTAAAGGCAAAGTTATGACTTTGAACTTCAATAGGATGCAAATGTAGTTAACTATGTTGTATTCTCTGGAGGAGTGGATTTTTAAAAATATTTTATTGATTTATTCTTAGAGAGAGAGGAATGGAGGGAGAAAGAGAGGGAGAGAAACACCAATGGTGGTTGCCTTTCATGTACCCCCTACTGGGGACCTGGCCTGCAATGCTGGCCTGCACATGCCCTGACTGGGAATCAAACTGGCAACCCTCTGGTTCACAGTCCAGCACTCAATTCACTAAGCCACACCAGCCAGGGTTGGAGAAGTGGATTTTAATGTTTATGAATACAATGACTTTTTAAACTGTGGTATAAGGTAATTAATTATTCTGCCCTCTTCAGGTATTTAGATCTAGTTAAACCTATTAGAAGGAATAGTGATAATACTACTGAAGTGCTGATGCCATGCAATGAAACCACATTGTTGACCTCAACTTTGTATCCTGTTTTAGGAATGAGTAGGTAGTTAATTTATAAAAATTCTCTGGAAGGAAGATGATGGCTTTCTTGTTAAGTACAATTAACTACTGATTATCATAACATTAACATGAAAAACTGTATATGAACTAAAATGAACAAAATTATCTTACCAGAAGAATTTTATTTTATAATATTAAATTTTTATTGAAAAATAATTTACATAGATATGCACATGAATGTGTACAGCTCGCTATATCTTCACACAGTGTACATACACTTGTGAACAACCCCTATGAACAAGCATAATAGAAGCCCCTTCATCAAAATGGCAACGTAGACAGACATAGTTCACCTCTTTACACAACCACATCAAAATTACAACTAAAACATAGAACAATCATCACTCAGAACTGTCAGAAATCAAGTTGAATGGAAGTCTAACAACTCTGGAAGTAAAGAAACCACAGCCTCCAGAGTGGTAGGAGGAATGCAGATGTGGAACAGGCTGGTCCCATACCCACATATAGTGGATAAAAATTTGGGAGGGATACCTCAGGAGTGATGAGTCCCAGCCCAGGTTTCCAGTACCAGGAAGATAAGTCCCACAACTTCTGACTGCAAAAATCAGCAGGAATTGAGTTGATGGAAGAAACTTCTGGAGCCCCAAGCAGCTCCTCTTAAAAAACATGGACTTACTCAGATTCACCCACTCTGAGCTCCAGTACTGGGGTAGTAGCTCGAAAGGCACCAGTGATATACTGGGAGGAACTGAAGTATCTGGCAACAAGCTGAGCAGAGGCCATTTTGTCTTTTCTGAGCCGTCTCCCCACAGAGCAATGGACCTGGCAGGCTGGTACCATATCTGAGACTCCATCAAGCTGGTAAACACTGTTTGACCCACCTTGGAGATCCCCAAGACTCTGCCCCACCCAACTTACAGACCCTTACAAAACTGTTAACTATGGCTTTACCATATGAATGGCTGGTCTTGGCTCATACTTCACAACTTCCTAAATCCTATCAAATAAGCAACAGCTGGCCTCAGTGAGCTGGAGGCCTGGCACAGGCAGCAACCAGCTAGGTTCACAGCATGGCTCTACCTGGGAATCTCCAAGGGCAGCACAAGTAGCAGCCATCTCATATTGCTTTATACATCAGGCAGGGTGGTCCTGGGCAAAACAGGTGGGGCTGATATTGGCCGGTACTACCCAGGAAAGCCCAGGGCCAACACATCCAGTGGACAGCTATAGGCCATGATGGAGAACCACCACCCTGCCCCAGCACAGCTAGTCCTCCACAGAGGATGGAGGCTGGTGGTAAGTGGTCACAGCCAATGATTACAGCTGAGTAATCATTGGCTGTGTAATCATTGGCCTGAGTAAATTCCACCCCCCCACACCCATTGATATCTTAACAGCATTCAAGGCTCAACTACAAGAGGAGGGTATATCATCCCACATGAAAGGCACAACTTGAGTGGAGAAGCTGTGCCACTGAATGCTACAGGGAACATATTACATTAGGCTGCTTTACCAAGCCCAGGAGATGTAGCAGCTCTACCTAATACACAGAAACAAATGCAGGAAGACTGCCAAAACAAGAAGACAAAGAAACATGGCCCAAATGAAAGAACAGACCAAAACTCCAGAAAAAGAGATAAATGAAATAGAGATTAGCAATATATCAGATACAGAGTTCAAAACACTGGTTATCGAGTGCTCAAGGAGCTAGTGAGGACCTCAGCAGTACAAAAAGAGATCCAGTCAGAAATGAAGAATACAGTGATTGAAATAAAGAACAGGGAAATAACAATACAGTGGATGAAGCTGAGGATCACATCAATGATTTGGAACATAAGGAAGAAAAAACAACTGATCAGAACAAGAAGAAGAAAAAAGAATCCCCCCAAAATGAGGATAGTATAAACAGCCTCTGGGACAACTTTAAGAGGTCCAACATTTGCATCATAGGGGTGCCAGAAGAAGAAGAGAAAGAGCAAGGAATTGGAATCTATTTGAAAGAGTAATGAAAGAAAACTTCCCTATTTTGGTGAAGGAAATAGACATGCAAGTCCAGGAAGCACAGAGATTTCCAAAGAAGATGGATGCCAAGGCCCACTCCAAGACGCATCATAATTAAAATGCCAAAGGTTAAAGATGAAGAGAGAATCTTAAAAGCAGCAAGAGAAAAAAGTTAGTTACTTACAAGGGAGTCCCCCTGAGACTGTCAGCTGATTTCTCAAAAGAAACTTTGCAGACTAAAAGGGATTGGCAAGACATATTCAAAGTTATGAAAAACAGGGACCTACAGCCCCTATTGCTCTACCCAGCAAAGGTATTATTTAGAATCAAAGGCCAGATAAAGAGATTCCCAGTCAAGAAAAAACTAAAGGAGTTCATCATCAACAAACCATTAGTATATGAAATATTTAAAGGACTTATTTAAGAAAAAGATGAAAACTATCAACAATAAAATGGCAAAAATACACATCTATTAGCAGTTGAATCTAAAAAACAAACTAAGCAAATAAGAAGAAGAGAGACAAAAGCATGGACACAGACAGTATTTTGATGGTTGCCAGATGGGAAAGGGTGTGGGGGAATGGGGAAAGAGGTGAGGGGATTAAGAAGTACAAGTAGGTATTTACAGAATACCCATGGGAATGTAAAGTGCAGTATAGGAAATGTAGTAGCTAAAGAACTTATACACATGACCCATGGATGTGGACAATGATGTGGAGATTGCCTGAGGGAGTGGGGGGTGCTGGGTGGAAGGGAGCAAAGGGGGGAAAAGCAGGACAATTGTAATAGTATAACCCATAAAATGTAACCAAAAAAGAAGCCCCTTCAATTCTCTGTTCTAGACACAATTTCTCCCACCCCTAAGAGAAGCTACTATTCTGACTTTTGACTATACAGAGTAGACTACTTTTGTCTACATTGTATTTTAATTAATGGAATCATATCATATGTACTTTTTTGTGTGTCTGATTTATTTTATTCAACATTGAGTTTGTAAGTTGATGCGTAAATCTGCATGCCATTTGAGATAGCTCATTCCCATTGCTGATGAATGGCTATTCCACTTGAATGAACATTTGGGTAGTTCTCAGTTTGGGGCTATTAAAAATAATGCTGCTATGAACATTTTAATACATTCTTTTTAAGAACACATGTGCACATTACTGTTGTTAAAGTACCTAGGAGTAAAATTTTGGGGTCACAAACCATGTGAGTTTTCATCTTTGGTAGAAATGTTAGCTTTCAAAGTTGTTGCCAGTTCACACTTGTACCAGAAATATATGAGGGCTCTTAACATGGTATTTTCCACCTCTTTAATTTAATGTATTATGGTTAATTCTTACCTAAAACAATGTAATGATTGATGTTTCCTATAATTAATACATCTATATATAATGTGAAGATTCCAAGTGAGTAAATTTGAGAAAATATTTTCTAAAAAACCCTCTGATAATTAGAGGGAAAATATTGTTCTTAACAGTTACACTGAAATTCATCTTTAAGAAAACAGAACACAGAATAATTATAGAATTAATTGAAAAGTGATGGTAGCCAGTTTGGATGTATTTTAAGGCCTTCTCTCTTATCTTATAAAACTGTTTGAAATAACTAACACATGCTTTGTACCCATTAAAAGAGCCAGGGGGGCGGACAGTGGGAAGAGGGGATTACAGGAACTACTGTAAAGGACACATGGACAAAACCAAGGGGGAGGGTGGAGGTGGGGGAGGGAGGTGGGTTCAGCTGGAGTGGGGTGGAGGGATGGGGAGAAAAGGCATACAACTGTACTTGAATAACAATAAAAATTTTAAAAAAAGAGCCTAACTTTAAATGCAACATTTTTTTTTTTTACTTATTCAGTGACTTTTGTTTTTTTTCCTCAATATGATTAAGGTCTGATTAAAGTTAGAGAAAAATCCTTTCTAATCAGTCTTGTGCATTACAATCTTAAGACAAAATTCTATGTAGAATAAATACCTGTGCTTTCATTTTCCTAGTATATACTTAAAGAAGGCCCTTCATATATGCAAGTTTCCATTTTGCATCTCAAAATATAAGCATTTCTCTAAACAGTAAGTCTCTAAAGAGCATGTAATTTTCAGGGAATTTAAATTTTTTAAGTATTTGGTTAGGAACCTATGATTTATAAAGTCAATAGTAGCATTTTATGAGTTGCTTAATAAATTATTAATAGATAAGAAAAAGTTAAAATAATAAAAATTATAGAAGACATTATTACTCTACAAAATCAATGGTGGTAGGACATTAAAGTTGGTGTTTTCTGATTGTAAGTTTTGTGTTGCTAAAGGCTTTATACAGTCATTTACAAATGACTATATATTTTGACTTGATTGTATGAATTGGTTTCTTTCTAGTAAGTATTATTACAGTTTAATCACTATTTTTATTGTTCCTTATATGAAGAGACTATTTATACTCATATGCAGGTCATGAATTTTATGAAGGATGTACTGTAAGCTTATGAATGAATGGCAAGTAGTTTGCCTAAGCAATTATTAAACAACAGAAACAACAGAAAAGCCACCTTTTAACCTAACTCGATGTTCAGTCAGATGAAGGCAAACTAACATAAATGAGGAAAGTGATCATGACAAATGTATAAAGATATGCAAGAGGAAGTGACATTAACAACAACAAAATAAACAACTCATATTAAAGGAACTCTTGGAGATAATTCCTGACATTGAAAGCTCAAAGATAAAATGTTGAAAGGTGATTTATATGTAGAAAGGAGTGTGACTATTTGCCAAGGCATAGAAAAGATGCTGGCTCAGTATCAAGTTCTATGATGAGAAGAGGAAGGCAATCACTGTTTAAAACTACTCTTGATGTAATTACTTTTTATGAAGAAATAAAACATCTTGTCTTATCAAGCTTGGGCTGCCATAACAAAATACCATAGACTGGATTGTTTAAACAATAGAAACTTATTTTTCACAGTTCTAGAGATCTAGGACCAAGGTACTAGTAAGGTAGGTTTCATTCTGGTTCCTATTTCCTTGTTTTGTAGGTGACCATCATCTCCCTATATGTGCACAGGATCTCTTGTTTGTGTGCTTGCACACAGGGAAAAAGATGTCTTTCTCTTCCTCCTCTTATGAGACTACTAATGCTAACAGGTTAGGGCCCAACCTAAGCTATCTATCTTAGGAATGGGGACACATTTATCCGTGTGTTTCCAGGTCCCTGTGGTCAGAAGTAGATCCAGGAACTTTGACTATCTCACACTTCCAGGAATTAAGCAGCTTGTTGTAGGCACACAGTGCCATGCTCTCTTAGATTTTGGGTAAGATAGTAAGTGGGACGTGGACTGTGACAAACCACATTAAAGGGACTCTTGGAGCTATTTTATGACATTGAAAGTGCCAAAGCAAAAATGTTGGAGATTGATTCAACCTTAGGCAGTGTAGGTAAATGTGGTACTCAGAACCTTCCACACCCATATCAAAATCACAACAAAACTACAGAACAACCATCATTCAGTACCACATAAATATAAGAGAATAGAAGTGCTACATCTAGGGATTTAAAGATGAAGCCACATTGACCCCTAGCCAGGTGGATCAGTTGGTTGGAGCACTGTCCCATACGCCAAAATATTGTGGGTTTGATTCCTGGTCAGGACACATACCTAGGTTGCAGGTTTGATACCTGGTCAAGGCATGTATAGGAGGCAGCTGATTGATGTTTCTCTCTAAAAATCAGTAAACATACCTTCAGGTAAGGATGAAAAAATAAAGAAACCACATTGAGACTGGTAGGAGGGGTGGACACAAGGACCAGGCAGGTCTCACACACATATGCAGTGATGAAAAATTAGGAGGGATATCTTGGGCAGTAGAGGTCCCACCTGAGGAGAGATGGGTATCAACCCCACATCAAGCCCCAAGCCCATGGTTTCAGTGCTGAGAAGAGAGGTTGCAATAACTTCTGATTGTAATAATCAGCAGGGATTGAGGCTGAGTGAGATGGAGTACTTCTGAAGTCCCAGGAAGTTCCTCTTAAAGCACTTACACTTCAGACTTTCCTAAAATCTTTCATGCAAATAGCATCTGGCCTCAGCGTGCCCCATAACTCTCACTAAGGGGTCCCAGGCTGGGCACTAGGAGTAGCCAGTTACAGCTTGACCTGAAATGAATACCTCTAAGCCCAGCAGAAGTAGCAGCCACCTGCAGATCACTTTGTAGCTCAAGCCAGGTGGCCCTGGCATGAACACAAGTGGTGGTTTACCTTGACCTGCACCTACTGGGAGACTCCAGAGCCAGCACACCTGGTGGACAGATTCAGACCATGTTGGAGCATCACCCAACCACCTCCGCAGAGACACACTTAAGGGGAGGATTTAGTGGGCACCAAAGCCCTGCTGAAGTAAGTATTGATCTGTGGGGTGGACCCCTGCACAATTGATACTCCACAATGGTTGGTGATCACAGCCAGTCCTTGCAGCCAGTTGGCTTGAGGGTAAATCCCTCCCATTGGCATGCCAACAGCAATCAAGGCTCTACTACAAGAGGGTGCACACAGCTCACATGGTTGGAGTAGTGTACCTGGAGTGCCCAGCTTGGGTTATTGGGGAGGCTATGCCACTGGAGCCTGTAGGAAACCTATAGGTCACTCTACCAAGCCCAGGAGATGTAGCAGCTCTACCTAATACATGGAAACAAATACAGAGAGGCTGCCAAAATTAGGAGACAAAGACACATGTCCCAAATGAAAGAAGAGAACAAAACTCCAGAAAAAGAATTAAACAAAATGGAGACAAGCAATCTATCAGATACAGAGTTCAGAACACTGGTTATAGTGATGCTCAGTGGTCTTAGGGGAAGAGTAGATGAACTTAGTGAAAATTTCAACAGAAAGAAAGGAAACAAAAATGCAGATAGAAAAAATAAAAAAGAACTACTCAGAAATAATACATTAACTGAAATGAAAAAATATATTACAGGGAATCAATAGTAGAATAGTTGAAGCTTGGAATCAAATCAGCAACTTGGAATACAAAGAAGCAAAACATACACAATCAGAAGAGTAGAAACAAAAAAAGAATAAAAAAAATGAAGTTAGTGAAAGGAGCCTCTGGGACAACTTCAAACATATCGACATTTGTATCATGGGGGTGCTAGAAAGAGAAGAGAGAGAGCAAGAAATTGAAGACTTATTTAAAAAATAATGATAGAAAACTTACATAACCTAGTAAAGAAAACAAACATACAAGTCCAGGAAGCACAGAGAGTCCCAAATAAAATGAACCCAAAATGTTCCACACCAAGATACATCATAATTAAAATGCAAAGGGTAAAGACAAATGGTGAATTTGGAACTGGAGAGTATTATGATAAGTGAAATAAGCCAGGCAGTGAAAGACAAATGCCAAATGATTTCAACTATTAGTGGAACCGAATCAACAAAACAAACAAGTGAGCAAAATAGGCCCAGAGACATGGAAATAAAGAGCAAACTGAAAGTGACCAGAGGGGAGGGGTGAGGGGAATTATGGAGGAAAGACAGGGAAGGGTCAAGTCAAGGAACATGTATAAAGGACCCATGGACAAAGACAATAGGGGGGATTGAAGGTGGGCATTGGGGGTGGATAGGGCAGGGTAGAGAGTAATGGGAGAAAAACAGGGATAACTGTGATTGAACAATAATTTTTTTTTAAAGCAGCAAGAGAGAAAAGCAGTTAGTTACTTACAAGGAAGCTTCCATAAAACTGTAAGGTGATTTCTCAACAAAAACTATGTAGACCGGAAAGGACTGACAAGAACTATTCAAAGTGATGAAAAACAAGCACCTTCCACCAAGATTACTCTACCTAGGAAGTTATCATTTAGAGTAGAAAGATATTTAAAGTTCTTGTGAGACAAGGAAAAGCTAAAGGAATTCATCACCACTAAACCAATATTGCATGAAATGTTTAAGGATCTTAGAGAAGAAAAAGAAGGAAGAGAAGGAGGAGGAGGAGGAGAAGGAGGAGGAGGAGAAGGAGGAGGAGGAGAAGAAAAAGGATAAAAAATATGAATAATAAAATGGCAAAAATACATATCTATCAACAAATGATTCTAAACAACAAAATAAATTAATAAACAGAAAAGAACGAGACTCATAGATACAGAGAACATTTTGATAATTGCCAGATGGGAGGGGGTTTGGGGAATAGGTGAAAAAGTTTGAAGTATAAGTATATATTTAAGAAGTATAAATTAGTTGTTGCAAAATAGTCATGGGGATGTAAATTACAGCATAGGGAATGTAGTCAATAATATTCTAATAACTGTGTATGGTGTCAGGATGAATACTAGATTTATTGGGATTATCACTTATTAAGTTATATAATGTCTAATCACTGGGGTGTATACATGAAAATATAATATTGTATGTCAACTGTAATTGAAAAATAAAAAGTGATTTAAAAAGATTAAAAATGGAATTTCCTTATGACTCAGCAATTCCATTTGTGGGAATATATCCAAAGAAACCCAAAACACTAATTCGAAAGCATCCTTATGTTCATTGCTGCATTATTTACAATAGCCAAGATTTGGAAGCAGCCCAAGTGCCCATCAGTAGATCAGTGGATAAAAAAGCAGTGGTATGTTTACACAATGGAATAGTATTTGGTTGTAAAAAAAAAGGAAATCTTACCTTTTGAGACAACATGAATGGACCTGGAGAATATTATGCTAAGTGAAACAAGCAAGTCAGAAAAAGACAAGTACCATATGATTTCACCTTTATGTGGAATCTAATGAACAAAATAAACTAACAAACAAAATAGAAATAGACTAATAGATACAGAGCAGAGACAGACAGCTGTCAGAGGGGAGGGCCACTAGGAGTTGGGTGAAAAAGGTAAAGGATTAAAAAAAAACCTCATAGACCAGAAGGAAAAGGGGGTGGAGAGAGGTAGAAGAGGTCGAAGGGGAATAAATGGTCAAATGGGAAAAGAGACTAGACTTGGGGTTGTAAAATATAAATAAATCAAAATTTACCATTGAGAAAAAAAAACAAAATAAATGAAAGAAAAAAAATTGATTTAACCTTAGACATAAGTAAGCCACAGTGAGGTTGCATCAGCAAAAAACTGGTCAAACTTAGAAAAAATTATCATGTGAGTCCTGGATTGCAATGGGACAGGAGGATATAATGCTATAGAACAAGTGTTTGTTACACTATAAGAATTATGTGTGTACATATTGTTTATCTCTACATTTCACAAAAGCATGACTGTCAAGGATGATTAGATGAGAAGAACATGAGATTCCTACATTAGGCTTGTGGACTCTGAAGGGTCTAAAATTATCTCAGGCTAGTAGCATTTTTTGGCTCTCAATAAAAGCTAAAACAAATTCTCAGTTGTGCAAAATTTTCAACATAGTCACCCAGTTCTCAATTCATTAAGGTCAAACAATAGAAGTTCATCAACCACCATGAATGAGAGTCAGCAAAAGCAAGCTAGCAATCAAATTTAGACATCTAGTTATTTGATATAAGAACATTACATACAGAATATATTTTACTGTATGAAATATTTAAAGGAATAAAACATAGCATAAAAATGAGCAAGTACCTTTTGAAGTACCTTTTGAAGGTATAAAAAATAATCAGATATTTGACAAGTAAGTCCATTTTTGGATCTTAGTGGTTAGCTCTTTGACATTAGGACTGTGCTAGAAAACAAAAATGTATGATTCATGTATAAATATATACAGAATAAATTAATTAGAAATTATTAGAGATAAAAATCATTAAATAAAATGTCAACTCATTGGGAAGACATAATAATTCTAAACATGTATGGACTTTACAAAATAGCCTCAAAAATATAAAGCAAAAACTTAGAATTACAGAAACAAAGATAGAAACAGTCTAACATCACAGCAGAATATTTTGACAGCATTGTCATTTATAAAAGAGCCAGAACATATCCATCTTATTAGAAGCTATCTATTTTATTAATCTTTTCAATATTGCTTGTGCCTTGAAAGTGGTTGAGACTTGTGTTTTGGCCTAGAACATGGTAACATTTTACAAAAGTTCCCTGTTAGCTTAAGAAAAATGTTACTCAATCTAGTTTTTAGGCTTGAGCATGTATCTTCTGTAGATTCAGGATTACTCATTGTACCCTTCAAACCTTCTAAAAGTTTGTAAATTTACTCACATAAAGAAAACTCCAGACCCAGATGGTTATATAGGACAATTTTACAAGACTTACAAGGAATGAATCATTCTAATTTCATGAAAATTCTTTCCAAGAATGCAAAAGGAGAGGCTACTTACTCCACATCCATCCTGTGAGCCAAATTGGAAGCAAGGGGTAATCTCATTAATAAACATAAATGTAAGATATTAACTAAAATGTTACCAAATAAATTCAGCAACCTATATAAAATGTAATGCATAAAAAGTAAGTTGAATTTATTTCAGGAATTCAGAGGTGAGTTAACATTAAGTGTTTACTTAATAATTTTTTACATATTACAACAAAAGCAGACAACAAAAGCAAAAATAGACAAGTGGGACTACATTAAGCTAAAAAGTTTTTGCACAGCAAAGGAAAAAAAATCAACAAAAAAATGCAACTTATGGAATGAAGGAGAATATTTTCAAACTACATATATGATAAAGGATTAATATTAAAAAATATAAGGAAATCCTACAACTTAATAGCAAGAAAGCAAATAACCCCAGTAGGAGTTACAGCCAGGATGGAGGCATAAGTAGAAACCCTTTGCTTCCTTGCACAACTGAAAGTAGGATAGCAACCAATCTAAAAACAATAAACAACCAGAAGGGTCAGAAAATCTAACTGCATAGAACTCTGACAATGAAGGAATAAAGAAACCTTCACCCAGACCAATGTGCCCAGACAAAGATATATGGCCCAAGTGAAAGAACACATCAAAACTCCAGAAAAAGAGCTAAGCGACAAGGAGATAGCCAATCTATTTGATGCCGAGTTCAAAACACTGGTAATCAGGATGCTCACAGAACTGATCGAGTTTGGTCACAAAATGAAGGAACAAATGAAGGCTACCCAAACTGAAATAAAGCAAAATATTCAGGGAACCAAAGTGAAGGGAAGGAAACCAGGACTCAAATCAATGATTTGGAACAAAAAGAAGAAATCAACATCCAACCAGAACAGAATGAAGAACCAAGAATTCAAGAAAATGAGGAGAGGCTTAGGAACCTCTGGGACAACTTTAAGTGCTCTAACATCAGAATCATAGGGGTGCCAGAAGGAGAGGAACAAGAGCAAGAAGTTTAAAACTTATTTGAACAAATAATAAACTTCCCCAATCTGGCAAAGGACATAGACTTCCAGGAAGTCCAGGAAGCTCAGAGTCCCAAAGAAATTGGGCCCAAGGAAGCACACACCAAGGCACATAATCATTAAGTTATCCAAGATTAGAGATAAACAGAGAAACTTAAAAGCAGCAAGAGGAAAGGAGAGAGTTACTTACAAAACAGTGTCCATAAGACTATCAGCTGATTTCTTAAAATAAACCTTACAGGAAAGAAGGGACTGGAAAGAAGTATTTGAAGTCATGAAAGGCAAGGACCTACATCCAAGATTACTTTATCCAGCAAAGATATCATTTAGAATGGATGGGAAGATGAAGTGCATCCCAGATAAGTAAAGTTAAAGGAGTTCATCATCACCAAGCCCTTATTATATGAAATGTTAAATGGACTTATCTAAGAAACTGAAGAAGATCAAAAACTAGGAACGGTAAAATTACAACAAACTAACAGCTATCAATAAGTGAATATAACAAACAAACAAACAATGAAAACAAATACTAAGCAAGCAACTAGAACAGGATCAGAATCAGAGAAATGGACATCACATGGAGGGTTTTCAGTGGGGAAGGGGAAGGGAAGAATGGTGGGAGAAGGTACAAGGAATAAGAAGCATAATTGGTTAGGATAAAATAGATAGGGAGAGGTTAAGAATAGTATAGAAAACAGAGAAGTCAAAGAACTTATATGTACAACCCATGCACATGAAATAAGGGGCAGGGAATGCTGGAAGGTTGGGGGGGTGCAGGGTGGAGGGGGGATAAAGGGGTAAAATTGGGAAAACTTCAATAACATCATCAATAAAATATACTTAAAAAAACAAATAACCCCCTTAAAAATGGGCAAAGGAACTGAATAGACATTTCTCCAAAGAAAACACACAAGTGGCAAATAGGTATATGAAAAGGTGCACAACATCAGTAATTATCAGGGAAATGTAAATCAAAACTAGAGTGAGTTATCACCTCCCACCTGTTAGGATGGCTATTATTTTAAAACAAAAGATAACAAGTGTTTGGCAAAGATGTAGAGAAAAGGCAACCACTGTTTAGTGTTGGTGGGACTGTAAATTGGTAGAGTTACTGTGGAAAACAATATGGAAGTTCCTTAAAAATACTAAATAGAACTACCATATGGTACAGCAATCCTACTTCTGGGTATATTCCCAAGAGTTGGGATTGGGATCTTAAAGAGGCATCTTCCCTTCCATGTTCACTGCAGCATTTTTCGGAATAGCCAAGACACAAAAGCAAACGAAATAATGGTTGGTGGATCAATGGATAACAAAAGCAGGGTATTTACATACACTTGAACATTACTCAACATTATAAAAGAATGAAATCCCGTCACTTTTTAAATTGCTATAGTTGTATTATTTAGTTTTAATTTTGTGAGTCAGCATGAGATGGTTTGCCAGAGTAAAATCAACGTCAACTGTTTCAAGGTTATCAATTCAGCATTTAAAACATTTATTTTGACAGTTTGAGGCTGTCATCAGGTAATAACAAAGCACCTTAGAAAGTTCACTGTGAATGTATTCTGAAAGAGAAATACATCAAGGTGGACATTTTCAAAACCTTTTTCTTGTGGCAGTTAATATGCTAGGAAGTCCTGCCATTTGTGACAACACGGATAAAGGACATCATGCTAAGTGAAATAAGTCAGACACCAAAGGCCAAGTGTCACATAATACCACATACACCAAGAATTTAAAATAGGCAAACCTATAGAAGCAGAGAATGGGATGGTGGTTGCCAGGCACTGGGAGAAGGGGAAATGGGAAGGTATTAGTCAAAGGATACAAAGTTTTAGTTATGCTAGGTGAGTAAGTCCTAGAGATGTTGAGTATAGCATAGTGCCTAATACCATACCATATACTTAACAATTTCCTAAGAGGATAGATCTTATATGCTGTGTTTTTATAACATAGGCAAAAATATGATAAAGAGAGTGGGAGTAAACTTTTGGAAGTGATGCATACGTTTATGGCATAGATTGTGGTGATGCTTTCATAGATGTATTCTTACCTCCAAACTCATGAAGATGTATGCATGAAATATGTACAGCTTTTGGTATGTCAATCAAACCTTTATAAACTGCTTTTTTAAAGTTTATTTATATAATATTCCATACTAATGCAATTAAGGACAAAAACCACATTTCAATAGATGTCAAATAAGGACTTAAAATTCCATATCCATTTATAATAAAACTTTTAGTAAACTATGAATAGAAAGAATGTCTTTAATATATTAAAGAGTACCCCCAAAACCTACACCAAATATAATTCTTAATAGCAAAACAGTAGATTACTTTTAAAACTAAGGATGAGACAGGATGTCCACTTTTACTGCTACTGTGCAACATTATTATATAAGTGGTCCCAGCCAGTGCAGCAAGAAGAGACAGATACAAAGATTACAAATATTGGAAAGAATGAAAGCATTCTCTCATCATTTTGGCATGTAATTATCTGCATAGAAAACTGAGAGGTATAGGGACTTCTGGACAAGATGGAGGCTAGGTAGATAGATATACTTTGCCTGCTTGCACAACCAAAACAAGGACAACAACAAATTTAAAAAATAAAAACAACCAGAACTGCCAGAAAATTGAACTGTATGGAACTCCAAGAACCAAGGAGTTACAGAAGAAACATTCATCCAGACTGGTAGGAGGGGCAGAGACAAGCAGCCAGGGTAGAGAGGACTCGTGACAAGGCAGCGGCTGGAGGACCAGGGAGGGCGAGGCAGCATCTGGAAGACCTGGCGAGGTAGCAGCTGGCAGAGTGGGAGGTCCCACATTTGCATGTGGATAAAACAAAAGGAACAACTGCAGACTGAGACAGACCACACAAACAAAGGCTTCCAGTGTGGGGAAATAAAGCCTCAAAACCTCTGACTGAAAAACCTGTGGGGGTTGCAGCAGGAGGAGGAACTCCCATGCTCACAGGAGAATTTGTTTGTTGGAGAGACCCACAGGGTCCTAGAACATACACAAAACCACCCACCAGGGAATTAGCACCAGAAGGGCCCAATTTGCTTGTGGGTATACTTATTGGTAGTGGAGGAAGTGACTGAAAGCTGGCCAAGAGCTGAGTAAGTGGCATTGTTCCCTTTTAGACCCCTTCCCCACATACAGCACCACAACACAGCAACAGGGGTTGCCCTGCCTGGGTGAATACCTAAGCCTCTGCCCCTTACTACATCATAGGCATGTGGAGACAAAAAATATGGCCCAAATGAAAGAAATACAACTAAGTGATGAAGAGATACCCAACCTATCAGATTCAGAGTTCAAAACACTGATAATCAGGATGCTCACAGAAATGGTTGAGAATGGTCACAAAATAGAGGAAGAAGTGAAGGTTATGCAAAGTGAAGTAAAGGAAAATATACAGGGAACCAACAGTGATGGGAAGGAAACTGGGACTCAAATCAACAGTTTGGACCAGAAGGAAGAAATAAATATTCAACCAGAACAGAATGAAGAAACAAGAATTCAAAAATTGAAGAGCCTTAGGAACTCCCGGGACAACTTTAAACATCCCAACATCTGAATCATAGTGGTGCCAGAAGGAGAGAGAAGAGGAAGAGCAAGAAATTGAAAATTTATTTGAAAAAATAATGAAGGAGAACTTCCCCAATCTGGCAAAGGAAAGAGACTTCCAGGAAGTCCAGGAAGCTTAGAGTCCCAAAGAAGTTGGACCCAAGGAAGCACACACCAACATACATCATAATTACATTACCTGACATTAAAGATAAGGGGGAAGTTAAGAATAGTACAGGAAATGGAGAAACCAAAGAACTTATATGTATGACCCAAGGACATGAACTGATGGGGGGAAATGTTGGTGGGAGGTGGGTTGTGGGGTGGAGGGGAATAAAGGGAAGAAAAAAATGGGACAACTGTAATAGCATAATTAATAAAATGTATTTAAAAAACAAAACAGAGGTATATATAAATAATATAATATTAAAATTTTGTAAAGTGAATATAATACCAACAGTCAAAATTTACATTTATATACACCAAATATAATTTATAAAACATGATTTTAAAAATATATTAGCATCAAAGAATATATGGTAGTTAGGAATACATTGTACAATAAATGTGCAAGATGTGGAGAAAATTATAATACTTTAATACTTAAAAATTATAATAGTATAATACTTTAATACTTTATTAAAAAATAAGGCTATACAATCATTTCATGAATAGGATGGTTTAATATTACAAAAATGTTAATTCCTATAAACTAATCTATAGATTAAATAAAATCTTCATAAAAATCCCAACTATCACCACAAGTTTTATGAGGAACTTCAAACAAATTTTAAATTTTAATGGAAGGTCAAATGCCCAAGAATAACCAACACACACCTGAAGAAAAGAAGTGGAAGATAGGGAAAATACTAGCTTAAGAAAAAGAAAAAAAACTATAATAATGTTACAACAATTAGCATTAAATAGGGTAATAGGCAAATTGATCGATGCAACATACTCAAGAACCCAAAAAGAAACATTTTCATATATGGTGGAGCTTTTGCAAATTAATGGAGAGATGATGGAACATTCAGTGAATGGTGCTGGAACAATTTATTATTCAAACACAAAAGAAAATCCCAAAAGAAACAAAAAAACCCAAAATGGTATCCCTACTTTGTGCCCATAAACAAAAGCAGTATTCAAGTACTAAAATCTTAAATGTGAAGGCACATATTTAAAATTTTAGTAGACTGTATATAGAGTATCCTCAGTTTTAGGATTAAAAAGTTGTCATAACAAAAATTGTTTATCATGGTATTAATTTCTAGTGGTTTCTCCACCAAATTACTACAAATTGGGTGGCTTACAATACAGAAATTTATTCTGTCACAGTTTTGAAGGCTGCAAGTCTGAAATCATGGTTTCTGCAGGCCCATGTGACTTCAGAATGCTCTAAGGAAGAATCATGCCTTGACAACTCCTACATTCTGGTGGTTGCTGGAAATCCTTCACGTTCCTGGGCTGTAGCAGCACAATCCCAATATCTGCCTCTCTTGTTAGGTGGCCTTCTTCCCTGTGTCTCCTCTCTCTTGGTGTCCAAATTTCCCTCTTATTAGAATAGCAGTGATTGGATGTATGGCTCACCCTAAGCCAGCGTGGCCTCATCTTAACTGGATTATATCTGCAAAGACGTTATTATCAAATAAGCCTATATGCAGGCTCTGAGTGGTCATAAATTTAGGAAGGAGGGACACTATTAAACCCAGTACAACCGTGAAGGAAAAGATTGACCAAAGAATGAAAAGAGAAGACACAAGCTGAGAAAAGACATTAGTGATATGTAAAATAGACAATATTTATATAAAAATACTATGTATAAGACATGAACAACTGATATGTGCCATATCCCAGTAAGAAAATTGGCCAGGATCGTGAATAAACAGTTCACACAAGAGGAAATACATTTGGTAGATTTACCTAATGAAAAGGTGCTAGACTTTCTTAGTAAGCAGGGAAATACAAATTAATATCACAAAAATATTATTTTACTTCCTCTAAATTATGGGCCTGATAAAACCAAGCATTGGCAAGGATGTAGCATGACAGGAACTCTCATACATTACTCATTAGATTGTTCACACAAACATTATTTTTTAAATAGCAAAACTTTAGACATAGCCCAATATTTGTTGGTAGAATAATTGATATATTGCATATATTTACTAAATGAACTATTCTATAACAATAAAAATGAATTAATTAGAGATTTATATGACAGCACAGTTGAAGGTTCAACCAAGTAAAGCTATTTGGCATATGATTGATGTATATTTAAAAAAGGAAGAGAATGATAAATATAAAATTCAAGATAGTGGTTACCTTTAGGGGATACAGAAAGTTGATACAAAGGAGCTTATGATGACATTGGTCATATTTTAGTTCTTGGGTGATAGATTTCTATGTGTCCATTTTATAAGGCTTCATATGGTAGATAAATGCGACATAGGCTTTGTGCATAGCAAGTATTTTGTGATCTAAATTAAATAAAATTCATATATTCATAGTTTTTAAGTATCATGGTCTGAGAACCCAGACCATGGCTTTTTCAAAGCATATTCAATGCTTTGAAACCAGCCCCATTTCAAAGTGGTGCTGAGGATTGGGGTATGAGCTGTAGATAGAATGTACTGGCAAATCTATTGTCCCTGGAGTCCTGCTGCCTGTACTGGAATCCTGACTCTGCAATTTACTAACTTCAGGATTTTGGGAAAGTTTCTTACCTTCTCTTTACCTCCATTTCCTTGTTTTTAAAATGAATATTAAAATGGGACCTTCTTCACAGGGTGGTTGTGAAGGTCATATGAAGAGTGTAGGTAAAGTTCTTAGTATGTGGTTGCATAATACACAGTAAGTGCCTGATGAATATGACCTGCATCGATTAGATCAGAGTATTGAGATGTGATTGCACACAGGCTTTCTTGCACTTCTGCCATTGCCCTGAACAGGCCTTGCCTCCAGGTACCTGCTGCCCTCTTTGCCTGGGTTGCAGAAAGAACACACATAATCCCAAATCACAATGAGAAGCCAAGGCCAAGTGGGCCTGCAGTCTAAGGCTGAGCTGTCTATCAGAGCCCAGCTTGGATGAACCAGTCTCTAGCTAATATGCAGCTAGAAAATTGAAACTAAATAATTATTTTTAAGGCTATGAGTCTTAGAACATTTATTTTCAAAAGTAGTTGACTGATACATGAGATGCTATTATTGTTGTTGTTGTTGTTGTTATTCAAATTAAAGATTTGAAAGATAGTTGCTCCTAGGTCTGCAAAGTTTATCTCACTCAAATTGTACTTAGGCAGGTTGAATTAGTGCATTAAAACATTAAGAATTTTCAGTTGCTCTTCTGAGCAGCTGCCTGAAGCATAAACATCTTACTATCATGACCTTGTCTCTCCTCCAGCTCCAGAACACATAGGCTTGAATCACCTTTGCTTCTGCACACTGTCATTGCCAAAAAGACTGAGGATAGAGAAGAGACACATGATTCCTAGCTCAGTAGACAGTCAACATTGTAATTAGCTGTTTGACATCTTTGTTCTGATGTTTCCCTTTGCTGTCAGAGCATTGTACTGGCCATCAACCACCCACGCACAGGGAATTTTGTTGATTTTCACTGCAACCTGCCTGGTAGTCAGGGTCAGGATTATGTTACCCCCTGCATAATGAAGAGCCTTAGTCTTGAAGAGGTTACAGTGACTTGCCCAAGGCCGCAAAGCTTGTAAATGATACAACAGGACTCAAACCTGCAAATTCTGGTGCTAAACACTAACTTTCACTGTTTCATAGATGCATTTTAATAACTCCAATATTCTTGAGAATACACGCTTTTTAACAGATTGGGTCACCAACAGATTGGACCAATCTCTTATGTCAAAGCAGTGCCATGAGAAGTGTGCTAATACACAGACACAACAGTGTGTCATTCCTATGCCATGTATCACTGGAACTCAGACAAATACATAGATTCTAAAGCTTCAGCTTCCGGAACTCTAGATATCTGCTGACTTCTGAATGTGTTTGGTTAGAAGATCTGGAGGTGAGGGTTACAGATAATGTAGGAAAAAATCTTTACCTAAAGTAACTTGGAAATGTCTAAACTTATTAACTATGTTATGCATTAAAAAGAGATTGCAGAATCAACTCACCAAGTTCTCTTTTCATATACTGTACTTACTTGGAAATTAAGTTATCATGTGAAATAAATTGATAAATAAATTTATTGTATTTTTTAAAAATCTGCGCAAACAAAAAAATAGTGGGGGCTTTCCACCAGATTGCCTCATAGGGTTATCCAACCTTTTGGTGTCTTTGGGCCACACTGGAAGAAGAATTGTCTTGGGCCACATATTAAATACAAAAACACTAATTAAAAGTGATGGGCAAAAAAAAAAAGAGTTTTAAGTAAATTTATGATTTTGTGTTGGGCTGAATTCATAGCCACCCTGGGCCGCATGTGGCCCATGGGCTGCGGATTGGACATCCCTGGATCAGATATCCTTGTATGTAAATGCTTTAAATAATGTTGTGCAATTTTACATAATATACCTTATTTATATAAATAAGATCAAAAGAATTTCTAAATCAGTTCCTTGTTGTTCGAAGATAGCTGGGTTCTATAATTTAGTGTTAGGAGTGAAGGCATCTGTATTTGACTGCTAAATTACAATCTCAATTCCACCATTTGCTGGTTCTGTGACTTTGGAAAAGTTACTTCAGATCTCTAACCTTCAGATTTCTCATCTATAAAATGAGACAACTAACAAGACATTTTTCATAGGTTCTTGTGACGTTTAGAAAAGAAAATTCATATACAATACTTAGAAGCATAACTGGCACTAAGAAGGTGTTCCAATGCTAGCAATTTATTACCAGTTGTTTCTCAAACAGACATTGGTTGTACATGACCTCTGACAAGTGATTTCATCTTTGTCACTTGCTTCACCTGAGCAGTCTATGGAATTGATTGTTTTACTTGAGTACTTTATGCTGGTTAAGAGATTAGACTTCAGGCAGACTGCTTAAGTTTCAAATTCTTCAGGTAAGTAACAGAACATCTCTAGGTTCGAATGCCCACTTTTATAAAAATATAAAATGCTAAAAGTAAGATAATCTATCTCATAGGATTGTTCAGGAGATTGGATGAAGGAATGAATGCAAAACAGAACAATGCCTTACACATGTCAATACTTAAAAAATAGGCACATAATACAACAATGAAGAAGTTTGAATAAAGAGTTCAAAGTGGTTACCCTTGTTTCCAATGATCTCGAAGTGTTGATTCTGTAAATTTCTAACAAGATTATTTTAGAAAAAAGTCATTGATATCTTTGTTCTGGTAGTCACCTGTCCCTAGGTTGTTGGTCTCCAGCTCCTGTTGGGTAG
The DNA here is from genome assembly GCF_022682495.2 of Desmodus rotundus. Classification (NCBI taxonomy): domain Eukaryota; kingdom Metazoa; phylum Chordata; class Mammalia; order Chiroptera; family Phyllostomidae; genus Desmodus; species Desmodus rotundus. The sequence continues at coordinate 75,252,098 of NC_071394.1, read as the reverse complement.
CTCACCCTGTACTTGGCTTCAAGCCTCCCTTCCTAATGGGCCTGTTTGGGGCTGAGCCAGAGTCCATACACATGCAGTGGGTCCTACAGCTCACAGCTGCTGCCAATCTGTTGCCTAGAACACACTCTCCTTGAAAAAGAGCTCCTCTGAGTTGTCATCCCTATGGTGGCAGGAGGGAAAGATGTCCCTCAAAAGTCCCTTCTTCCTGCATTATAATCTACATTTCTGACAATCCTTGAAATCCACTCCTGTTCACTGCTTGCCCCACCCCAGACAGGTTTTATCACCTATGATCACCTATGTATACCAGGAATACTTCTGTCTTTGTCTCAGAATATAAAAATTTAGGCCTAGGCACCATTAAAGGTCTACCTAGAAACATTTTGTCCTACATAACTGAACAGAAACTCTTTACTGAAAAATTTTATAACATTAAAAAAAAAACCCTGAAATTACAATGGCCTATAAGGCTTCTGTGATCTTATGATCAGTTTTTGTCTGCTGTCTGGTACAATCTCTTACCTCTGTGCTTTAGTCACACAAACCTTCTGTTAGTTCCTTTAGGACTCCAAGTTTATTATCACCTTATTGCCTTAGTACTTACTGTTCAAGTCTGCCTGGAATGCTTTCAACAAAAATATTTCCTGGTTGGCTTTATTTTTCTTTCATTTTTTAAGCCCCCACAGAGGTATTTCCTGAACATCCAATAAAAAAAGAAAACCCCCTAAATATTTATTCTGTCATTCTGGTCACGCTTGCATAGCAGTTCTCAGCTGGGTGGATTCAGCCCCTCCTCCCCAGAGGACATATGTCAATATCTGGAGATATCATTGACCATCATAACTGAGAAGGTGCTCCTGGAATACAGTGCATGGGAGCTGGGGATGCTACTAGGCGTCCTACAATGCATAACACAGCCCCAACAATAAAGAATTTTCTGGCACAATATATCAGTAGTGCTAAAGTTGCAAAATTGCATTTAGCTAATAGTCTTGTGTTATTTTTGTCAAGGAATTTGGAATTCTTTGAAACTATTTCATTCAGTTATTCTTTTCTTGATTTTGCCTGTGTCCCAAATTAGGATGCAAGCTCCATGGCAGCAAGAATTTGTTTGTCATGGTCAGTGTCACATTTCCAGTGTCTGTTATGGGACCTGACAGTTGGTAGAAGCTTTGAAAGCATTAGTTGAATTATTAAACCATTCCGTGAATAAATTTTGGCAGAAACTTCTACTAACCACATTGGGTACTTAACCACATCGGGTCATGCATGGTGTGCATGAATGTGTGTGTCTGTGTTGGTTATTTCTTGGACTGTGCCAAGAAAATGGATTATATACTTGGCGGCAGCAGTATTACCCTGCAGTGACTAGCATTAATAAGCAATACACAATGTAAGAATATTTTGCTTCCCCTGGGTGTCTAAGTAGCCAAGGAGTAATCCTCTGAATCATACCAGTGGTTTTCTTAACTGTGCTCTGCTAAGAACCCTTCACCGGTTCTTAGTACATTTGATTCTGATTTTATTTTGAACTATATATTTAATTGTGTAAAAATTAATTAAATCTTTCCTGGCTGGGTGGCTCATTTGGTTGGAGTATCATCCCATACACCAAAAGTTTGTGGGTTCAATTACTGGCCAGGGCACAAACCTAGGTTGTGGGTTTGATCCTGGTCTTGGATGTGTACAGGAGGCAACAAATTGATGTTTTTCTCTCTCTCCCTTCCTCTCTCTCTTTCTCTGTCAAATCAATAAACATATCCTTGGGTGAGTATTAAAAAATTATAAAATCCAACATACATTCTCATAGTACCTGTGAACAAGTTATGAGTACATTAAAATTTCTAACATTGAACTTTTGTGACCAGGTTAACACACTCCTTTTGTGTAGATTTTGAAATACCACCCCACCCCCAAGATATACACCTTATTTCCTGGATATACATCACTTGAAAATCTTGAGAATATTTTAATGAATGTTTAACTGTGCACAGTGCCATTTGATACAAATTCAGAAATGCTTCTCTCTGCTTGTTTAAAATGAGGCAGGTGAGAAATACCTCAGTGAAATGCCAGTGATGTCTCTGGCATAGTTCTCCTAAGGACAGAATAGCACACAGAGCAACAAGAAAAATGTGTGCTGTATGTACTGGCATTGTTCTGTTTTGGGTACTTCCAGTAATTATTTTAAGCATGATAGAATGGAGAATTGGTTTTGGGGGGCAAGATGGCAGAGGAGTGAATGGAAGCCACACTAACCTCCTCCCAGGATCAATCTGGAATTACAACTAAATGGTGGAGAAATTACCCAGAACAAACAACTGAATAGCAAGAGGGAAGCCTTATGATCTTGGACAAGCAGAAGAATCAGCTTTAGCACAAACTGTCTGGTAAGGAGTACAGTGGAGACTCGAGAGGGCTGGCTGTGGGCACACAGGAGGCAAGCCAGAAAGATAATTAAGCAGCCTATTGGATCCTCCTAAGAAGAATGGAATCTAACCATTAAGCTGAGATCCCCAGCCTAGAGCCCCATAGCCCAAATATACACAGATAACAACCAGCAGCGAAAAGTGGCAGTGTTGCTCTCCACCAGAGATGGACATCTGGAGACACAAATAGCTGTTTAAAGAGCCAACACACAAATCTTCATTTGCTGTCACTTACCCAGGGTTCCAGCAGAGGCGGAAACAGAGCGGGCTAGAGATGCCTGAGGAGAGAATGGGAATAGAAACTTTAGGGATAGAGTGGAGAGAGTAGCTGCAGGGATTATGGTGCTGAGTCATCCCCCAAACAGTGGCAGCGCTGGAGCTCAGGCATCCCCTCTGAGGGGCAGCAGCCTGAGGGGAAACAATAGCTCCATCCCCAAGAGAGACTCTGTCCTGGTTCTGTGGTGCTTAAGCCTTACTGATGAGTGCAGAATGACCAGATTAACAGCTGAAGGAGATAGCCACAGACAATAGATCCCTGACAAAGGGAGGGCAGAGTATACTAGAGATGTTTGAGGACAGATTGGGGATGGAGGCTTGCAGGAGAGAACTGGGAAAGTGGCTGTTGGGATCCCTGTGCTGAGTTGACACCCATACTGCAGCAGCCATCCTGTTCAGGCAGACCACTCCCCTCTGAAAAGCAGCAGCTTGGGGGAAAACAATAGCCCCAACACCAGCAGGAATCCTGCCCTACCCTGTGGGGCTTAAACCTGACTGCTGAGTGCAAAGTGACTAGATTAACAACTGAACTCTTTCATCAGAGACAAACACAGATAACAGATCCCTGGCAGTCTCAGAGCAGGCTGCCTAAGGTCAGACGAGGTCAATATCTGACATCACCAGAGGTAGATCCAGAAAGAAAAAACAGTGATAAATACAAGAGGATACTGAGACAAAGTCCACCATGGTCATCTCCATGATTAGTGATATTTTTGTTTCCTGCATAGCTTGTTAACATTCATTTCTTGTCAAGCAAGTTTGTGCTTTTAAGTCACTAGAATTTATACTATAGATAATTTCTGTCCTTTCTTATAATAGTCTTTATCTCTTTACACCCTTATTAATACTGGTTCATTTGCTGTTGATACTGAGATTGTGGGGGGAGATATTTTTACGGACGTGGGTTTGTTCCCCGGGCTCTGTGGTTTTGTTCTGGCAGCACCTGCACAACAGCATACAAGATGCAGTGGGCAGAGTGACCCTCAGTCAACCATCTGGATGGAAGGACCCACCAAAGAATGACCCAACAACAATCAAAACCCAATTACATTCAGAGAGCCAACATAACTGGCATTCCAAGAGCAGCAAGTTCAGGAGGTCAAGGACACTGCACCACGGAATCTCACAGGTCTCCTGCCATGGAAGTTCACACCATAAATTCAGGGAGTCAGAACAGATGAATTTAAGAAGCAGAAGAAAACAAGAAGAGTCTCACAAGCGATGGGAAGGCAAAGAAACAAACCCCAAATGAAATTAAAGGAGGAAGCCTCGGAAAGAATGCTAAATGAAATAGCGGCAAGTCAACTATCAGATATGGAATTCAAAGCATTGGTTATAAGGAAGCTTAATGAGCTCACTGAGATATACCACAAACTACAGGGAAACTACAGTGAACTTACTGAAAACTATATCAACATGAAAAAGGAAACTATCAACAAGGGCCAAAAGGGAAATGAAGAATACAATTTCTGAACTGAAGAACACAGTAGAAGGAATCAAAAGCAGGCTTGATGAAGCAGAGGATCAGATCAGCAAGCTGGAAGAAAAGGTAGAAAAAAAGCCCAGAATGAGCAAGAAAAGGAAAATAGGCTCAGAAAGAATGAAGACAGGTTGAGGGAAATGCAGTACAAAATCAAATGTAATAATATCCATATAATAGGGTTACCAGAAGAAGAAGAAGAAGAGAAAAGGATAGAAAACCTGTTTGAAAAAGTAAAGATAGAATGTAGAATTGGACTTTAGTTATTGTCATGGAATTGGGGCAGTGTGCACCTCTATGTTATTATTTTAATATTATTATATATATTATTACTATTGTATGAATTATTTTTGTCTTAAATTCTATTTTATCTAATATTATTATGTCATACCTATTTTCTTTCAGTTGTTGTCAACCTGATATATCCTTTGTTTTTCAATTCTCCTGTCTTTAAATTAGATATATCTCCTATGATAGCAGATAGTTGTTGGATTCTTAAAAACCAGTAGAACAATTTCGTAAAACTAGATGAGAGAGCTCACTAGAGTTTAGCCCCTTTATGTTCATATGATTTTTAATATATTTGCCATTATTTTTGTCATCTTATTTATGTACGGTAGGTTCTTTCTTTCTTTCTTTCTTTCTTTCTTTCTTTCTTTCTTTCTTTCTTTCTTTCTTTCTTTCTTTCTTTCTTTCTGTCTCTCCCTCTCTCTCTCTCTCTCTCTCTCCCTCTTTCCTTCTTTGTAACTCTTTCTCTCCTTCTTTCTTTCTTCTCTTACTTTAGTTGCATAAAGAATCTTTTCCTCATTCCATTTCATCTCTTTACTTGTTTGGAACTTCTATGTTATATGTCTATTATTTTAGTAAGCTATTGTAACATACCTACCTATCTTAATGACACCTGAAGTTAATCAATATTTTTATTATACTGCAGAATCATACAGGACCTTACAGCCGTTCATTCAGATCATCTTCTCCCAACTTAAATATTACTATTATCTAGTGCTTTAGTTTTAATTCCTCCCAAATTAGACAATTTTATATTCCATATTATCAGTATTTTTTAATTTACCCATATATTTTCCAGTATTTTTTCTCACATTTCTTCTTGCAATTCAGCCCTTTCATGTGATATAATTATCATTCTACTTGATATACATTCTTTAGAGCAACTGTCCCTAACCTTTTTGGCACCAGGGACCAGTTTTGTAGAAGACAATTTTTCCAGGGACTAGGGGATAGGATGGTTTCAGGATGAGTCAAAGGCATTATATTTATTGTGCACTTTATTTCTATTATTTTACATTGTAATATATAATGAAATAATTATACAACTCACCATAATGCAGAATCAGTGGGAGCCCTGAGCTTATTTTCTTGCAACTAAACAGTCCTATCTGGGGGTGACTGGAGACAGTGACACACAAAGTGTGTTGCTTATGTCCACTCTACTCCATAATCTTGTTTTGGTTGCTGTCACTGCAGAAAACCCAGCTTCACAAAGATAGGATGTTGGAAATGGAAGCAGGCTTTTCAGTGCTTTCATGGCAATCTGACGATATTCTACCTTGAATTTAGTCCAGAACATATGGAGATTTGAAGTTGTCTGAACCATACTTTTAAGGCCACTGTCATCTGTGATCTCAAGCAGATGATTTTCTTCTAGCACAAAGTCGATTTACCTGACTTACTCACAAATGGGTCACAGATCCATTTCTTCCCAGTTTGGGGGCCTTTGTGGTTGGGAAGTAATGCTCCAACTGTTTTGAAAGCTGAGGTAGGTGATCATACACCAGCTGGGAGGAAGAAGGCCCTGACTCAGTCTCTGTCAAAATCTCTGCTAATATTTGAAACATGTCAAAAATCCCCATGTTCACTCATTGCCCCCATAATTCTAGTCTGGCCTTGAATGCAGAGTTGGTTATACTTTATCTGCTGACTTGAATACAGTTGTTGTTCTCCCCTGAAATGACAGATTGAGTTTATTGAGCAGGTTGAATATGTCACACAAGGAAGCAAATTTACAAACCATTCTGTGTCACCGAAATGTGCTGCCACTGGTGACTGTCTTTCTAAAAGAAATCTCTGGAGTGGCTCTCATAACTCAAAAACTCTGGCCAGTGATCTACCTTTAGAAATCAATCCCACTTCTGTGTATAAGAGGAGACATGTGTGCTCTGCGTCCATCTCCTCACAAAGCTGCATGAACTGACATGAGTTAAGGGCACGTACTTTAATGTGGTTGACAATTTAAATCACATCCTGCAAAACGTTGTTAACTTCAGGTGGCATTTTTTGGCTAGCCAGCATTCTTTATGGATGAACAGTACACAGATTCACATTCAAAAGTGACCTCTTTGACCCGACTAGCTAAACCAGAAGACATCCAGTCATGGTCGCTGCTCTGTCCATGCATATGCTGACACAAAATGACCAATTCAGTTTTCCTGATCATTTAAAAACATGAATAGTTCTGCAGCTGTGGTGTTGGTTGGCAACAGAAGTGCACATAGCATGTACTCATGCATATCCTCCTGGAAAATATATCACACAACAGCAAGCATTGTTGCCTTGTTGTCAACATCAGTAGACTCATCAACCTGGATTGCATACCACAGTGACTCCTTAATCCTAACAATTGTGCCTCAATATCCTCTGCTATTTCCTCAATTTGTCTAGTTATGGTGCTAGCCGTAAGAAGAACACATGCCACCTTTTGAACTGCAGCCTCTCCTAAAAGTTCATGACAAATGTCCTTAGCAGCAAGCAGAATCAACTCTTCACCAATAGTAAAGGGCTTCTTAGCTTCAGCTATGTGGTTGGCCACTAAGAATGATGCTCTCAATGCAGACACATTTGAGGAAGTGCTCACTTCCAATAACTGCTCCTGTTCTTTGTGTTTACATTTTTTTCTTTTGAAAAATTCCAAAGGTTTGTCTTTAAAGCAGGGTGCTTGGTCTCCATGTGGCAAAGCAGTTTTTGATAGTTTCATGTCTTCATTGGAATGCAAGTCACTATATACTATACAAAGCAGGCTTGGAGAATGTGAATCACCTGTTGCAAGGAACACATAATTTAAGTAAGACTCGGTATTTTATTTTAAATGAACCTTTTTTTTTGTTAGCAGTCTTAGTCTTCTCCTGTCTCATTATTGGGTATTGCCCCCTTTTCAAAGAAACTCTCCAACTTCTGGTCAAGATGAAGACATAGGTAGATACACTTTGCCTCCTCACACAACCAAAATAAGGACAGCAAAAAATTTAAAAACACAAAATAACCTCCATTTGTTTTGAGAAGATGGCGGTGAGATAGGTGGGAGCAGAGTCCACTTCCCCTCGGCACCAGTGAAATGCCTAGCTGATCTGAGCAACAGAGCGAACAACCAAAGATAGAGGACATTGAAAGATCAGACAGTAAGAAGAGTGCGTAAGGACAATAAGGTCCCTGGGACCAGCACAGGGACTGGGGCAGCTGAAGTCCCTGCTGGCGCTTAGGGTTTGCTGCAGGATTCTTGGGAGAGAGCCAGGCTGGGCTGTGTGAGAGGCCAGTTGCTTGTTTGGACCAGGGGGGGCTTGAATAGGAGGAAATTCTCTAAGAGAAAAAGAGAAAATAGAGGCACTCAGTGGCTGTTTAGAGAACTCTCCACAGCAGCTATGGCCTCTTGTGCCTCTACCCCCTCAGCCCCTGGACTGTGAACATGAGATAAGCAGCCCTGGCACACACCTGAAACCAGGGTGGGCAGGCACCCTGATCAGCGGCCCAGCTGCCCGGCCGCACAGACCCAAAGCCGGGGATCAGGGTGCACCCAGATTAGCGGCCCAGGTGCCTAAGCGCACAGGCCCAAAGCACCCTGGTGTGTGCGTACCCCAATCAGTGGCCTGGGGCCCACACCAGACACCCCGGGTGGGTGCGCACCTCAATCAGAGGCTTGGGCCCCCACACCTGAATCCTGGGTGGGCGCAAGCCCTGATCAGCAGTGTGGCTGACTGGGGTGCACAGGCTCAAAGACAGGGATCAATGTGCACCCAGATGGGTGGCCCGGCTGCCTGGGAGCACAGACTCAAAGCCAGGGATCAGTGCGCAACCTGATCAATGGCCTGCCTGCCTGCTGGCCACCACATATGAAGCACCAGAACTGAACATCTTCCACCTAGCCCCTGTGCACAGAGCCCTACAGGGCCTATTGGCTCTCTAGGAGGAAGGCAGAATGCCCAGCAGAGGGGAGCTGCAGGGCTGGAGGAGACTGCAGTCCCCGGAAAGACTTGACCCAGTAGGGGATTGAACTACCCTGAAGGAGCACTGAGAGCCCCTAGCATCTAGGACAGCAATGAGCAATAATGTGGAGTGGGAGTTGCCCCCAACTGGTGTACCTCAAGGACAGCACAACTGGTGGACTAAAGGACTTGGGGGGAGCAGAAGGACCCTGAGAAACTGGACTGGAGGCTGGACAACAGTGAACACTGTGGCTCAGGAAGGGATAAAAGTGAAACCAATCCCTCCACCCACCTCCTCCCATTTCACAGACAGGAAGACCAGCAGAACTGACCAGACCTGTTTAAAGCCAACAGAAGACTTTTTTTTTTTCCTTTCCCCCTAAATTCCTTCTTCCTTTCTGTCCTGTCTTTTTTTATTCCATCTTCCTTCCATCCTTTACTTTTTTATTTGTTATTCCTGCCTTCTTTTATTTTTTTATTTTAATTTTTGTTAAAATTCCTTCTTATCTTTCCTCTGATCTTTTATTATTCCTCCTTCTTTCCTTATTTCCTTCCTTCCTTCCTCCCCTTTTCTATTCCTTTTCCCTTCTCTTTTTTTTCTTCTTTCTTCTGTTCCCACAGGTGAGACAATAAAACCTGGAGCTCTGAAAATACTAGAATTAGACCCTTAGAGGGTCTAGTTAGAGGATAAATGTCAGCTCAAGACCAGTAAGCTCAGGAGATTAAGTACACGGCACCACTGAATTACACTGGCATTCTACCATAGAAGTTCATACCATAAACACAGGGAGTCAGAACAGATCAATGTAAGAAGCAGAGGCTCACAAGAAGAGTCTCACAAGCAATGGGAAGACAAAGAAACAATCCCCAAATGAAAGGAAAGGAGGAAGCCTCAGAAAGAATGCTAAATGAAATAGAGGCAAGTGAACTATCAGATACTGAGTTCAAAGCAATGGTCATCAGGAAGCTCACTGACCTCAGAGAGAATTACCAGAAACTACAGGAAAAGTATAATTAAGTCAGTGCAAACTATATTAACATGAAAAAGGAAATAGAAACTATCAACAAGGGCCAAGAGGAAATGAATAATACAATTTCTGAACTGAAGAACACAGTAGAAGGAATCAAAAGCAGACTTGATGAAGTAGAGGATCGAATTAGTGAGCTGGAGGATGAAATAGAAAAAAACACCCAGAAAGAGCAAGAAAAGGAAAAGAGGCTCAGAAAGAATGAAGAGGGATTAAGGAAATGCAGGACAACATGAAATGTAATAATACCCATATAATAGGGATACCAGAAGGAGAAGATGAAGAGCAAGGGATAGAAAACCTGTTTGAAAAAGTAATGATGGAAAATTTCCCTAATCTGAGGAGAGAAAAAGTCACACAAATCCAGGAAAAACAGAGTCCCAGTCAAGAGGAACCCAAAGAGGCCCACTGCAAGACACATAATTAAAATGGCAGAATTCCAAGACAAAGAGAGGATCTTAAAGGCAGCAAGGGAGAAACAGGAAGTAACATACAAGGGAGCCCCAATAAGGTTAGCAACTGACTTCTCAATTGAATTGCTCCAAGCCAGAAGAGAATGGCAAAAAAATATCCAAGTAATGAGAACCAGAGGCCTCCACAGAAGGCTACTTAACCCAGCAAGGCTCTCATTCAAGATAGAAGGCCAAATAAAGAGTTTCTCAGACAAAAGAAGTCTAAAAGAATACAGCTCCATCAAACCAGCTCTGCAAGAGATGCTAAAGGGACTTTAAGGAAAGGAAGGAAAAGAGAAAGAGAGAGGAACACAGGTATGAAAAAATGGTAATGAATAACTACCTATCAGTAATAACCTGAAATGTAAATGGATTAAATGCTCCCATCAAAAGACATAGAATAGCTGAATGGATACGAAAGCATGACCCACACAAATATTGCCTACAAGAGACCCACCTCAGGACAAAAGACCTACACAAACTGAAAGTGAAGGGCTGGAAAGAAATTTCCCAAGCAAATGGACAGGGAAAAAATGCTGGGTAACAATACTCATATCAGACAAAATAGACTCCAAACGAAGGGCCATAGAGACCCAGAAGGTCATTTCATAATACTCAAAGGAAGAATCCACCAAGAAGTCATAAACATTGTAAATATATATGGACCCAACACAAGAGCACCCAAATACATCAAGAAAATATTGGAGGACTTCAAGAAAGATATTGACAGCAACACAATTATACTAGGGGACTTTAACACCCCACTGTCAAAAATGGATAGATCTTCCAAACAAAATATCAACAAGGATATTGTGTCAATTAACAGTACCCTAGATTAAATGGACTTAACTGATATATATAGAGAGAGCTTTTAATCCCAAAGAAGCAAATTACACATTCTTTTCAAGTGCGCATGGAACTTTTTCAAAGATAGACCACATAAAAGGACACAAAGCAAGCCTCAACAAATTCAAGAAAATTGAAATCATATCAAGCATTTTCTCTGACCACAAGGAACTGAAACTATAAAACAACCCCAAAGGAAAAAACCCAAAACACTCAAAATAATGGAGACTGAATAGCATGCTATTAAACAATGAATGGGTCAAGAATGAGATTAGGGAAGAAATCAAAAACTTTCTGGAAACAAATGAAAATGAACTCACAACAACAAAAAAACCTATGGGACACAGCAAATGCAGTCCTGAGAGGGAAGTTCATAGCGATACAGGCCTACCTCAAAAAGATAGAAACATTTCAAACAAATAACCTAACCCTACGCCTACAAGAACTCGAGGAACAACAACAAAGACAGCCCAGAGCAAGCAGAAGGAAGGAAATAACCAAGATCAGAGCAAAGTTAAATGGCATAGAGACTAAAAGCACAATTCTAAGGATCAATGAATCCAGGAGCTGGTTCTTTGAAAAGATAAACAAAATCTACAAGCCTTTAAGTAGGTCAATTAAGAAAAAAAAAGAGAGGATCCAAATAAACAGAATTAGAAATGAAAGAGGAGAGATTACAACTGAGACCACAGAAATACAAAGGATTGTAAGAAATTCCTACGAAGAACTGTATGCCAAGAAATTTGAAAACCTAGGTGAAATGGACACATTTCTAGAAAAATAAAATGTTCTAAAACTGAATGAAGAAGGAGAAAACCTGAACAGACCAATAACAGCAGATGAAATTGATGCAGTCATCAAAAAACTCCCAACACACAAAATCCCTGGACCAGATGGTTTCACAAGAAAATTCTACAAAGCTTTTAAGGAAGAGCTAACCCCTATCCTTCACAGACTATTCGAAAACATCCGAAATGATGGAAGACTCTGAACTCTTATTATGAAGCCAGCATCATCTTAATCACAAAACCAGATAAAGACACAACAAAGAAATAAAATTTCAGGCCAATATTGCTGATGAACATAGACGCTAAAATTCTCAACAAAATATTGGCAACCTGCATCCAGTAACACATTAAAAAGATCATACACCATGACCAAGTGGGATTCATCCCAAGGATGCAAGGGTGGTAGAATATTCACAGATCAATAAACATAATACATCACATCAACAACAGCAAAGACAAAAATCACATGATCATATCAATAGATACAGAAAAAGCATTTGATAAGACACAGCACCCATTTCTGATAAAAACACTCAGCAAAGTGGGAATAGAGGGAGCATTCCTCAATATAATAAAGGCCCATATATGAGAGATTTACAGCCAACATCATACTCAATGGACAAAAACTTAGAGCTTTCCCACTTATATCAGGAACAAGACAAGGATGCCCTCTCTCAGCACTCCTATTCAACATAGTATTGGAAGTCTTAGCCACAGCAATCAGATAAGAAACAGCAATAAAAGGCATCCAAATTGGAAAGAAGGAAATTAAACTGTCACTGTTTGCAGATGACACGATAGTGTACATGGAAAATCCTGTACACACTACCAAAAAACTACTCCACCTAATAAATAAATTTGGCAAAACACCTGAGTACAAAGTCAATACTCAGAAATCAAAGGCATTCCTGTATACCAACAATGAAACTTCAGAAACAGAAATCAGGAAAAAAATGCCATTTGATATAGCAACAAGAAAAATAAAGTACCTAGGAGTAGGTACTCCTACCAAACCCAACCAAGGAGTTAAAAGACCTGTACTCAGAAAACTACACAACATTGAAGAAAGAAATGAAGGAAGACACAAACAAATGGAAGCATGTACCATGCTCATGGATTGGAAGAATTAACATCATAAAAATGGCCACACTACCCAAAGGAATTTATAGATTCAATGCTATCCCTATTAGAGTACCCATGACATAGTTCACAGATATAGAACAAACATTTCAGAAATTCATATGGAACCATAAATGACACCGAATAGCTGTAGCAATTTTGAGAAAGAAGAACAAAGCAGGAGGGATGACAATACCTGATACCAAACTGTACTACAAGGTCACTGTATCAAAACAGCCTGGTACTGGCATAAAAACAGGCACATAGACCAATGGAACAGAACAGAGAGCCCAGAAATAAACTCAATTCTTTACAGTCAATTAATATTTGACAAAGGAGGCAAAAACATAAAATGGAGCAAATACAGCCTCTTGAACAAATGGAGTTGGGAGATCTGGACAGCTACGTGCAAAAAAAAGGAAACTCGATCATCAACTCATGCCATACACAAAAATAAATTCAAGATGGATAAAAGACATAAATATAAGTCGTAACACCAAAAAAGTCCTAGAAGAATACATTGGCAGGAAAATCTCAGACATTCCAAGCAGCAACATCCTCACAGACATGTCCCCTGAAGCAAGAGAAATAAAGGAAATAATAAACAAATAGGACCTCATCAGAATAAAAAGCTTCTGCATGGCTAAAGAAAACAGCATTAAAATAAAAAGAGAACCAACAGTATGGGAAAACATATTCATCAATGATACCTCTGACAAGGGCCTGATCTACAAAATATATAAAGAACTCACAAATCTTCACTCCAGAAAGACAAAGAATGCAATTAAAAATGGGCAAAAGACTCGAACAGACCCTTCTCCAGGGAAGACATACAGAGGGCCCAGAGACATAGGAAAAGATGCTCAGCATCATTAGCCATCAGAGACATGCAAATTGAAACCACAATGAGGTACCATCTCACACCAGTCAGAATGGCGAACATAAACAAATCCACAAACAAATGTTGGAGAGGATGCAGAGAAAAGGGAACCCTAGTGCACTATTGGTGGGAATGCAGACTGGTGAGGCCACTGTGGAAAAGAGTATGGAATTTCCTCAGAAAACTAAAAATTGAACTGCCCTTTGTCCCAGTAATTCTGCTGCTGGGATTATACCCTAAGAACCCTGAAACACCAATCCAAAAGAACCTATGCACCCCAATGTTCATAGTAGCACAATTTACAGTAGCCAAGTACTGAAGCAACCTAAGTGCCCATTAGCAAATGAGTGGATCCAAAAACTCTGGTATATTTACACAATGGAATTCTATGCAGCAGAGAGAAAGAAGGAGCTTATACCCTTTGCAACAGCATGGATGGAACTGGAGAACATTATGCTAAGTGAAATAAGCCAGGTGGTGAGGGACAAATACCATATGATCTCACCTTTAACTGGAACATAATCAACAGAAGAAAAAGGCAAACAAAATATAACCAGAGATATTGAAGTTAAGAAGAATCTAACAATAGTCGGTGAGGAGGGGGAGGGGATAGTGGGGACAGGCGATTACAGGAAGTACTATAAAGGACAATGGACAAAATCAAGGGGGAGGTTGGAGGTAGGGGAGGGAGGTGGGTTTGGCTGGGGTGGGGTGGTGGTATGGGGAGAAAAGGTGTATGACTGTAATTGAATAACAATAAAAATTTATAAAAATAAGTAAAATTGTTGCACAAAATTTAAAAAAATCCCTCCCGAAAATCAAATTGTGAATTGCAAAAGCCAAGGAGTTAAAGTAGAAACCTTCATTCAGATTTCACCACAACACAGTGACATGGTTTGCCCTTCTGTGGCCCCTACAATGCAACAGGGGCACTTTGACAAAGAAATATGGCGCAAATGAAAGAACAGATCAAAACTTGAAACATTGAAGTAAATGATGAAGAGTTAGCCAACCTATCAGACGTAGAGTTCAAAACACTGGTAATCAGGACGTGCACGTAAATTGTTGTGTATGATCAAAAAATAGAGGAAAAAGTGAAGGCTGTGCGAATTGAAATAAAGAAAAAATATATAGGGGCCCTGATGTGGTCAGTGGATTCAGTGCCAGCCTGCAAACCAGAGGGTTGCTGTTTCGATTCCCAGGCAGGGATCATGCCTGGGTTGTGGGCCAGGTCCCGCACAGGGAGAGCATGAGAGGCAAGCACACACTGATGTTTCTCTCCCTCTCTTTCTCCCTCTCTTTCCCTTGTCTAAGAATAAATTTTTAAAAATCTTTAAAATAAAATAAAATATGCAGGGAACCAACAGTGAAGGGAAGGAAACAGGAACTCAAATTAATGATTTGGAGCAGAAGGAAGAGATAAACATTTGACCAGAACACAATGCAGAAAGAAGAATTCAAAGTAATGAGGAGGGCCTTAGAAACTCCCCAGACAACTTTAAACATTCCAAAATCTGAATCATAGGGGTGCCAGAAGGAGAAGAGGAAGAGCAAGAAATTGAAAACTTATCTGAAACATAAAGAAGGAGAACTTTTCCAATCTGGCAAAGGAAATAGACTTCCAGGAAGCCCAGCAAGCTTAGGAAGTCCCAAAGAATTTGGACCCAGGGAAGCACACACAGAGGCACATCATAATTACTTTACCCAAGATTAACAACAAGAGAGAATCTTAAAAGCAACAAGAGAAAAGGAGACAGTTACCAACAAGGGAGTTCCCATAAGACTATCAACTGATTTCTCAATAGGAACCTTGTAGGCAAGAAGGGGCTGACAAGCAGTATTTGAAGTCATGAAAGGCAAGGACCTACATCCAACATTACTGTATCCAGTAAAGCTATCATTTAGAATGGAAGGGCAGATAAAGTACTTCCTGGAAAAGGTCAAGTTAAAAAAGTTAATCATCACCAAGCCTTTATTATATGAAATGTTAAAGGGACTTATCTAAGAAAAAGAAGATGATCAAAACTATGAACAGTAAAATTACAACAAACTCACAACTATCAATAACTGAACCTAAAAAAACAAAACCAAAAACAAACTAATCAAACAACTAGAACAGGAATAGAACCACAGAAATAGAGATCACATGGAAGGTCATCAGTGGGAAGAGGGAGGGAGAGAGAGGGGGAAAAGGTGCAGGGAATAAGAAGCATAAATGGTAGACACAAAATACACAGAGGAAGGCTAAGAATAGTATGGGAAATGGAGAACCCAAATATTTTATATTTATATACCCATGGACATGAACTAAGGTAGGGAAATGATGGTGGGAGGAGGGGGTACAGGACAGAGGGGAATAAAGGGAAGAAAAAGATGGGACAACTGTAACAGCATAATCAGTAAAATATACTTAAAAAAAAGAAGCTCTCCAGTGACATTAGTTTTTTACTCATTTTGGCTAGGATAAGCATTTGGTCTTACCAAAACTGTGACTGAGACAAGTGCACAGTGTGGGAAAGAGGCATGAAGGAAGTGGTAAATAAAATAATGGGCACGCCATATGTGTACTAAAGTAAGTGTCAGATTCTGACTTAAAACCTACTACCAGATGCAGCTCTAAAATCGAAGTATATTAATTCACTTCCCACTCTAAAGCCTGCCACCAGATGCAGCTTAATTTTCACTTGCCTTTCACCTATAGGGTTTTTTATGAGTGTGCAAGCAATTGATTTATTATGTTATCTGTGCAGTCAAACCTCTCTACTAATGATAATCTGTATTTGCAGCCACTCTTCAGTGCTAGCATCACTGCCTTAGCTCCACCTCAGATCATCAGGCATCAGATTCTCGTAAGGATTGTACAACCTAGGTTGACAGTAGGTGCAGTTGACAGTAGGGTTTGTGCAGTTGACACTAGGGTTAGTGCTCATATAAGAATCTAATCTGGCAGGAGGCAGAGCTCAGGTGGTAATGCAAGTGACAGGTAACAGCTGTGAATATAGATGGAGCTTTGCTCACTCACCTGTTGCTCATCTCCTGCGGTGAGGCCCAGCTGGCTACCCCTGCTCTATAGTTTTCTTCTTCAGTGAAATCAAAACTTTGAATAAAACACTAAGTTTTAGTTGTATGATTCTTACTTTTATGTAAGTGTGAGAAAATTCTTGATAGTTTTAGTGATTAAACTTTGAAACAAATTTCACCATATTTCTATTTCTAATTTCTGGATGCTGTAAATTAAAGTAAAAGGAAAGATCATATACATATATATTTAAGAAACATAAACACAATCATTAGTTGAAGTACACGCTGTCATTTTTGCTGGTTAAAATTATTCAATATTAGGAATTTCACATAGTTTACCTAGCACTTGTAACTAATCACATATAAATGTACAAACATGGAGAATGACATGGCAAGATTGATAATAATCCTAAAGTTATACAACATTTTAACTTATCAAACTGCCTCATGTTGATTGGTATTAATAACAAAATATAAATTTAAACATAAAATTAACTTGTGCTAATAAAATATCACTTTGGTTTGTTTTACATATTGGAGTTTCTACAAAATATTTCATTTGAGAAGAACTCTTCTAACTAAACCAAATGAAAGGATAAAGGATGCATTTTGTTCTTAGATACATTTTCCTTTACCTGTTTACTATTCTGATATAGATTCTTAAAATATGAGGTCTGTCTGGAAAAAGTTCAGACATTGTTAATATAATGAGTACGGTTTGCAGGACATTGATGTAACCTGGCAGCCAAGGAGAGTGGACTGAAATGAGCATGAATGAATAATGACAACTTCACTGTACTAGTCAGTGGGGGCAGTAGACGCTGTTAAGTGAGCATGTGCACTGTGTGGTCATCGCATTCAAAGTGACTGAGTGAGTAGAGCAAAGAATCTGCAACAAATTTTGTGTTAAACTTGAACATTCCTCCACAGAAACTATTTGGATGATTCAGAAGGTTTTCAGGGATAATACAATGAGTGCAATACAAATAAAATTGTGGCACAAATGCTTCAAAGATGGTCGAGAATCTGTTGAAAGTAATCCATGTCCTGGAAGGCCTGCAACAAGCAGAACACCTGAGAATATTGAATGTGTACAGGCTGCAATCAACAAAGATCAGCAACTGACAGTGAGAGAACTAGAAGTTGATCTGGGGGTTCCAGAAACAACTGTGTCTGAGATTTTGACACAGGATCTAGGCATGAAACATGTCATGGCAAAACTTGTTCCACAGCTTCTGCTACCAGAGCAGAAGGAAATCATGCTGCACTTGCTAATAATTTGATTCAAATTGCTACCAATGAACCAGATTTCCTCAAGAAGGGAATAAGTAGAGATGAGTTGTGGGTCTATGGCTATGATCCAGAGACAAAGGCCCAGTCATCCCAATTGAAGTTGCCTGGTTCTCCATGCCCAGAGAAGGCACAAGAAATTTGCAGGAAGATCAAGACCATGTTAACTGTGTTGTTTAATTGGGAAGGTTTCCATTACCAGTATGCTCCTCCAGGCCAAAAAATTGATTAGGAGTACAATCTCAGTGTAGTTTGTCAGTTGAGAGATGCAATAAAATGAAAATGGCCCCAGCTATAGGCAACAGGCGATTGGTAGCTTGATCACAACAATGCACCCACTCATGCATTGTGTCTCATGCAGAGACTTTCGGCAAAACATCAAATCACCCAGGTGACTCAGCCCCACTACAGCCCAGATTTAGTGCTCTGTGACTTCTGACTTTTCCAAAAGCTAAAATCACCTTTAAAGGGGAGAAATCCCAGGCCATCAATGAGACTCAGGAAAATACGAGGAGGCAGCTGATGGAAATTCCAACAAAGGATTTTGCACAGTATTTTGAATTAGAAGAGATGCTGCGAGAACTGTGTGAGGTCCTAAGGTGCCTACTTTGAAGGGAATGGAGGCATCATTTTCCTATGCATAATGTTTCTTGTATCTTCTTCAATAAAAGTTTCTATTTTTCATAGTACATACTGAATAGTTTCTGGACAGACTTCATCATATACTGTTGTTTTTTTAATTTTTTAATTTTTAAGATTGTATTTATTTATTTTTTCAAGAGATGGCAGGGGAGGGAGAGAGAAAGAGAGAGAAATGTCAATGTGTGGTTGCCTCTCACGCACCTCCTACTGGGGGCCTGGCCTGCCACCCAGGCATATGCCCTAACTGGGAATCAAACCAGCAACCCTTTGGTTCTCATTCTGGCACTCAATCCACCGAGCCACATCAGCCAGGGCTACTGTTGTTGTTTTTAAAATAAGAGTAAATATTCTCTGCTTTACCTTGACTAATAATAGATACAAAGCTTTTGAAAAAACTTCTATCAAAATGTGAGTTAATTCAGATTTTTCTCTTATATATCTAGCCTAATACCTATCTCACCAAAAGTGAAGGCTAAATACAAATTACAACTTAAAATCCATGCTTTTCATAAAATTAGTTAACTACTTCTATCTAACATGCAATTATATACTCTTACTTACAAGAAGATTTGATATTTGTGCTAAAGAAGTCTAGAATAAATTTTTTCAATCAATTTTTTCAAATTGTTATCAATCCAGCTGACAGTAATTCACTAGTTAAACTGTTTCTTCCTAAAATTTCCTGCTTCCTGGTAAAATATAATAAATATCTCTCTGGTTTACCTGTTTTATTGACACAAATATTAATGTAATATTTATTATAACATAGTCAAAATAACGTTTCCCTTGCCTATAGCAGTCTTCCATTCCATATAACTCCAGGAAATGTAACTTACATTTCTATTGTGTTCTTCATGCTTACCTTCTTTATCTCTTGACAGAGTTTTAGAACTAAAGATTTAATATTCGTGAATAAATTAAGTAAGGGCAACTGTTAAGCAAATTCAATAATTATATAACTGGTCAGTAATTTTAGTTTTAAAATTTAATAATTTAATAATTTTTAGAATTATTTTCCTTTGGAAGAATTATTTAGTAGATTATACTTTAAAAGGGACAACAATGCTGACATTATCATCATCACCATCATCACCGACACTATAGCAACAACAATTACAGTTACCATTCTTTATATTGTAGTATTCTCTACAAGTTCACTTAAATTATTTCATTCAATCCTGAAAATAATTCAGGGAAGTAGAGAATGTGTAACAGGCCACAATTTAGAGATGAGGAAAATGAGCTGCATGAATTGGCATGAAATGACTTATCCAAGCCAAGGCTCAACTCCACGCCTTCCAACTCTACCTTTTGTTCTTTCCTCTCCTTTGTGTAATCCCAATGTTTGTGAAGTCCCAAACTATCACCTGTAGCAAGCATTCATTCTTATGTAAGCTAGAGTTACCTTATCAAAACAATTCTTATGTTCTCCAGGTTCATTCATACTGTTGCAAAGAGTAAATTTTTCTTATTTTTTACTGCTGGGTAGAATTCCATTGTGTAATTGCCCCATAGTTGTTTTATCCACTCATGTATTGGACCCTTGTGCTACTTCCATATCTTGGCAATTGTAAATAATGCTGCAGTGAACATAGGGGTGCTTATGTTCTTTTGAATTAGTGTTTTGTGTTCCTTCAGTTATATTCCCAGAAGTGGGATTGCTGGGTTAAAAGGCATTCATTTTTAATTTTTTGAGGTATCTCCAAACTGCCTTCCACAGTGGCTGTACCAGTCTGCATTCCCACCAACAGTGAAAAAGGGTTCCCCTTTCTCCACATCCTTGCTAGTACTTGATGTTGATTGATTGATTGATGATAGCCATTCTGACAGGTGTGAGATGGTATCTCATTGTGGTTTTTATTTTCATTTCTCTGGTGATTAATGATGTTGAGCATCTTTTCATATGTCTTTTGGCTATGTATATGTCCTCTTTGGAGAAGTGTCTATTTAGGTCCTTTGCCCATTTTTTTAATTGGGTTGTGTTTGGGGTTTTTTTTGGGGGGGTGTTGAGTTTTGTATGTACTTTATAAATTTTGGATATTAATTCCTTAACAGATGTATCAGTGAATATGTTTTCCCATTCTGTGGGTTGTCTTTTTATTTTGTTGATGATTTCCTTTGCTGTGCAGAAAGTTTTTAGTTTGATGAAGCCCCGTTTGTTTATTTTTTCTTTTGTTTCCTTTGCCTGGGGAGATATAGCTGATAAAAAATTTCTATGAGCAATGTCCAAAATTTTGCTGCTTTTGTCTTCTAGGATTTTTATGATTTCAATTTTCATATTTAAATCTTTGATCCATTTCAATTTATTCTTGTGTGTGGTGTAGGAAGGTAATCTACTTTCATTTTTCTGCATGTATCTGTCCCATTTTCCCAATACCATTTATTGAATAAATTATCTTTAGTCCATTGTATGTGCTTGCTTCCTCTGTCAAATATTAATTGATTACAAAAGTATGGGTTTATTTCTGGGCTTTCAATTCTGTTCCATTGATCTATATATCCATTTTTATGCTAGCACTAGTCTGTTTTTATTACTATGGTCTTATAGTATAGTTTGATATTAGGTATCATGGTTCCTTCAACTTTGTTCTTTTTGTTTCAGGATTGCTATTGCTATGTGTGGCCTTATGTGGTTCCATATAAATTTTTGAAATATTTGTTCTAGGTCTTTGGAATATGTCATTGGAATCTTGATAGGAATTGTGTTGAAACTATAGGTTACTTTGGGTAGTATGGAAATTTTAATAGTGTTAATTCATCCTATGCATGAACATGGTATGTGTTTCCACTTATTTGTATCTTCTTCAATTTCTTTCTTCAGTATCCTGTAATTTCCCAAGTACAGGTCTTTTACATCCTTGGTTAGGTTTATTCCTAGGTATTTTATTCTTTTTGAAGCAATTGATGAATGGGATTGTTTTCTTAATTTTCCTTTCTGTTAGTTCATTATTGGCATATAAAAATGCAACTGATTTCTGAATATTAATTTGTGGCCTGAAACTTCGCTGAATTCATTTATCAGTTCTGGTAGTTTTTTGGTGGAACCTTTGTGGTTCTCTATGTAAAGTATCATGTTATCTGCAAATAAAGATAGTTTTACTTCTTTTTTTTTCCAATTAGGATGCCTTTTATTTCTTCTTCTTCTCTAATTGCTGTGGCAAGGGCTTTCAGTACTATGTTAATAAGAGAGGTGAAAGCAGACATCCCTGTCTTGTTCCATATCCTAAGGGAAACACACTTGTAGTTTTTTCCCCATTAAGTATGATGCTGGCAGTGGGTTTGTCATAAAAGGGCTTTATTATGTTTAGGTATGTTCCCTCTACTCCCAGATTGCTGAGTTTTTATCATAAATAGGTGCTGGATTTTATCAAATGCTTTTTCTGCATCTATTGATATAATCATGTGTTTTTATCCTTCCTTTATTTTATGTGGTGAATCACATTTATCAATTTGCAAATATTGTACCATCTTTTCATTCCCAGAATAAATCCCACTTGATCATGGTGTTTGTTCTGTTTGATGCATTATTGTATTTTGTTTGCTAATATTTTGTGGAGGATTTTAGCATGTATGTTCATCAGAGATATTGGCCTATAATTTTCTTTCTTTGTAGTGTCTTTATCTGGTTTTGGAATTAGAATAATGTTGGTCTTGTTAAATGAGTTTGGGGGCCTTCCCTCCTCTTGATTTTTTGAAATAGTTTGAGAAGGAGAGATATTAGTTCTTCTTGGAATGTTTGGTAAAATTCACCTGTGAAGAAGCCATCTGGTCCAGGGCTTTTTTTGGGGGCGCATTTGGGGGTTACGGCTTCAATTTTATTAGGTGTCATCTGTCTATTCAGATTGTCTGATTCTTCCTGATTTACTTTTGTAAGACTGTGTGTTTCTAGGAATTTGTCCCTTTTATCCAGTTTGTCCAGTGTGTTGGCATATAATTGTTCATAATGGTTTTTTTACAATCCTTTGTATTTCTTTGGTGTCAGTTATTTCTCCTTTTTCTTTTCTGATTTTATTTATTTGGGTCTTTTCTCTCTCTTTTTTTTTTGTTCATGAGGTTGGTCAAGATTTGTCAATCTTGTTTATCTTTCAAATTACCAGATCTTGGAATCATTGATCTTTTGTGTTGCACTCTGATCTTAATTATTGCCTTCCTCTACTCACATTGGGATTTATTTGTTATTCCTTTTCAAGTTCCTTTCAGTGTGAAGTTAGATTGTTTATCTGAGCTTTTTCTTGTTTTTTGATAGGCCTGTAATGCTTTGAATTTCCCTCTTAGGATTGCCTCCCCGGTGTCCCACAGATTTTAGATTGTTGTGCCCTCATTATCATGTGTTTCAAGGTCTCTTTTGATTTCTTCCTTGATCTCATTGTTGACCCATTCATAGTTTAATAGCATGTTGTTTAGCTTCCAAGTCTTTGTGTATTTTTCAGTGTTCTGCTTGTGGTTTGATTTTTAGTTTCATAGCATTGTTGTCAGAGAGGATGCTTGATATGATTTCAATCTTCTTAAATTCATTGAGACTTGTCTCCTGTCCTAGCATGTGGTCTATCCTAGGAAACATTCTATGTGCACTTGAAAAGTATATATATTCTGCTGCTTTAGCATGAAATGCCCTGAAGATACAATTTAAATCCATTTGCCCTGGTGTATGGTTTAAGGCTACTATCTCCTTGTTGATTTTCTTCCTATAGGATGTATCCATTGAAGTCAATGGGGTGTTATAATCCCCAACTATGACTGTATTTCTGTTGATCTCTGCTTTAACATCCATCAAGATTTGCTTTACATATTTAGGTGCTCCTACGTGGAGTGCATAATTGTTTATTAGGGTCATATGTCCTCATTGGATTGTTCTCTTTATCATTATGTAGTGTTCTTTTTCCCTTACTATAGCATTGGTTTTACAGTCTATTTTGTCAGATATAAGTACTGCTACCCCAGCTTTTTTTCTTTTCCACTTGCATGAAATATCATTTTCCTACTCTTTTAGTTTGTGTGAATATGTCAATCTGAGATGGTCTCTGGGAGGCAACATATATATGTGGATCTTGTTTTCTTATCCATTCAGCTATTCTCTATCTTTTAGTTGGAACACTTAAGCCATTTACATTTAAAGTGATTATTGATAGATATGTATGCAGTGCCATTTTATTGTTAGATATGTATGCAGTGCCATTTTCCTCCCCCCACCCCCGTTTTCTTTTTCTTATTCTTGTTAAAGCAAGACCTTTAACATTTGTTGAAATATTGGTTTGGTGTTAACAAACTCCCTTAGCTTTTTCTTATCTGGGGATCTCCTTATTTCTCCTTCAATTTTAAATGATAACCTTGGTTATAGGTCCTTGCTTTTCATTACTTTGAATATTTCATACCACTCCCTTCTGTACTGAAATGTTTCTGTTGAGTAATCTGATGACAGTCTAATTGGTGCTCCCTTGTATGTAACTACTGGCTTTTCCCTAGCAATTCTTAGGAGTCTCTCCTTATCTTTAAGCCTTGTCATTTTAATTATGATGTGTCTCAGTGTAGTCCTCTTTGGGTCCAACTTGTTTGGAATTCTCTGACTTTTCTGGACTTGTGTGACTTTTTCCTTCACCAGATTAGGGAAGTTTCAGTTATTATTTCTTCAAATAGGTTCTCAATCCCATGCTCACTCTCTTTTACTTCTGGTATTCCCATAATGCAGATGTTGTTACACTTAATGCTGTCCAAGATGTTTCTTAAGCTCTCTTCATTTTTTAAAATTCTTTTCTTTTTTTTTTGCTGCTTTGCCTGATTGTTTTTTCTACTTCGTATTCCAAAACACTGATTCTATCTTCTGCTTCATTGAACCTACTGTTTACTCCTTCTGGTGTATTATTTGTCTCAGAGATTGCATTCTTTATTTCTGACTGATCCTTTTTTATGGTTTCTATGTCTTATTTCATGCTGTTGAGTATCTTTATAATCATTACTTTAAATTATCTATTTAATAAATTGTTTACTTCCATTTAATCTAGTTCTTCTGAAAAATTCTCTTATTCTTTCATTTGGGGTCTATTTCTTTGTCTTCACATTTTGGCTGCTGCTTTGTATTATCTGCCTTAGATGTTAAACTAATCAGCCATTAATCTGATCAGTTGTTAATCTACGCAATCAAATCAGTAATCAGCAGTCAGGCTTAGGCACTGCATGGAGGGGCAGAATAATTCCTGCAGGTGGGGTTATTGCTTCCCCTCAGGCTGATGCCATTCATAGAGGAGTGCTCTGCCTAAGAGAGATGGCTCCTGCAGTATGAGGAATGACTCAGCATATGGATCCTGGAAGCTGTTCTCTCTGTTCTCTCCCGAGAGCCACCAACCTCAGACTCTCCTCAAGCATCTCTAATCCACTCTGCCCACTCTTTGCTGGTACCCAGGGCATGTGGCTTTAAATGAAATTTTGTGCTTTGGCCCTTTAGAAGTCTCTCTGCATCTCCACTGGTCACTCCCTAGCCAACTGAACCCTTGGTGTTTTTCACAGCTGGATGTTTTCTGGGTTCTTTTCTGTCTCTGGTGATGTAGTCTGGGGAGGCAAGCTTGCGATTTGGACCCCACACTCCTCAGGGGGTACCCCCCTGCTGCTGAAATTTTCCTATGGCACTTCAACTGTTTTCTGTGGGAGCCCAAGCAGACCTCTCATGTCTCCTCCACCTTCCCTACCAGTCACATGCTGAAGTACTTTCTTCTGTCTTTCTGCAGCTGTAAGGCTACTTTGAAGCTCGTGTTCAGTTTGTTAATCAAGATGATTTCTCTGCAATTTAGTTGTAATTCCAGATTGGCCCTGAGAGGAGGTTAGGGTAGCTTCCACTTACTCCTCCACCATTTTGGCTCCTAATTACATGTTCTGGAGTGATTTTAGTAAAAGGCAGGTTTAGAAATCCATCTCAATACATTATTGTCCTTCTATACTCTTTTACTTAAATATCTCTTTACTTTTGCAACCATGCAGTTTGTATTTATATTTCAATTGTTATTAGCATTGTAGGATTTTACTACTAAAGGAGAAGTGATTGATTAGTACAGTAAAATTCCCTAATTAACTGGTGAAAGAAAATTCCACCCAACAAAGTTAAGGAATATGTTTGCATTTAAGTAGTTATTATAAAAATGCACAAGTAATAGTGCAATTTTATTAAACAATAGTAGCAACGCTAAGGGAAAGCTTTGAAGACAGTATCTCATTTAATCCTCAGAACAAGTGACTAAAATAAATACTTTTTCTTTGCAAAGGTGAAATAATGGGAACTGAAGAGGTTGAGTGAGTGCTCCAAGGTCAGGCAGATCTGCAGCCAGTATATAAATTACAGTTTTAGTCTTAATCTTGTGTCTTTCACCTTTTGTTATGCTGTTTTTCATGTGATTTTTGTTTGTTTGTTTTTCAAGCAAAGTGACAAAACAAGGGAGTACAAAGAGATGCTCTCTTTCTGATCAGCCATTTTTTTTATTGTTATTTAATTACAGTTGTATGCCTTTTCTCCCCATCCCTTCACCCCACCCCAGGTGAACCCACTTCCTTCCCCCCTCTCCACCCTCCCCCTTGGATTTGTTCATGTGTCCTTTATAGTAGTTCCTGTAATCCCCTCTACCCACTGTCCCCGCCCCCACCCCCCACCCCTGCCCTGGCTATTGTTAGATTGTTCTTAACTTCAATGTCTCTGGTTATATTTTGTTTGCTTTTTCCTTCTATTGCTTATGTTCCAGTTAAAGGTGAGATCATATGGTATTTGTCCCTCACCACCTGGCTTATTTCACTTAGCATAATGCTCTCCAGTTTCATCCATGCTGTTGCAAAGGGTATAAGCTCCTTCTTTCTCTCTGCTGCGTAGAATTCCATTGTGTAAATATACCATAGTTTTTGGATCCACTCGTTTGCTGATGGGCACTTCGGTTGCTTCCAGTACTTGGCTATTGTAAATTGTGCTGCTATGAACATTGGGGTGCACAGATTCTTTTGGATTGGTGTTTCAGTGTTCTTAGGGTATAATCCCAGCAGCGGAATTGCTGGGTCAAAGGGCAGTTCCATTTTTAGTTTTCTGAGGAAATTCCATATTGTTTTCCACAGTGGCCTCACCAGTCTGCATTCCCACCAACGGTGCACGAGGGTTCCCTTTTCTCCGCATCCTCTCCAACATTTGTTTGTGGATTTGTTTATGTTGGCCATTCTGACTGGTGTGAGATGATACCTCATTGTGGTTTTAATTTGCATCTCTCTCATGGCCAGCAATAATGAACATCTTTCCATATGTCTCTGGACCTTCTGTATGTCCTCTTTGAAGTGTCTGTTCAAGTCCTTGGCCCATTTTTTAATTAGGTTGGCTGACTTCTTGGAGTGGAGTTGTGTGAGTTCTTTTCATATTTTGGAGATAAAACCCTTGTCTGAGGTCTAATTGGCAAATATGTTTTACCATATGGTGGTTCTCTTTTAATTTTAATGCTGTTCTGCCATGCAAAAGCTTTTTATTTTGATGATATCCCATTTGTTCATTCTTTCCTTTATGTTCCTTGCTCTAAGGGACATATAAGTGAAAATATTGCTGCATGGAATGTCTGAGATTTCCTTGCCTATGTTCTCCTGAAGGACTTTTATCCACCTTGAATTTATTTTTGTGTATGGTGTGAGTTGGCAATTGAGTTTCATCTCTTTGCACATAGCTGTCCAGTTCTCCCAGCACCATTTGTTGAAGAGGCTATTTTTACTCCATTTTATGCTTCCTCCCCTTTGTCAAATATTAATTGACCATAGAGACTTAGGTTTATTTCTGGGCTCTCCACTGTGTTCTATTGGTCCATGTGTCTTTTCTTAGGCCAGTACCAGGCTGTTTGGATTACAGTGACCTTGTTATATAGTTTGATATCAGGTATTGTGATCCCTCCTGCCTTGTTTTTCTTTTTCAATATTGCTACACCTATTCAGGGTCATTTATGATCCCATATAAATTTTTGAAGTATTTGTTCTATATCTGTGAAGTATGGCATTTGTACTTTGATAGGTAGTGCATTGAAACTATACATTGCTTTGGGTAATATGTGCATTTTGATGATGTTGATTCTTCCAATCCATGAACATGGTATATGTCTCCATATACCATGGAAACATATATATGGAGATATATACCATGTTCATGTTCAGGGGTTTGTTTTTGTCTTCCTTAATTTCTTTCCTCAGTGTTGTGTAGTTTTCTGAGTACAGGTCTTTTACCTCCTTGGTTAGGGTTATTCTTAGGTACTTTATTTTTCTTGTTGCTATAGCAAATGGGATTTTTTTTCCTGATTCCTGTTTTTAATATTTCATTGGTGGTGCAAAAATTTCTTTGATTTCTGAATATTGACTTTGTATCCAGCTATTTTGCCAAATTCATTTATTAGGTCCAGTGGTTTTTTGGTAGAGTCTATAGGATTTTCCATGTACACTATTCTGTCCTCTGCAAACGATGACAGTTTCATTTCCTCCTTTCCAATTTGGATGGCTTTTATTTCTTTTTCTTGTCTGATTGCTGTGGCTAGGACTTCCAATACTATGTTGAATTGAATTGGTGGAAGTGGACCACCTTGTCTTGTTTCTGATCTCAGTGTGAAAATTTTAGTTTTTGCCCATTGAGTCTTATGTTGGCTGTAGGTCTCTCATGTATGTCCTTCATTAGTTTGAGGACTGTTTTCTCTATTCCCAATTTGCTGAGTATTTTTATCATAAATGTGTACTGTACCTTATCAAATGCTCTTTCCACATCTATTGATATGATCATGTGATATTTGTCTTTGCTTTTGTTTACGTGATGTATTACGTTTATTGATTTGCAAATATTGTACCATCCTTGCACCTCTGGGATGAATCTCACTTGGTCATGGTGTATTGCTGGATGTGGTTCTCTAATATTTTGTTGATGATTTTAGCATCTATGTTCATCAGCGATATTGGCATGAAATTTTCTTTCTTTGTTGTGTCTTTATCTGGTTTTGGGTTTAGGATGATGCATGTTTTCTGCTTCTTCTTCATTCAGTTTTGGAAGATCATGTTTTTCTAGAAATGTGTCCATTTCATCTAGGTTTTCACATTTCTTGGCATATAGTTCTTCATAGTAATTTCTTACAATCCTTTGTGTTTCTGTGGTGTTGGTTGTAATCTCTTCTTTTTCACTTCTGATTGTGTTTACTTGGATCCTCTCTGTTTTTTTCTTGATGAGTCTGCTTAAAGGCTTGTCAATTTTGTTTATCTTTTCAAAGAACCAGCTCCTGGATTCATTGATCCTTAGAATTGTGCTTTTAGTCTCTATGTCATTTAATTCTGCTGTGATGTTGGTTATTTCTTTCCTTCTACTTCTTCTGGGCTATCTTTGTTTTTGTTCCTTGTGTTCTTGTAGGCGTAGGGTTAGGTTGTTTGTTTGAAATGTTTCTATATTTTTTAGGTTGGCCTGTATCACTATTAACTTCTCTCTCAGGGCTGCGTTTGCTGTTTCCCATCAGTTTTGGGGTGTAAGTTCAATTTCATTTGTTTCCAGAAAGTTTTTGATTTCTTCCTTGATCTCATTCTTGACCCATTCATTGTTAATAGCATGCTGTTCAATCTCCATGTGTTTGGGTGTTTTTTAATTTTTTCCTTGAGGTTGGTTTCTAGTTTCATCCCCTGTAGTTGGAGAAAATGCTTGATATGATTTGAATTTTCTTGATTTTTTGAGGCTTATTTTGTGTCCTATCATGTGGTCTATCTTTGAAAATGTTCCATGTGCTTTTGAAATTAATTTGTATCTTGCTTCTTTGGGATGAAAGGCTCTCTATATATGAGTTAAGTCCATTTGATCCAGGACATTGTTCAATGCTGCAATGACTTTGTTCATATTTTATTTGGAAGATCTATCCATTTTTGATAGTGGGGTGTTAAAATTCCCTACTATAATTATGTTGCTGTCTATATCTTTCTTGAAGTCCTCCAAGATTTTTTTATGTATTTGGGTGCTCCTATGTTGGGTGCATATCTATTTACAATGTTTATGTCTTCTTGATAGATTCTTCCCTTCATTATTATGAAGTGACCTTCCTGGTCTCTTTTTGTGGGCCTTCTTTTGGAGTCTATTTTGTCTGATATGAGTATTGCTACCTCAGCTTTTTTTTTTTTTTTTTCCTGTCCATTTTCTTGGAATATTTGTTTCCAGCCCTTCACTTTCAGTCTTTGTAGGGCTTTGTCCTGAGGTGGGTCTTTTGTAGGCAGCATATGTCTGGACCATGATTTCATATCTATTCAGCTATTCTATGTCTTTTGATTGGAGCATTTTCCATTTACATTCAAGGTTATTTTTTATAGATATTTATTCATTGCCATGTTTTTGTACCTGCGTTCCTCTCACTCTAACTCTTTTTCTTCCTTTTCTTAAAGCAGTCCCTTTAGCATGTTTCCAAGAGCTAGTTTGGTGTATGTATATTCTTTAAGACTTCTTTTGTGTGGGAAACTCTTTATTTCACCTTCCATTTTAATTGAGAGCCTTGCTGGATAAAGTATTCTTGGTTGCAGGCCTTTGTCTTTCATTACTTGGAATATTTCTTGCCATTCCCTTCTGGCCTGGAGCATGTCCATTGATAATTCAGCTGCTAGTCTTATTGAGGCTCCCTTTTATGTTACTTCTTGTTTCTCCTTGCTGCCTTTAAGATTCTCTCTTTGTGTGCAATTTTGCCATTTTAATTGTGATATGTCTTGAAGTGGGCCTCTTTGTGTCCCTCATTATTGGGATTCCCTGTGTTTCCTGGATTTGTGTGACTTTTTCTCTCATCACATTAGGAAATTTTTCCATCATTACTTTTTTAAACAGGTTTTTTATCCCTTGCTCTTCTTCTCCTTCTGGTGTCCCTATTATATAGGTATTATTATGTTTCATGTTGTTGCAGTTCCTTACCACATATTCTCTCTTTCTGAGTCTCTTTTCCTTTTCTTGCTCCTTCTTGTTTTTTTTTTTCTACCTTTTCCTCCATCTCACTGATTCAATCCTCTGCTTAATACTGCCTCCTTGGAATTCCTTCCAGTGTGTTTTTTATTTCAGATATTTTATTGTTCTTTTCTTCCTGGTTTTTGTTTATAGTTTATATTTCCTTTCTCATACTGTTATAGTTCTCACTCAGTTTCTTGTAGTTGTCCCTGTGTTTGTTGAGCATGTTTATAACCATTAATTTGAGTTACATATATGATAGTTTGCCAACCTTCATTTTGTTTAGCTCTTTTTTGGGGGGAGTCTTCCATTCTTTCTGATTGCATGTTCTTCTTTTGTCTCCCCATTTTAGGTGACTCCTTTTGTTTGTTTGTGCACTTCATGATGTTTTGCTTTGCTAGCTGTCTTTGTAGGGTGATATTCCAACGTAGGAATTCTGTGGGATTCAGTGGTGTGGTCTCTTGATCTCCTTATCTCGATGCTCTAGGTTTGTCCTTTCTTCTGTTTGAGTGGGCTCTCTTGTCATACTTGGGTTTTTATCTGTTGGTGGTTCCTTTGTTGGTAGTTTCTCTCTAGCAGGTATACTGATGTTCACAACTCCCACCTATTCTTTTATGTGAGCAGTGGCAGGGGGTAGGCAAAATGGATTAAGATACAGAGAGAGTATTTTTTTTTTCCTGAATAGATGCTCTTTTTATTTATTTATTTATTTTAATTTTCTTTTTTTGATATATTTATTGATTATGGTATTACAGTTGTCCCATTTCCCACCCCCCTGTCACTCCACTCCATCCTGCCCACCCCTCCCTCCCACATTCACCCCCTATAGTTCATGTCCATGGGTCATACTTATAAGTTCTTTGGTTTCTACATTTCGTACACTATTCTTACCCTCCCCCTGTCTATTTTCCTCCTATCATTTATGCTATTTATTCTCTGTACCCTTCCCCCCCTCTCCCCCTCCCAATCCCCTATTGATAACCCTCCATGTGATCTCCATTTCTGTGGTTCTCTTTCTGTTCTAGTTGTTTGCTTAGTTTTCTTTTGTTTTGGTTTTAGGTGTGGTTGTTAATAACTGTGAGTTTGCTGTCATTTTTACTGTTCATATATTTGTCTTCTTTTTCTTAGATAAATCCCTTTAATATTTCATATAATAATGGCTTGGTGATGATGAACTCCTTTAACTTGACCTTATCTGAGAAGCACTTTATCTTCCCTTCCATTCTAAATGTTAGCTTTGCTGGATACAGTAATCTTGGCTGTAGGCCCTTGCCTTTCATGACTTGGAATACTTCTTGCCAGTCCCTTCTTGCCTGTAAGGTCTCTTTTGAGAAATCAGCTGACAGTCTTATGGGAACACATTGTAGGTAACTGTGTTCTTTTCTCTTGCTGCTTCTAAGATTCTCTCCTTCTGTTTCATCTTGGGTAATGTAATCATGATGTGCCTTGGTGTGTTCCTCCTTGGGTCCAGCTTCTTTGGGACTCTCTGAGCTTCCTGGACTTCCTGGAAGTCTATTTCCTTTGCCAGACTGGGGAAGTTCTCCCTCATTATTTGTTCAAATAAGTTTTCAATTTTTTGTTCTTCCTCTTCTCTTTCTGGCACCCCTATAATTCGGATGTTGGAACGTTTCAAGATGTCCTGGAGGTTCCTAAGCCTCTCTTCACTTTTCTGAATTCTTGTTACTTTATTCTTTTCTGGTTGGATGTTTCTTTCTTCCTTCTGGTCCACACCATTGATTTGAGTCCCAGTTTCCTTCGCATCACTATTGGTTCCCTGTACATTTTCCTTTGTTTCTCTTAGCATACACTTCATTTTTTCATCTAGTTTTTGAACAAATTCAACCAATTCTGTGAGCGTCTTAATAACCAGTGTTTTGAATTGTGCATCTGATAGGTTGGCTATTTCTTCCTTGCTTAGTTGTATTTTTTTCTGGAGCTTTGCAGTGTTCTGTCATTTGGGCCTTTTTGTTGTTGTTGTTTTGGCGCATCTGTTACTTAAAGGGGCAGAGCCTTAGGTGTTCCCCAAGGGTGGGGTAACGCTGGTTGCTTCGCTGTGACTCTGTACATGGGGGAGGGGCTGAGTGGAGCAATGGCGCCCGCTCCACTCTCCACCGGACCTCAGTCACTCCCTCTGCTACCCACAATCAAATTGGGCCCCTCTAGTGTTGGTTCCCAAGTCGGTGGGCTTGTGCACACTCTAGGCCCCTGTGGGTCTCTCCAACGACTTCTCCTGTGAGGCTGGGAGTCTCTCCTGCTGCCGCCCCAACCCCAGGGGCATTTTCAATCAGAGGTTTGAGGTTTTATTTCCCCGTGCTGGATCCCTGGGTTACATGGTCTGCTTTGCTCCCCGCCATTCATCCTGGTTTATCTGTGTGCGAGTGTGGGGCCGTGAGGTGCTACTCGCCACTCTGCCTGCCCCTTTCTCCACCACTCTGAATCTGGCCCTCTTGGTTTATCTGTGAGTGAATGTAGGGCCCCGGGGTCTGCTATTGGTCAGGCTGCCTGCCCTGTTCATCCTACACTCCGCCAGTCTTGGTCCCCGCCAGGGCCATGCGAGTCCTCTCCACCCCACTGCCCGTCTCTGCCCCTCCTACCAGTCTGGATGTATGTGTTTCTTTTTTATCTACTTGGTGTCAGACTTCCTTGCTGTTCGATTTTCTGTCAGTTCTGTTTGTGCGAGGAGGTGCAGTGTGTCTACCTACGCTGCCATCTTGGTTCTAATAGATGCTCTTTTGTATGGGATTTAAAGTTCCATCAAGTAGAGACGAGATTGGTGATTCTTTGGATAAGTATAGTGTTAACTGTGATATTTTACCCAACTAGCAACTTTTTATAAAAGATGAAAGAGAGATAAGACTCTTGTTAGAGGGGAGGAAGATTATGTGCTGAATCCAGAAAACAGAGTGCATGTGCAAGGTTAGATGATGAGATATAGTGAGAGTAGAGGAGAGAAAGTAGGCATAGTGTGAAAGCGAATAGAATTAACCACAACAATAATAATGCTCAGGATTGGAATGATGTGGGCTAAGATCAGGGAAGGTTACTGTGTAGTATGTACAATTTTATGGAACAACAATTATTTACAATAGTACTGGTACAACAATAATATGACAAATCTATAATTTGTATAACCAGAATAGAAAGTACCCGATCAAGAGTAGTGTGTTATTGGTACACATGATGTTAAAGAAGGAAAATTAAAATACAATAAAGAGAGAATAAGGAAAACCAGTCAAATGATGCAATTAAACAGAGAAATAAAATGAGGAAAGTAAACACAAGGAAGAGACACAAGAAATTTAAAAAATACTAATAAAATAAAAGTAGTAAAAATAATGAAAAAACAATAATAATATACATAAACAATAAAATGCCAGCTCTATGGGATCCCAAAGTGACATTTGTCTCAGTTTCTCAATTTGGGGGGTTACTCTTGTGCTCCCCCTTTGGATCTGTCTCTGAGCCCTTCGTAACTCCAAGTCTTATTGTCACACTTAGAGAAAGAAAAGAAAGGGGAAAAAAAGGGAGAGGAATGGAAAAAATAAGCCTCCTGGTAACTTTAAACCCGTTCAGGGAGTTCTGCTGGTCTTCCTAGATGCCACAGGAAGAGGGAAGCTGGGATTCGCTTTCTTCCCTTCTTATGGTTTTGCAAGTATGGGGGCCAGGTCTGGGCTGTAATATTCACAGTTGTCCAGTCTCCAGCTCAGGTCCTCCATGAGCTGCCAGGCTCAAATCAGGCACTCAGTCTCTGGGCACACAGCGTGAGTCAATCTTGGACACACTGTTCCACTCAGTCACTCAGCCTCTGGGCACACAGTGAGAGACAAGCTCAGGGGCACAGTTCTACTCAGCCACTCAGGCTCTGGGTATGTACAGCTCTAATCACCCTTAGGGCAAGCCAGCCACTGCTAGAGAAAGCATCTGTCTGCCATTCTTAACAAGTGCACTGCTTTTCACACAGCCCAATTTTCCAACCAGTCCCTAGATTATCTGAGTCAGGGTATGACACAGCCCAAATCCTCCTTTCTCTAGATGTTGTGGGGCACCTCAATTTCTCTGGTGCCGGCATCCACAGTCCTAGTACATGTATACCACCTCTGAGTGTCTTCCACTTTGTCTCTATTCCACCCAGCAACTTCCAACATCCAGGTCCTTCCTGGTGCTGGGCTGCCTCTGATCTGTCTTGAATGAAGGTGAATTGAAAGCATTTGACAGACCTAGAATTTTATTGGTGACAATGTGAACAAGGAGAGGAGGCAATTCAAGCTTCATCATTGTGGAGCCCTGGGCAGAAACTTGTGGGAGGCCAAGATCTATTCATCTCAGCAGGAATAAACATACAGGATGAGGAATTAATTGAGGGGCATGTGAAATGATTTAGAGAACAAACAGAATGTGCAGAATGTGCAGAGAATTGAGAGAATGTGCAACAGACTGTGAAAATCACTTTTTGCTTCTCTGTCTAGAGACCCCAAAATTTAACTTTTATCTCTTAGTGGAATAATTAAATTATCAAACAAATCTCAGGAATTTTAGCCTGACTGACCCAAATTAAGGTTAATTTAATCCAGTTAATGGGTTAAAATAACTTTAAAATTGTGTAAAAGACAAATTAAATTAATTTAATTGCTTACTAATTAAATAAGGAAACCAGGAAACCAACTTCTCCCTTTATTATTAAAATGTTTCAAAATTTATCTCAAGTAATTTATCTAAAATTATTTGTGATCTTCTGGGATTAATAATTTTGAGCAGCCAAATTTGATTTGGGAATAAAATGACTTCTTTGAATACTTCTAGCTTGAAAAATGTCCTCCACAATTAAAGAAATCACTCAATCCTAACTTGAGAGATGCAAAGAAGAATGAAAGATAAAGAAAGTTTATTCAACCAAAAAGATTTTTCTAGTTAACTGTATCCAATGATTAAAAAATCAGACAGTTCTATAAAACTCACATGAAAAGAGGTTACTCCTGGTAATGGTGGGTCTATTGTTTCCTGTTGCTATTATAACAAATTACCAGAAACTTCATAACTTAAAACAATAAAGATTGTTATTTTATATTCTATATACCAGAAGTCTCTTTGGGTTATAAATCAAGGTGTCTGCAGGACTAGAATGCTTCTGGATCTTTAAAAAAGAACTATTTTTCTCCTTTGCAGCTTGTAGAGCCTGCCTGAATTCCTTGGGTTGTGGCCGCCTTCCTCTATCTTGAAGGCCAACCAAAGAGCACCTTCAAATCACTATCTGACTTCACATGCATTCTATCTCTTTTTTACCTCCTTTTATCACTTATCAGGACCCTGACACAACCAACTTTCACCAAAGAGATACAGTCCTCTTATGCTGTCCCTGTCTCCCTGTGAGAAACATTTCCCTTTCCCTCTCTTCTGACCTCCCCTGTCATCAAGTCTTGGTAGTCATAGATCCTGCTTTAAATTAGTGGTGTTCTTATTTAGATAACTTACCATTTTATTGTACTCCATTATCACCAGAGAGGTTTTATCCACTATGAAACAGATTAATTTAAAATGAAGTTTGTTTGGTAACCTGCTCTCTTGGGACCTTTGACAAACCTGATATCTTGCAACAATGCCTTTGAATTCTTTTTCTGTGATGGTTGTCTGTCACCACTGGTATTGTCCATTCCATCCTTACCATATAATTCCTGTTGCTTATAGAGTTATTTTGATTAATCTTTGTTTCTATTTTGCCGTAGTTGTTTGCCGTAGTTGCATAGTTGTTTGCAATGTCTGTGTATAGACATACACAATATCTGAATTGTCTATACAGACACACATATATAATTATATGTAATTTATGGACAAAATATTTGGCAAGAACATACACACTTAAGAGAAGAATAATATCCAGCATTTGTACTACAGATTCAGAAAGTTGGGAAGGTAAATCATATGGAACTAGTTATAGTGAAATTATGTAAATAGTTGTCTCAGGACACAATGTTGGCAGAGGATCATTC
Source organism: Desmodus rotundus (assembly GCF_022682495.2). NCBI lineage: Eukaryota > Metazoa > Chordata > Mammalia > Chiroptera > Phyllostomidae > Desmodus > Desmodus rotundus. The sequence continues at coordinate 75,215,717 of NC_071394.1, read as the reverse complement.
TCTCTGTATAAATAGCAAACTTTGGTCTCTGGGGACCAGACAAGTTTCACTGACAGAAGGTAAATCTTATCACAAGATCCTAGAAATATTTAATCAGCAGCTCATAGAAGCAATGCAGTCTTGTATTAATATAGATCATTACTTGTGAATTAATGGTAGACACTAGGTATTATCTTACCATGTATTTTACCACTGAATATAAACCATGTTGTGAAAGAAATAAGTCCATAAGTGCTATATTCAGATTTAATAAGTGGTAATTTTTCCTGTTGAAATTTGGTAAATGTCCTACCAGAATCCCATGGAATCCAAATAAATCAGCAAAATTTCAGCTTAGCTCTTTATTACTCATAATGAATCCTTAATGTTTAACAGCATCTACTGTTTACATTTGCCTGTGGTCTCTAAAGCATTATGAGATGAAGTGACTTTCTGGTCCTTGGTATATGGCTGTCATAGAATTAAAGTGCTTCATGAATTTCATGTTTGAGCAAATGACTTCCTTTCTTCATTCTAATGGGAAAGGAGAAATAGGCAGAGCTGCATGGAACGGCCTGCTGTCTTGTGTAGATTGAGTTTGTTATGAATTCATGGCTCTCAATTGTACTCTCATGCATCCTTAAAACAAACCACAAATTCTATGGGACACATATTTTGTTCTTTGCTGAACACTGGGAGTATATAAATGATGATTTAAGGGCCATGAAACCGAAGTTGGTATAAGGTTACAAAGAGTATGTTAATTTTCTTTAGAAACATAAAGAAAGCTTGCTTTGAATATTCTTAAAAGTTTAATAAGAGTTCCTTTCAAGGCACTATAGAAAAGTAGCTCTACAGAAAAATAAATATGTATCCATTAGCCTTTGCTAAGTGTACCCAGATTTCCAATTATAAAATTCTTGTAAAGCCAATGATTTCCTGTTTTTAAAATCATTTAAAATAAGTGGTAAGAATTATATTGTTATTTAAATAGGAAACATTGATGTATATAGAAAAATTTCTGCCTAAACTTAAGATTGCAAGAATGAAACATGATTCTATTTAAACAGTTTGGAGAATTCATCAAGACAAATCAAAACAGCATAGAAGAATGAGTTAGCTGGCTGGGGTCTGGGAAATAATTGGTCACTAACTTTTTCTATGAACTCAGATAATTAAGTTCATTCAGACACTGTCCACTGAGGTCCTGTTAGAGCTACATTTGTCCTAGGCACCAGACGTATTAGACAATGTCTCTGCTTTGATGCCATTTATCATCCATTGAGGTGACAGTCAAAACACACAAAAACTGATATGTCATATACTGTCAAGTAGTTATTTACAAGTTATATAAGACAAAATAAAGTAAGATCGGGGACAAAAATGATAGGAATATGACTTACTTGTCCCAGGTTTAACTTTTCTTATGAGGAGCTTTACTTTATGATTTGGATTTGCACAGGAATCTAAAGAAACTTACAAAATACAAGACACAGAATAATTACATAAATATTCTAGGAAGTTGGCCATACGGTTAAGGAAACTATTATGTTTCAGAGTTAAATTAGATCACAGAAATATAGATCTGAAAGCCTGGTGTAATTGTTGCACATGAGCCACAAAGTTGAAACTAAACCTGTTGGTCAAAGCAAAGAAGAATATTCAAATATTTTATAAGACTGGCTACCTCCAAGCCATGAATACTGTCCAGGGTTTACTGAGGAAACATTCTGCTGAAATAGTGATTGAGAAAGATTATTTGGTATGGAACAAATACTCTGCCATAGAGTGGACGAACTCCTTGATAGCCAGCAGTGAAGGCCAATAGTTATCACGTATGACCAGCTTGACAAAAATAAAGATCAAGTTATTTTAGCAATATTGTTCATTTTCTGTCTGTTTTTTAATTTTTTTTTAAGTTTGTGTTTTGTGTGCACATGTGTGTGTGTGCTGTATGAAAATGTCTAACCCTCTGAGATTTCAGTGAAAGCTATGGATGCTGTTCCTAGATTAGGTCCATCCATAATTTGACACATAGTATGACAAGGTTAAGGGGTCAAATAAATAAATAAATAAATAAACAAATAAATAAGGAAAAGAGAAAGAAAGAAGACCAAGATGTTCATTTCCCCCTTGTAATATCATTAAAAAGGGACAAACAAGCTCACTGTTGTATGCTCTAGTTTATTTTTTTAATTTTTAAAATTTTTTGAGTTACAGTTGACATACAATATTCTATTATTCCAGGTGTATGACACAGTGATCAGGCATTTATATTATAGTCTTATAAGCGATCACCTCAGTAAGGAGAGTACCCACCAAACACCATACATAGTTATTACACTATTACTGACTATATTCTGTATGCTGTACTTTACATCCCCGTAACTATTTTTATACATGGCAATTGTACTTCTTAATCCCTTTCACTGTTTTCTCCCATTCTTCCAATCCCCCTCCTGTCTGGCAACCATCAATTTTGTCTCTGTATCTATGAGTTTGTTTCTGTTTTATTTAGTTTTGCTTTTGGATTCTGCATATAACTGATGTTATATAATATTTGTCTTTCTCTTGTCTCACTTATTTCTTTTAGCATAATACCCACTAGGTCCATCCATGTTGTCACAAATGGTAAGATTTCATTCTTATTATGACCCATATTCCATTATACCACTTTTTTATCAGTTCATCTATTGATGGATACTTAGGTTGCTTCCATATCTTAGTTATTGTAAATAATGCTGCATTGAACATCAGGGTGCACATATCTTTTTGAGTTAGTGCTTTGGAATTCTTTGGATAAATACCCAGAAGTGTAATTGTTGGGTGATGCGGATCCAGCAGGATCCTGTGTTGTGGCAGCAATAGACAAATGTACACAGACTACTGAGTCCTGTGGAGGAAAAGGGACAGGGCAGCCAGTTTCTCAAGAGGAGAGAGCATTGACCCTTGCCTTGACAGGCTTTTATTGCTTTTCAGGGCACATTACATTGAGGATGATCCTCATTTACTATGCACAGGTTGGCTTTAGGCAGTTACAGAAAACAAAGGAGAGGGTGTTGCTAATTACATAAAAGAGGAAGGATATTTGCAAATGTAAAGGGAAAAGTGGTTAAGCTGGTTACACTGGTCCTTGGAAGGTTCAGCACAGATCCCAGGAAGTTACTTTAAAGATGTGCAGTAAACATTTGCTGCCTCAATTCAGGGTGAGGGAGTCTTAGCAAAAAGCAAGTCTAAAAGTGGCCTAGGTGCAATGAGGGCCTGATTCCCAACGGGAGAACCTATCCATGGGTGTGGGTCCTGTGTGCTGGACCTTGCTCCCCACTGGCCTTTCTGTGTGGGAGCTGGGCCCATGCCACATAGAACGGTCTCCTATAGTTGGGACTTATATTTTAAAATTTTTGAGGAACCTCCATAATGTTTTCCATATGGGCTGCACTATTTTATAATCTCACTAACAGTGTACGAGGAGAGGTTTCTTTTCTCCACATCCATGCCAGCATTTGTTTGTTGATTTATTGATGATAAGATTCTGATAGGTGTGAGGTTGTTACAGAGCAAGGGAGGGGGTGGTTCCTTCACGATAAATTATTACAGAAAGGATTCCGCCTTTCTGTCTCTGGAGGTTCCTTCCCTCCACGCCCACCTGCTAGGTTCGAAATGCCCGCCACCAGAGGAAAGACGTCTCTCAATGCCAGAGACTGGTGAAAAGGAAAGGAATTGTTTATTTAAAGGTTACACAGACTTAGAGTAATGACTTAATGTCTTCAATAAGATACTAAAGTCCTCTAGAACACCCACAGGTGCACAGTCCTTCCCTCTCCCTGTGCCCAGTCTGGGGTACCGTGTCTCAGGAAAAGAAGTAGAAGTCCGTGATTCAGGCTCCCGGCACCATCAGCTGTGTGGCTGCTGCAATCTCCAGTAATCCAAAGCCATGTGGCACCTTCTCATGGCCCACCAGCAAGAGTACTTCCTCCCCTTTCTTCCTGGCAAAATCTCTCCTGCTGCCTAAGCCGCGTGGCAAGAAGAAGCACTCCAAAACCTCGTGGTCCTCTCTACTCTCCTTCAAAACCACGTGGTCCTTTTCCCCACTTCAGAACCACATAGACCTCTATCTATCTACTTGCTTCAGAACCTCGTGGTTCCCCCATTTACTTCAGAGCCGCGTGGTCTACTCCCTATTTACTTTGAAGCCGCGTGGTCTCTTCTTTTCTCCCCCAAAACCTTGTGGTCCTCCCCATTTACTTTGGAGCCGCGTGGTCTCTTCTTTCTATGGCTGCCGGGCCTAGGTTTAAATCCCAGTGCCCATCTTCCTTTGCAGCCTCATTTCCGACTCCTCCTACAGTCAGTTACACCTGCCAGCATCCCTGTATTCTTCCAGCTTTACTGGGCTGCCATAGTAAGTCTGGGCAGGTGTGGCCCCATGGCATGGAGCCAATCATCTCCACGCTCTCACGCAGGCCCTGTAACCAGGGGGAGTTACTTCCCAGTCCCATTCTGGGTGGAATTTGGTCCCATCCCCCTGGCTCAAAGCATGGCCACAGCTACTTAACACATCCATGAAACCAGTTAAAGGTTATAGATATGTTAAATGACTGTGCCAGGGGTTAGCTGCAAAGCTCTTGCTACCCAAAACAGCTCTGAATGGCCCTGTTCCATGTGTCCCATCTCCCTTGGCTCAGGCCTGTGGGGGTGAAGACATCCTACATACATTTTTCTAATATTTCCTGGACACCCCGAGTCCTGCACCCCATTACAAATCCCTTCTTGAGGCCCTCCTCTTGGCTGCACCCTGCTTCAAGGTAGTATCTCATTGTAGTTCTAATTTTCATTTCTCTGACTATTACTGATACTGAGTATCATATTGGCCATCTCTATGTCCTCTTTGGTGAAATGTCTATTCAGGTCCTCTGTCCATTTCTAAATCAGGTTGGTTTTTCTTGCTGTTAAGTTGTATGAGTTCCTTACATATTTTGGATATTAACCCTTCACTAGAGGTATCATTAGTGAATACCTTTTCCCATTCAGTAAGTTATCTTTTTGTTCTATTGATGGTTTCCTTTACTGTACAAAACTTTTTTAGTTTGATGTAGTCCCATATATTTATTTTTCTTTGTTTTCCTTGCCTGGGTAGACATATCTAAAAAATACTGCTAAGAGCAATGTCAAAGAGTTTACTACCTATGCTTTCTTCTAGGCATTTAATGGTTTTAGGTCTTACATTTATCTTTAACCCATTTTGAGTTAATTTTTGTATATTGTGTAAGAAATTGGTCTGGTTTTATTGTTTTACACTTGTCTGTTCAGTTTTCCAAACACCATTTATTGAAGACTGTGTTAATCCATTTTATGTTCTTGCCTCCTTTGTCATTCATTAGTTGACCATAAGGGCATGTGTTTATTTCTGTTTCATTGATCTGTGTGTCTCTTTATATGCTAGTACCATGCTGTTTTGATTACTGTGGCCTAGAGTATAGTTTGATATTAGGTAGTACGATACCTCCAATTTTGTTCTTCTTTATAAATATTGCTTTGGCTCTTCAGGATCTTTTGTGTTTCCATATAAATATTAGAATTATTTATTCTAGTTCTGTGAAAAATGTCATTGTTGTTTTTTATAAGGATTACACTAAATCTAGATTGCTTTGGGAGGGATGGACATTTTAATGATGTTAATTCTTCCTATCCATGAACACAGTATAGACTTCCATTTATTTGTATTTCAACAAAATATCAATGGTGCCTGCCAGTGCTTCTGTACCCAAAGAGAACTACCCTGACCCCTACCCAACAGCCCTTACCCTGCAGTTATTCAGTTTAGTGCCACCTCGTATGTCCTTGGCACTTTTTGAGCTACAGGCCCTACACTGGAGCTTAGAGTGAGTGAGTTTGTGAGAAAGTCTGTCCACAGCCCTTTAAGGGCAACACTTTAGTCTCTGTCTCCCTTTGCTTTTTCTCAGAAGCTGGAGAAAAAACTGATGAACTGGAAAAAACTGGAGAAAACTGCTGGTTTTCAAAACCAGATATGGGGACTCCTTTTCTGGGCACTAGTGACCTGGCCTAGGAAAGCTGGTGTGGAGCTGGGACTACTTGCTCCTCAGGGGATACATCCTCAGCTGAGATATCCTTCCAGGTTCTTAATCTCCTCATTGTGAGTGTGGAACCTGCCTATTCGGTATCTCTGCACTTTTTACTAGTCTCCACATGGCTTCTTACTTTTATCCCTAGTTATAGAAATTCTTTTTCAGCTAATCTTCAGGTGGTTTTCAATAATTGCTCTATCATTTAATTGTAATTTTGATGTGATTATAGGAAAAAGCAAACTCATAGTTTACCAACTCTGCCATCTTGACTGGAAGAGTCTTGTATACTCTGATTAAAAAAAAAAAATCATGCCTTGGCCAAGTAGCTCAGTTGTCCAGAGCATTGTCTCAATACTCCAAGGTTGTGGGTTCAATCCCCAGTCAGGGCACATATGAGAATCAACCAATGAATGCATAAATCAATGGAAAAACAAATCTCTCTCTCTCTCTCTCTCTCTCTCTCTCAATCTCTCTCTTTCTCCCTTTCATAACTAAATAAAATTTTTTAAAAAGAAAAAATTCATGTGCAACTATTATCTGGAGAGATATTAATAGAACCATATGCTTTAAAATTAAGACTTTATGATTAAAATTAAGAAACCAAGCAAGACACTGGTATCTGACATATGTTAACAGGTTGACAAGCCAACTCTCCCATTCCCCCTAAGTCCTTTACCACTTATATCTTCACTATCTAGTTCATGCTTTTCTTTGTTCACTTTTATATTTTTAAAGAAGACAGAAAGTACATATGTGACAGTGATATCTGCTTGCCAGTATCACTTCATAGCTTGGTATATATAAATCAACTTTCTAACTAATAGAATAAGATTGAATATAGTTTTTAAAAAATCTCTCTGAGTCAAAATTGCAACTCAAATCATGGAAAAATCCTTCATGAACAGGGGAGAAAATTGTTCCAATCTAGGTGGATAAATGTCTTAATTGTCAAACATCACTTTTGAACAGTTTGTTTTGGCATCATTAAAAGATTTCAAATTATTTCACCTACTGGGATTCATTCAGCCAAGTTCACAACATTTACCCACCTTGACTGCCTAAACAAAATTAAATGAATCAGTATAAAAATGCTCATTGTAACTGATATAATTTTACCCATTATTTTCAGTAGTTTCTTTTCTATTTTCTCTTGCTCTTTTCATTTTCTTCCCCTTTGGTATTCAAAATCTTTATTGGAAGCCAAGAAAGCAGAGAGTGCGGGAGTCATGATTTAGTAACCATGAAAGAGAAGTACAACTCTGCATGGGGCACACAAGTCTTTGGTGCTCAGGTGGTGGTGGTATGTTAACAAATTGTGAATGCCTGCTTCAGTTTCAGAGACCCACAATGGTCATACCCAGCAGGAGAGAAAAATACTTTTATTTGTACATAATTCCTTTTAGTGTGGCTTTCTCTTCAGGTACACTTGCATAAGCACTTGTTTTATATGAGTGAATCTTTTGTTATACAGTAAGTGATTTCTTGAAAGTTCAATACCCATGAAATATTTCTAACTTGAATCTTGTTTTCCCAGAGAATTTGACTACATGATCAGAAACCTTTTTATTTGTTATTGCTTAGTGTGCTGATCATTGTTTAAGAGAATCAGAAATCATAATTAAATAATATATCATTACACCAACTGGTTTGGGAATATTCTCTAGGGTTGTTCACATGAAAAGCAGTTCATAGCAAATCAGTGCCTATGATTTGGACATTCTTTTGAATTGCAGTCAGTGTTCATGTCTCTCTGTCTATTAAAATGCTGGGATGCAATTTCCATGATTATTAGTTTGTTTATTGTAAAATGAAATAAAAATAGTGACTGTGGCATAAAATTGTGATAAGGATTTAATGTACTGATACCAGTAAATCACATGGAATAGTGCTACACAGAGGAAGCACCCAATAGAGCTGGCAATCACAATATGAAAATCATAGCTTTTCTCTCTCCTGAATGGCAAACTTACAGATCTCTCTTTATACCTTAGTTCAGTCGTAGCAGTGCTAAAGGATGGCATCATTTTTGATGGGTTCCTCTTTTGCATATATAATCAACAGTTATTTAACATCTATGTATCTATCATCTATCTGTCTATCTATCTATCTATCCATCACCTATCTATCTATCTATATCTATCATCTATCTATCTATCTATCTATCTATCTATCTATCTATCTATCTATCTATCTATCTATCTATCTATCTAGTTGCCTACTTGTATTTACAGCCATAGATGTGACAGATGGTTTCTATGAGGCTGGGGCCATCCTACCTCAAATGCCCTCAGAATCTCTCTGCTCTTCTGTCTTAAGACTTTTTCCAAAGCCATGAACAGTACTTATATTCAGGGACTATAATATTAATGACAAATCCCAAACACTGGAAGATGAGTGTCTATATATAAATGTTCCCACCTCTCTGTCTTGGAAGGACTGTTCTGAAACACATTCCACATGGTTCTCAGATGTTACCACCTAGGAATGAACCTAGGTGCTTACATTTATCATCAGTTCAATAATACAGCTTAATCGGCTTTCTCTCCTTCCATCTTCCCTGCTTCCTGGAATCATCTCTCAAGTAAATAACCCAAGAATTTGTCTTGGGCTCTTTTGTGGAGAAATCCAACTTTAGATGCCAAACATGGCCTATATTTTTACTCAGATTATTGCAATGAAACTCTCCAAAATTGGTGAAAATTCATGCAGATATTTTTTATGTAATACAGTAATATTAAGACAAACTGATAGAAATCTAATTTTATTTACATAGAAAGTCCATAAACCTAAGTTACCTTTTCAAAAATTTGTGTGGGGTTCCTCATATTAAATGAATTATCAGTAAATAAACACTTCCTAAAGATATTTCTTAATTCTATTAATCTTTCCATCAAAGAAAAAATCCTGTTTACAGTGATAATTATGTCTTCACTAGTCTATCTTCTAGGTTTTGGTATTGGGGAAGTTCTTGGGACTTATGACCAAGGAGTAATTTCACTTAGAAGTTGAAAATTATTGGGGTCTTTGGGGAGAATGTAAATTGGAGGGAAGGAAAAGAAAGTAAATTTTCATCTTGTGGCAAGGTTGATTGATTAGTAACCCAACAATTACTTCTGTGTCCACAAATTGGCCAATGGAACTGACCAATAATTGAGACTACCTTGATTTAGGCTTAGACAGCTCAAATCTCACTTGGCTAAAGCTCCTTTGCAAAACCAGTCTGTGTTGCTCTGTAGGCATTTTTACAGTATCTTGTGTCTGTCTTCCTGTCAGTTTATTTTGAATGCTTTATTTTAACTCTTTTCCATGGAGAGGTATGCATTAGATTGTTTTTTAAAATTTAATGTTTATTGTATTTTTTTACATTACCACTTATTCCCCTTATAATATTCTCCCCCAAGAAATCACCATACTATTGTCCATGTCCACAAGACCTTTAGAGAGAGAATTAATTAAGATTAAGGACTCAAAGAACAAGACAAGGATGCCCTCTCTCACCGTGCCTACTCAACAAAGTATTGGAAGTCCAAGCCACAGCGATCAGACAAGGAAAACAAATACAAGCCATCCAAATTGGAGAGGAGGAAATGAAACTGTCAGTGTTTGCAGATGACATGATAGTGTACATGGAAAATCCTATAGACTCCACCAAAAAACTACTCGACCTAATAAATGAATTTGGCAAAACACCTGAGTACAAAGTCAATACTCAGAAATCAAAGGCATTCCTGTATACCAACAATGAAACTGCAGAAACAGAAACCAGGGAAAAAAATCCCATTTGACATAGCAACAAGAAAAATAAAGTACCTAGGAATAAACCTAACCAAGGAGGTAAAAGACCTATACTCAGAAAACTACACAACATTGAAGAAAGAAATTAAGGAAGACACAAACAAATGGAAGCATGTACCATGCTCATGGATTGGAAGAATTAACATCATCAAAATGGCCATACTTCCCAAAGCAATTTATAGATTCAATGCAATCCCTATTAGAGTATCCATGACATATTTCACAGATATAGAACAAACATTGCAGAAATTCATATGGAACCATAAATGACACCGAATAGCTGTAGCAATTTTGAGAAAGAAGAACAAAGCAGGTGGGATCACAATACCTGATACCAAACTGTACTACAAGGCCACTGTGTCAAAACAGCCTGGTACTGGCATAAATACAGGCACGTAGACCAATGGAACAGAACAGAGAGCCCAGAAAGAAACTCAAGTCTTTATGGTCATTTAATATTTGACAAAGGAGGCAGGAACATAAAATGCAGCAAAAAGAGCCTCTTCAACAAATGGTTTTGGGAGATCTGGACAGCTATGTGCAAAAAACTGAAACTCGATCACCAACTTACACCATACACAAAAATAAATTCAAGATGTATAAAAGACTTAAATATAAGTCATAACACCATAAAAGTCCTCGAGGAAAACATTGGCAGGAAAATCTCAGACATTCCACGCAGCAACATCCTCACAGACACATCCCCTAAATCAAGGGACATAAAGGAAAGAATAAAGAAATGGGACCTCATCAAAATAAAAAGCTTCTGCATGGCTAAAGAAAACAGCACCAAATTACAAAGAGAACCAACAGTATGGGAAAACATATTTGACAAGGGCCTGATCTCCAAAATATATAAAGAACTCACATGACCCCACTCCAGGAAGACAAACAACCCAATGAAAAAATGGGCAAAGGACTTCAACAGACACTTCTCCAAGGAAGACATACAGAGGGCCCAGAGACATAGGAAAAGATGCTCAGCATCACTAGCCATCACAGAGATGCAAATTAAAACCACAATGAGGTACCATTTCACACCAGTCAGAGTGGCCAAAATAAACAGATCCACAAACAAATGTTGGAGAGGATGTGGAGAAAAGGGAACCCTTGTGCACTGTTGGTGGGAATGCAGACTTGTGCAGCTACAGTGGAAAACAGTATGGAATTTCCTCAGAAAACTAAAAATGGTACTGCCTTTTGATCCAGCAATTCCACTGCTGGGATTATACCCTAAGAACCCTGAAACACCAATTCAAAAGAATCTATTGACTCCAATGTTCTTGGCAGCACAATTTACAATGGCCAAGTACTGGAAGTAACCTTCGTGCCCATCAGCAAATGAGTGGATCCAAAAACTATGATATATTTACACAATGGAATTTTACGCAGCAGAGAGAAAGAAGGAGCTTATACCCTTTGCAACAGCATGGATGGAACTGGAGAGCATTATGCTAAGTGAAATAAGCCAGATGGTGAGGGGCAAATACCATATGATCTCACCTTTAACTGGAACATAATCAACAGAAGAAAAAAGCAAACAAAATATAACCAGAGACTTTGAAGTTAAGAACAATCTAACAATAGCCAGGGGGGAGTGGGGAGGGGACAGTGAGGAGAGGAGATTAGAGGAAGTACTATAAAGTACACATGGACAAAATCAAGGGGGAGGAAGTAGGTGGGGGAGGGAGGTGGGTTAAGCTGGTATGGGTGGAGGGATGGGGAGAAAAGGCATACAACTATAATTGAATAACAATAAAAATTTAAAAAATAATAATAAAATTAAATTTTAAAAAAGATTAAGGACTCACGTGACCTGATTCTCCCCTTATGTAATAATCATCCCTGAAGAGATAAATGCTAACCAACATGACTTTTATCATGCAAACTTCAAGCTTCTGATACAGGGGGAGCACTAACAAACCTGAGTCTTTTTCTACAGTCTGCACATAGACACAAACTAAGAAAGATGTCCATCAGTCAGAAATCACCCCCATCCTCTCATAAGTGACCACTTATTCTTAACTTTGGTTAACTTTTGGTTTTCTTAACTTAGCCCCTTTAAGATTTGAATAGGATCTCAGTTTTAATATCAGAGAGGACACAAATTAAAATAACTTTGGTTTTATTTTAAAACCAAAATAAATCTAGGATACAATGATACAATTTAAGTCAAGTGACATTAGAGCCTCCTAGGGCCTTTATGATTTTGTCCAAGCTGCATGAATTTACTGATACGGAAACTGGGGAACAGAGGAGTTAATATCTGCAGTAGGGTCATAGAGCTAATGATAAAGTACGTCAGCACTCATGTGGTCTAAATAAGTTTTGAAGATGCTTCACTTTTGCCTTTTTACTAGAAAGGTCTCAAGCTGTGTCTTCCTCCAAGGTTTTGGTTATTTAAAAAACTACCTGTTTTAAAATCAAGGTATTTATAAAGCCCATATTACAAAATTTAGAAGGTCTTTAAAACAGTCAAGAAACCAAACATTTATGGTTTAAAGCAGCCTAGGAAGAGGTTTTGAGCATATTGCAAGATGATGGGCCATGAGGAAGATGAGAGCACACACTGAGGGAAAGAAAATGTGTTCATTGAAATCAAATATTTTAAAAGTTTAATTGCATTATTCTCGTCTAAATATTACTTTTTTGGTTACAATTAGCCTTAGTGTTTTGTTTTATTCTTCACAAATTTTTTCCACTGTAAAATTTAATCTTTATATAAAAATGTAGTTAATATATGTTCTAATATGTTCTAGGACCTTCTTAAAGGTCATGCTGAGAATGATCTGAGATCTTTAACAGGACACACTCACTAGAGTCCTCATCAGCTACTCAAACAAAAGCTCTGACAATTGACAGAATTCTGAGTTGGTGTTAGGTTGGAGTAAGGGACTTTGTCTCTTTAAAAAGCAACTGAAGAAATCAAAACTCCAGTGGATGTCCCACAGGGCCCATTAAAAAGTTCATGATGTGACATGTGCTTGATTGCTGAATTGGCTGTGCTTGGAGGTGAGTGAAGGGGAAGATGATGCCACTCAGAGGTAATATAACTCATTTTAAGTAAGTGCTGTTCTCTAAGAATGCCCAAATTTCAAGACACCAAGGAACTCAAATATCTTATTTATATACTTCTCTGTGAACTAACCCAAATGCTCTTCTCCCTCCAAAACAACCTGGGTCACATGTAACACAAACTACCTCATATGTACTTTTAAATAGATGCTTTACATTATGCCCTTTTTCTTCCAATAGTCCCACAACTGGTCTCTCTGCTTTGACCTGATTTCCCTTACAGTCTATCCTCAACCCAATAGGTACAGTGTCCTGCTAAAACAGGTCACATAGTGTCACTCCTCTGCTCTAATACCTTTTAGCTAAGAACAAAGATCTAAGTCATTCTTATGCCATACAACAATGGTTCTCAAAGTGTGTTCCCTGGACCAACAATATCAGTATCAGGAGCTTGTTGGGCATACATATTCTCAGGTCTTACCCCTAATCTACTGAATCGGAAACTCTGAGGTTCTGGGGGTAGGCCCAAAAATCTGTGTTTTAAGACCACCAGGTAATTATGATGCCCAGGTAATGTTGAGCACTACTGCGCTGCAACACTCTATGCTGCATAGGTCGCATTCCCTTTGGACTTCATGGACTACTCTGCCTGTCCTCCTCTTAACCCAGTCACTCTGGCCTCCTGAAAGACACATGAATACGCCAAGTCCACTGCTACTTCAGGGCCTTTGTGCTTAGTGTTCCCTGTCCCCACATGTGTGACACTCTCACCAACTTTTGGTCTTTTCTCAATTGTCATCCTCACAGTTGAGGTCTCCCCACTCTCTACAATGGATTTGTAGGGCAATCACTTAAAGTACCAAAATTTGGGTGGCTGAAAACAATAAATATCTATTCTCCTATATTTCTGGAGATCAGAGGTCCCAAAGTCAAAGTGTGAGCAGAGCCACGTTCCCTCTGAAACTCATTGGAAGGTCCTTTCTTTCCTCTTCCTAGTTTTTGGAGATGGTCAGAAATCCTTGATGCTCCTTGGCTTATAACTGCATCACTCCACTCTTCCTCTGTAATCCCTGGCACTCTCCTTGTGTATCTTCATGCTATCTTTTTATTAGGACCACAGTCATATTGGATTAAAAGCCTACCTTACTCCAACATGAAATCACCTCAACTAACTATTCCTGTAAAGGCTCTATTTTTAAATAAGGTCACATTCTGAGGTACAGGGGAAGAGGACTTCTGTATACCTTTTTGGGGGATACAGTTCAACCCATAACAGCCACCCTTTTTAAAATTGATCCCTGTCAAATCAGGAAGAATCAGAGAATCTAAAAAGACAGATTACAACTAGTGAAATTGAGGCAGTAATTAAAAAAAAACTCAACAAACTAAAGTCCTGGACTGGATGGCTTCATAGGTGAATTTTGCCAAACATTCAAAGAATGTTGGGTATAAAATCAGGTCTCTGAACTTGTGGAATTTGGACTACATTAAGGGATTAAATGTTAGTGAGTGCATAGTTGTACCACATACACCTTTTCCATGGGCTAGGACTACTTAAACTGTCTTTTTATCTGCCCAAAGAAAATCAATTTCCTTCTATCCAGCCCAGGCACAAAAGAGTGTAGTTGTTTATTGGCCAGGTGGAAATTCACCAAAATAGAAGCATGGATTGGAATGTCAAAGGCTGATGTTGCTCAGGCGTTGAGACTAAAATCAAAGTTCCAACACCCCCGGAGTAATGGAATTGAAGAAGGAGCTGAGCAGTAAAATAGGTTAGAATGTGGGCTTTTAAACTTAGTACCCAAGTTTGCATTTCTAATCAGCCATTTCTGAGGTGTGTAATTTTGGATATGGTACCTAATCTATATGGGACTTTGTTTTCTTATCTATAAAATGGCATTAATCTTTCAGTGTTGTGAGATTAACACAGAAAAAGGATATAAACATGTAGTACAGCGGCTGGCTCACAGCACTCAATAAGCTAATTAAAGGAAAACACAAATCCAGATGTGGCATATTCCAAAGTTTGGTGGCTCTTGGCTTCTTTAGTGGCATCATGGGATAAAAGAGATGGAGCCCTGAAAATAATATGAACTGGAAATATGAAAATGTGAAACACTGCCAGAAATCAGGAGGTAGATAATTATGTTAGGAATGGCACAGAAAATTTCAAACTTCTCTTTCATTTTTTATTTTTAGGAGGGTATCTAAATTTAAACAGTTAGGAGTTTTAGGTGACAAATTTATGGCAAGTTTCATAAAAACTGCCGGAAAGTGACCTACAATATTAAACCATGAGGTTTCATCCTGGCATTGTTAAAATAAGGCAAAATGGCTTTGGAGCTCTTCTCTGCATCAGCTTGCTTAACCATGTTGATTATAAAACACAGCAATGAGTTGAAATTGAACAGTAATCTGTGCTCTTACCATCTGTCTTGAAAGAAGTAGTTGACTTAGGAATGGCCATCATTCAGACTGCTTGGGAAGGAACACATTTATAATTTTTCTGGCCTTAGTTTGAGCACTCTACAGTTGCAACCAAACAATTAAGAATGCCCTTAAGCTTATTTCCAGGGCCTGCATTTCAGTAGGACTTCTTTGACAGTGAATAAAGTTTAAGCTGATCACTGATAATTCAAATCACTTTATTAGACTGTGCTAATTAAAATACTGAAGTTTAGAAACCTCCTTTCATCCTCCCAGGATATGTTTCACCTTTAGATTTCTCCTAGTTGATCACCGAAATTTGGATATTAGGGGTGACTCAAACCATCAATAATTAATTAACAACTGTGGTCTTTTGTTAACCTGGTGGCTTTTGAAAACCTCAATCTGTAGCCACAATCAAGTTTGAAGCTGTGAGAATGATAGCATGATTTTAAAAATTCTGGACCTAGACACACAACTGTACTTCTTTAGAGCTAGGATGTTATCTGTGTTTCAGGGACTGAGGCAGGGAATGACTAAGAGTCCAAGACCCTTCCATCCTCTTTTCCTAAATTTTCCAGTGTGCTGTCAAGATATCAGCTTGCTGGCCCACTTCTGACTAAACATAAAGATCTTTGCTATTGGGAAGATGGCGGTAACATAGGTGGGAGCGGAATCCACTTCCCCTCAGCGCCAGGGAAATACCTAGCTGATCTGAGGAGCAGAGCGAACAGCCAACAGTATTCCAGCATATATGAAGATCAGAGACCAAAGATAGAGGACATTGAAAGATCTGACGGTGAGACAACAAAACCTGGAGTGCTGAAAAGACTAGAGTTAGACCGCGTTAAACACATAAACGTCAGCTCAAGACCAGTGAGCACAGGAGAGTAAGGAGACAGCACCACTGAATCCCATTGGCATTCTACCATAGAAGTTCATTTCATAAATCCAGGGAGTCAGAACAAAGCAATTTAAGAAGCAGAGGCCAACAAGAAGAGCCTCACAAACAATGGGAAGACAAAGAAACAATTCCCAAATGAAAGGAAAGGAGGAAGTCTCAGAAAGAATACTAACCGAAAAAGAGGCAAGTCAACTATCAGATACTCAGTTCAAAGCAATGGTCATCAGGAAGCTCACTGAGCTCTCTGAGCTCAAAGAGAACTACCAGAAACTACAAGGAAACTACAATGAACTCACTGCAAACTATATCAACATGAAAAAGGAAATAGAAAATATCAACAAGAGACAAGAGGAAATGAAGAATACAATTTCTGAATTGAAAAACACAGTAGAAGGAATGAAAAGCAGACTTGACGAAGCAGAGGATCGGATCAGCGAGCTGGAGGATAAAGTAGAAAAAAACAACCAGAAGGAGCAAGAAAAGGAAAAGAGGCTCAGAAAGAATGAAGAGGCAATAAGGGAAATGCAGGACAACATGAAACGTAACAATATCCGTATAATAGGAATACCAGAAGGAGAAGAAGAAGAGCAAGGGATAGAAAACCTGTTTGAAAAAGTAATGATGGAAAATTTCCCTAATCTGAGAAGAGAAAAAGTCACCCAAATCCAGGAATCACAGAGAGTCCCAAACAAGAGGAACCCAAAGAGACCCACTGCAAGACACATCATAATTAAAATGGCAAATTTCCAAGACAAAGAGAGGATCTTAAAGGCAGCAAGGGAGAAAAAGGAAGTAACATACAAGGGAGCCCCAATAAGGTTAGCAACTGACTTCTCAATGGAAACGTTCCAAGCCAGAAGAGAATGGCAAAAAATATTCCAAGTACTGAGAACCAGAGGCCTGCAACCAAGACTACTTTACCCAGCAAGGCTCTCAATCAAGATAGAAGACCAAATAAAGAGTTTCCCAGACAAAAGAAGTCTAAAAAAATACAGCTCCACCAAACCAGCTCTGCAAGAGAAGCTAAAGGGACTGCTTTAAGGAAAGGAAGGCGGAGAGAAAGACAGAGGAACACAGGTAGGAAAAAATGGCAATGAATAACTACCTATCGATAATAACCTTAAATGTAAATGGATTAAATGCTCCAATCAAAAGACATAGAATAGCTGAATGGATAAGAAAGCACGACCCACACATATGCTGCTTACAAGAGACCTACCTCAGGACAAAAGACCTACACAGACTGAATGAGGGGCTGGAAACAAATTTTCCAAGCAAACAGACAGGAAAAAAAGAAAACAGGGGTAGCAATACTCATATCAGACAAAATAGACTTCCAAAGAAGGGCCATAAAGAGAAACCCAGAAGGTCAGTTCATAATACTCAAAGGAAGAATCCACCAAGAAGACATAAACATTGTAAACATATAGACACCCAACATAGGAACACCCAAATACATCAAGAAAATCTTGGAGGATTTCAAGAAAGATATTGACAGCAACACAATTATAGTAGGGGATTTTAACACCCCACTATCAAAAATGGACAGGTCTTCCAAACAAAATATCAAGAAGGATATTATGTCACTAAACAATACCCTAGAGGAAATGGACTTAACTGATATATACAGAGCTTTTCATCCCAAAGAAGCAAAATACACGTTCTTTTCAAGTGTCCATCGAACTTTTTCAAAGATAGACCACATGATAGGACACAAAGCAAGCCTCAACAAATTCAAGAAAATTGAAATCATATCAAGCATCTTCTCTGACCACAAGGGTCTGAAACTAGAAACCAACCCCAAGGGTAAAAACCCAAAACACTCAAAAACATGGAGACTGAATAGCATGCTATTAAACAATGAATGGGTCAAGAACGAGATTAGGGAAGAAATCAAAAACTTCCTGGAAACAAATGAAAACGAACTCACAACAACCCAAAACCTATGGGACACAGCAAAGGCAGTCCTGAGAGGGAAGTTCATAGCAATACAGGCCTACCTTAAGAAGTTAGAAACAGTTCAAACAATCAACCTAACCCTATGCCTACAAGAACTGGAGGAACAACAACAAAGACAGCCCAGAGCAAGCAGAAGGAAGGAAATAACCAAGATCAGAGCAGAACCAAATGACATAGAGACTAAAAGCACAATTGTAAGGATCAATGAATCCAGAAGCTGGTTCTTTGAAAAGATAAACAAAATCGACAAGCCTTTAAGTAGGCTTATCAAGAAGAAAAGAGAGAGGATCCAAATAAACACAATTAGAAATGAAAGAGGAGAGATTACAACTGAGACCACAGAAATACAAAGGATCGTAAGAAATTACTATGAAGACCTGTATGCTAAGAAATTTGAAAACCTAGATGAAATGGACACATTTCTAGAAAAATATAATCTTCCATAACTGACTGAAGAAGAAGCAGAAAACCTGAACAGACCAATATCAGCAAAGGAAATTGAAGCAGTCATCAAGAAACTCCCATCACACAAAAGCCCTGGACCAGATGGTTTCACAGGAGATTTCTACAAAGCATTTAAGGAAGAACTAACCCCTATCCTTCACAGACTATTCGAAAAAATCCAAACTGATGGAAGACTCCCAAACTCTTTTTATGAAGCCAACATCATCCTAATCCCAAAACCAGATAAAGACACAACGAAGAAAGAAAACTTCAGGCCAATATCGCTGATGAACATAGACGCTAAAATTCTCAACAAAATATTAGCAAACCGCATCCAGCAATATATTAAAAAGATCATCCACCATGACCAAGTGGGATTCATCCCAGAGATGCAAGGATGGTACAATATTCGCAAATCAATAAACATAATACATCACATCAACAACAGCAAAGACAAAAATCACATGATCATATCAATAGATGCGGAAAAAGCGTTCGATAAGATACAGCATCCATTTCTGATAAAAACACTCAGCAAAGTGGGAATAAAGGGAACAGTCCTCAACATAATTAAGGCCATATATGAGAGACCTACAGCCAACATCACACTCAATGGACAAAAACTTAGAGCTTTCCCACTAAGATCAGGAACTAGACAAGGATGCCCTCTCTCACCACTCCTATTCAACATAGTATTGGAAGTCCTAGCCACAGCAATCAGACAAGAAAAAGCAATAAAAGGCATCCAAATTGGAAAGGAGGAAATGAAACTGTCACTGTTTGCAGACGACATGATAGTGTACATGGAAAACCCTATAGACTCCACTCAAAAACTACTCGACCTAATAAATGAATTTGTCAAAATAGCTGGATACAGAGTCAATACCCAGAAATCAATGGCATTCCTGTACACCAACAACGAAACTGCAGAAACAGAAATCAGGAAAAAGATCCCATTCAATATAGCAACAGGAAAAATAAAGTACCTAGGAATAAACCTAACCAAGGAGGTAAAAGACCTGTATTCAGAAAACTACACAACACTGAAGAAAGAAATTAAGGAAGATACAAACAAATGGAAGCATGTACCATGTTCATGGATTGGAAAAATTAACATCATCAAAATGGCCATACTACCCAAAGCAATTTATAGATTCAATGCAATCCCTATTAGAGTACCCATGACATATTTCACGGATATAGAACAAACATTGCAGAAATTCATATGGAACCATAAACGACCTCAAATAGAAGCAGCAATTTTGAGAAAGAAGAACAAAGCAGGAGGGATCACAATACCTGATATCAAACTGTATTACAAGGCCACTGTAATCAAAACAGCCTGGTACTGGCATAAAAACAGGCACATAGACCAATGGAACAGAATAGAGAGCCCAGAAATAAACTCAAACCTATACGATCAATTAATATTTGACAAAGGAGGCAGGAGCATAAAATGGAGCAAAAACAGTCTCTTCAACAGATGGTGTTGGGAGATCTGGACAGCTACGTGCAAAAAAATGAAACTCGATCACCAACTTACGCCATACACGAAAATAAACTCAAGATGGATAAAAGACTTAAATATAAGCCGTAACACCATAAAAGTCCTTGAGGAAAACATTGGCAGGAAAATCTCAGACATTCCACGCAGCAACATCCTCAGAGACACATCCCCTAAAGCAAGGGACATAAAGGAAAGAATAAACAAATGGGACCTCATCAAAATAAAAAGCTTCTGCATGGCTAAAGAAAACAGCACCAAATTACAAAGAGAACCAACAGTATGGGAAAACATATTTGCCAATGATACCTCAGACAAGGGCCTGATCTCCAAAATATATAAAGAACTCACAGGACTCCACTCCAGGAAGACAAACAACCCAATTAAAAAATGGGCAAAAGACTTGAACAGACACTTCTCCAAGGAAGACACACAGAGGGCCCAGAGACATATGAAAAGATGCTCAGCACCACTAGCCATCAGAGAGATGCAAATTAAAACCACAATGAGGTATCATCTCACACCAGTCAGAATGGCCAACATAAACAAATCCACAAACAAATGTTGGAGAGGATGTGGAGAAAAGGGAACCCTCGTGCACTGTTGGTGGGAATGCAGACTGGTGAGGCCACTGTGGAAAACAGTATGGAATTTCCTCAGAAAACTAAAAATGGAACTGCCCTTTGACCCAGCAATTCCGCTGCTGGGATTATACCCTAAGAACACTGAAACACCAATCCAAAAGAGCCTGTGCACCCCAATGTTCATAGCAGCACAATTTACAATAGCCAAGTACTGGAAGCAACCGAAGTGCCCATCAGCAAACGAATGGATCCAAAAACTATGGTATATTTACACAATGGAATTCTACGCAGCAGAGAGAAAGAAGGAGCTTATACCCTTTGCAACAGCATGGATGAAACTGGAGAGCATTATGCTAAGTGAAATAAGCCAGGAAGTGAGGGACAAATACCATATGATCTCACCTTTAACTGGAACATAAGCAATAGAAGGAAAAAGCAAACAAAATATAACCAGAGTCATTGAAGTTAAGAACAATCTAACAATAGCCAGGGCGGGGGTGGGGGGTGGGGGCGGGGACAGTGGGTAGAGGGGATTACAGGAACTACTATAAAGGACACATGGACAAAACCAAGGGGGAGGGTGGAGAGGCGGGAGGGAGGTGGGTTCAGCTGGGGTGGGGTGGAGGGACGGGGAGAAAAGGCATACAACTGTAATTGAATAACAATAAAAAAAATTAAAAAAAAAAGATCTTTGCTTACAGGCGAATTATTGATATACATTTTTCTATTCTGGAAACATGAGAAGTGGCCTTTTCAGGTCAGATGTGTAGGTCTACATTATGGATGGCACGGGGAGTCTGCTTTGATAAACCAATTGCTCTTCTTTCCTCGCTAAGACAGAACAGAGAAGATGTTCAATCTAAACAGTCACCTTTTTGTTAAATGGCCTCTGCTCAGCCTCACTCTTATTCTAACTTCTCAACATGTCTACAGCATTGCATGAAACCAGGCTTAGTGTCTCTCGATAATTCCTTGAGCAGCAGATTTTTTTTTTTATTTAAAGCAATACAGAAGAACTCTGTTTTGTTGCCAGTGCCACAGGGACAGTTTTATGAAGAGACATAATTTGCCTTAGAATTTTTCCACTTCTTGTAACAGTGTGCTGTATTTTAATAAAGTTCCCATGTATTATGCAAATGGAATGTTTTACAGACTTGTCACAGATGGCAGTTGGAAGTGACTACTGCACAATCACTCCATGCCACCTCTTCTTAAAAATGACAAGCTTAATTTTGTCCCCATGATCCTTGCGTTGAGGAATATAAGCCATAGGATTAAAAAAAAACTTTTAAATAGTTAAATGTGGTGGAAAAATAATGTTCTTTACAGAATGAATAGGAGAAAATGTCTTCCTATGTGGTTCATGAAAGAGAATTGCATGCCTCCACTAACAAATATTATTTTTTTTATTAGGCATTCTGCTGGGCAGAAGGTGGGAGGAGGGGAAGACAAATGTTTAAGAGATTTGGGGGCTGTTTATTTTCTACATAGTTAAACAATTGTAATTAGCCTCATTGTATATCAGGTTTTCCCATCCTGGTTACCTATTTTAGATCTTTCCATATCAATTTTGGAGCTTGTTTTCTGGAATCCACATTCTGCTTCAGGGGCCTTTCACATCCCTGAAAGATCTAAGGAAAGAGGCCATCGCCCTCTGTTCCTGAAAGCAGAACCTTTCTCCCATTTTTATTACTCCTCTTTCTACATATGGTCACCATAAACATTTCCATGGAATTTAGCTTATTAAATGAGTCGCCTGTTTTTCAGTGAATACAATTTGGCTGAAAGAAATCTAGTTAAGCTAGTTCAAGTAGAAATGGAGGTTTTGATAGGACACAGAGAAACTTCACAGTAATCAGGAATAGGAATGCTGTTATGCCAGAGCCTCATGGAAGATGAAACTAGACAGTGAGTCTGGATCTGCACAGCTTTCGGAGTCCCAAAGGTCATGGAGTCCTTAGACTCCATTCAGAGTCTCTGTCATCATTATGCTTTGGCAGATTTTTGTACATCCTTAATTTTTGGCCTTGCTACCAACCCATCAAATGTTTCACAATACCAAAACCAAATTCCTTGTTAGCAAATTGGTTGGCCTGGTTCATCTTTCCCCTCATTTCCCAGGTCAGTGGCCAGCCTATTGTTGATCCTTCTTTTGGTCTAATCAGATGAAGCTAAACTGAGATTCATTTGAGGATCTGAATGAAGAGTTACATGCACTGGGATTATCAGAGGCTATGGCGGAGCAACAGGTAGTTTAAGAGAGGCGTGTGGGTACATCCTCTAAGATAAGATAGTCACACTTGTCCCCAGGTATATCTATGGAATAAAAAATGTGGTATTTTAGCAAAGATAGTTTTTGGAAGAAGCTAAAGGTGGGCAAAATGGCTTTCACAATAGTGGAATCATATTGAATAATCATTTCTTATTTTTCACTGAGTCTATTCCTGACAACGATTAGAAAATAGGAGAATTTTATGTGTCCTATGTGTGTTTGTGCACATGCTCATATACACACACGTAGTACAAACAGGTGAGAAAGTAGTATGTATGCACTTTTAGTGCCAAGAGATCTCAGAGATCCTCTGGCCCAGCCCACACATTTCATGAAAAAAATCTAGACTCATAAAGTTTACGTCACAAGCTTAAGGGCATATAGCTATTAAGTAGTAGAAAAGAGACTTCATTCTCTTGAATCCTCATCCAATGAGCTTTATAACCCAGCTCTACTATATTTTATCTCCAGAAACAAAGTCTTTATTAATTGAAACAGGCCCAAATACATATCACACTTTGTCATCACTTGTCTCATTACCTTACAGATCTAACAGAGAGGTACTCACTCCAAAGTGGTACCTGACCACTCCCTCAAGTCAGTCCCACTCTTTGTCCCCAGGTTTTCTATTACATCATCATTTTCATAGCTTTATATCACTTACCCCAATCTTTAACCACCTTGCTTATTTGTTTTCTCATGTTTGTCCTACACTAAAATAGGAAATTCAACAAAGGTAAAGATTGCTTCTCTTCTTCATGTCTGTACCTTTAGCTTCTGTAATCATGCCCAGAACATCGTTGACACATATAAATATTAATCATACTTGTGTGCATTTAAAAACATAAATATTAAGGTAAATATTTGGGGGAAACACAAAGGCTTAGCTGGTCACACATACTTGCTAATTATTGAGATCATGCAAAGTTTAAGATTCTATGGTGTTAAATTTCTCTAAAGGTCTCTACATATTTTTGTATGCTATGTCACATTTCAGGCTAAAACCAAACCTGGAATTCATAGCAAAGTGAGCCAGAAACATCTGATTCAAATGTGACTTTACTTGTGTGGGTGTATCCAACATGAACTGTGAGTACATTCACGACAGAGAGTAGCTTGGCTGAGAGATGCCACACCCCAACTCTCTTCTTTGTTTGTGGATGTTCCTGTGACTCTGACAGTGAGAACTGTTCATTCTTATTCCTGGCTCCTGGCAGCCTACAGATGCTTCCTGTGAGTGCTCCTGGCAGGTTACTCGTGAGGCCTGTTGTTTATTGCCCTAGCTATCAAGGCCTATTTATTTTTAAAATAAACTTTAAGTATACTGTAAATTCCCCTCACAAACAGATTTTTCCTCCTGTTTTATACTTGACAAGCCTCTAACAGGAATAGTAACTCTGTCTCATAAATATTTGAAGCTGAACCTTTTAGGAAAGAATTATATTTAAGGTATTCAAGAAGAAGAATGGTCTTAGTCTAAAATCTCTTTTTCATCTACTCATTCTCACATTATCTCTCTCTCTCTTCTTCCCTCCACCTGCCTTTCTCTCTCCATGCATCCTTTTTCTTAAACTGCATGATCTCATTCCTGCCTCTAGACTGCCCTCCGTTTCCCCAAATTATCCTGTCCTAGGCTGAATCCTCTAGTCAAAACTGCCATCCACATCTTTTTCAAATACTGCTTACATAATGTAAATGTCCTTAACAAACAGGTCAAAGGGCTTTCTATTTCAAGCTCATCAAACCTAAATATTTGCATCCCTTTCTTGGTCCTCCATCATGTAAACCTGCTATTCCTTTCATTAGTAAAGTCTTTTATTTCCAGCACAAAGATGAGGATAAAGGACATTGACATTGTGCAATATAAAACACTTTAGAATTTAGAGTCATACTGACAGGTTCAATTCAAACACTGCTACTTATTAGCTCATGGCCTTGGGGAAGTCTCCTAACTTCTCTTGCTCTGTTTCCTCATTGGGAAGGTGAAGACTAAAAATTCCTGATGTTCCCTAAATATTCCTAGCTTGTCTCCCTCTGAGCACATGGTAGTATTACATTCTACCAGTGCTTTTTAATTTTGGCTCAGTTATGTGATTTCTTTGACTAGTGAAATATGGGTGGTAGTAGTATGCTTCACTTGTGGATAGAAACTTTGAGAGGCAATGTGTGATTTTTCTAAGTCCTTTTTCTCAATGAGGAAAATATGGGCACATGTATTGAGAAGAGGACTCCATCATCCTGGGATCTTGGCTGCACAATAAGCAGAGCCTTCTCCTGATCCATCATGAATATATAGCATGAGATATTAGTGGGTGTTACTGCAGCAAAACTTAACCTACTTTGGCTGATGCATTTACTTTGCAGAGTTGTTTGGTGAGTAACAATATGCATAAAGTAGCAACATAATATGCAATCAATAATTGGTAGCTCCCACCATCAGGAGCATTATCATCACCATTGGTAACATTGCTATTTTACTAGGCCTATGTAGTCTTTCTATTTCATATTTTAGTTTTCCCATTTTCTTATTGTGCTATGAATATGTACTTGCCTTTCTGACCTTTCAGTAATATATAAGATTTTTGAAGAAGACAAGCTACCTCATGTGTCCTCATCAGGCATATCCAATTAGGTGTGGTGTCTGTGTCAACTAAACTCTATCACCGTAGTATGAAAACATATAGAACAATATATAAATGATGAGTGCATTTGTGTTCCAATAAAACTTAATTTATTAAAGCAAAAGGCAGACCACAGTTTGCCAACTTCTAATTTAGACTTTATTCTTTCTTTTCTCCCTCCTCTTTTTACATTTTTCAGTCTAGTTTTTATCTTTCTCTTCATGATGTACCTGTATTATCTGCTGCCACAGACACATTATTTTCCCTTGTGGCAGATAGAAATGGCCACTAAGAGCCAGAAGTCCATGTTATAGTGGAAGTAAATCTGTTTCTTCTTTTGCATAATATGCCCACACCTGGACCAATCTCTGTTGACAGAACAGGAGAATTCCTGATTGGTCAGGCCTAAGTCTTGTGACTACCCCTGTGATCCGAGAATGATTGAGACACTGTGATTGATGAACCCTTCAGAACCACAAGGCGTGAGTTTGAGAGAAAGAGAGATGCTTGGTAGGTACAACAGGATGGTTGTTACAAGCCTCCTTTCACCTGCATATGCAGAGAAGCAGGAAAGAACCTAGTTCAGGGAGCCATCCACAATTCTTCATTGTGTAGTAGACTTGATACTTTACAGCCAATCTCCCTGGTCATTTGTCAAAGACCTCCCATGGGGTCTGGAAAACAAAAGCACTGGCTGAGACTTTTGGTGGGTTGTATGTGAGATGCAGGAAAAAGAGCAACCAAAGAAGATTCTTAAGTTTCTGTCATGAGCACTTGGGTGTGTAGAGTCACCATGTTTTCAGATGGATAAAAATCATTTCCAAAACTGTAGTGGGGGAGGCAGCAACATGTGTAATCCCCAAATGGCTGGTAACTATTTTTCTAATAATCTGAGAAAACTCATAAAACTTTACAAAAGGTAATAAACAAAGTAATGTGATAGGAGATGAGTCAGGACTCTCTGGAAGCTATCCAAATTCCTCTCTTCAACACCTGCAAATTCCTAATATAAAATGCCATAAAAAGAAAAAAAAAACGTACTTTTGTTATTCCTGGCCCCGTAAATTCTGCCCAAAGGACATTACTGGCTATCGTGGATATGGGTTGGACACTCAAAAATGAGTCAGTCTGATATACCTGTACTTCCTCTATTTTTATTTGGCTCACAAAATTTAATGAAATTATACAAATCCCTGAAATCTAATATTTTTATGTGATAAGATTGTGTAAGAGGAGGGGGTGGTAGAGAAGTTTAGAAAATGTGGTGACAGATGGCAAGTGGGCTCAGGCACATAGCGTTCCTATATATAGGGGAAGGGGGAGCATTTTTAAATTTAGATTCAAGTATTTTATATATTCATCAACATCATTTACTGAAGCAGCCTAGCTGGATAAAACTTTTAAATATTTTTTTGGTTGAGGGTGGGTTGTGTGATATATATTTTCAACAGTTTTACATATTCTTTCATGATGTCTACATTTAAAAATCAAATGATATCTATAGGCTTTGAGTATGTCTTTTGAAAGAGGGTTGATAATATCTATTTCTAGAGAGAGTTCCTTCCAAGGAAATTTAATGACATTTTAAAAATTAGGGTCATCACAGGTAGTTTATTAACATTCTAAAATTAAAATGAATGGTCACAATGAAGATAATTATAGTTTAGTTGACTGGACAATGAGTGGGCTGGTGATTAGGACAGCTGAGACCAAGGCCCAGTCCTGTATAATATAAGGTCAGGTGGAATGTGTTACCTTACACAAGTCACTTCGTCTCTTTGGTCTTAATCTTATTTTTTAAATGAGAACTTGGAATAAATAATCTTTGGTATATTTTTAGTTTTATATTTTGATTGTTGTAGACAGTCTCTTAATGCTCCATTAATTAGGATGCTTTTGGTGGCAAGTAACAGAAAGCCCAACTCAACCTATGACAGGAAAAGTCTAGTATTCAATGGACATCAGGGTTGCTTTGCTTCAGAAAAGACAATTCTCTTACTTGCTCACACTGTTCTTCATGATACCAGCTTCACATTATGGTTGGAACTCCTTTAGGGTCTCTCCAAATGCCTTTAATAACTCTAGTCAATGACCTGGTTGCTTGTTCAGGTCTGGATGACATGAGAAAATCATTTCCTCAAGCTATTTTAGATAAATTAGGAAGTGTCTTTACAAGAGACCTTTTTTCAAATTCTCACCTGAGGACATTTTCTCATTGCCTCTAGAGATAGAGGAAGGGAGAGAGAGAAGGAAACATTGATGTGAAAGAGAAACATCGATTGGCTGCCTTCATGTACACACCCTGACTGAGGATCAAACCTGCAACCTGGGTATGTGCCCTGACCAGAAATCAAACCCATGACATTTTGGTCTCTGGGACAATGCTCCAACCAACTGAGCCACACCAGCCAGGTCACTAAGAAACCTTTGCAGATCTGTCTTCAGATATCATTGGCACAAATTGACTTTTGTGATCATCTTTGATCATGGCTAGGGAATGAGGCTACCTTGATCCAGAGGAGAAACTTCTAGAGCCAACAGCTAACTCAGCAAGAGGAAATGTGGCTAAATGATTAAAAATCAAGAAGGGGGCATGTAAGGAGGAACCATGAAGTTTACTAACAATTGCTTGGAACATTAAGGTCCACATAATCTTATGTGGTTGAATTAATGAAATAAGGAGAAGGTAGCCATGAGCCAGGAGAGATTCTGCCATGCTGTCTGTAGTGAGTGATGAGCTACATCTGATACTCTGAGGATTCGGCCACATGGTCTGGTGTGGTAAGGAAGCAGGCATGCGGTATGTAGTGAAGTAGCAGTCATGCAGGAGAAAATGTTGTAAGGAGAGAGCGGATAGAGCTGTGTGAGGATCCAGCAAAGCTGATGAATTAGTGAGAGATAACAGATTAGTGAGAGATGTCTGGGATGCTGAACTGTGACTGGAGACTGGAGACTTTTGCTTCTCTGAGGGACATACCAAGAGGCCACTCATTTGGGACTTGTGCCTTCCCAGACTTCACTATGATCCTGTGCAACAAGGCACATGTTTTCCTGGACAATTATATGGAAGCTGAGGACACCATACCCCAGATCCTGGAGGAGAGAGCTGCTGCGAGAGGATGGCAACTTTGAAACCCACAAGTGTACCTTCCAGAGAAGGTGGAGAACTGTTTGTGCAGCCAGCTTAAGAACAGGTAAGCAAATGGGGAACTATTGGGCTTGGTTTTGGCTTATAGCCTGGTGGGGAGCAAGGGAAGTGCTGAGTCTCATGGGAGAACAGAGCTCCGAGCAGGAGTACTCTTAGTCCCCTTATGCCCCCAAGGTTGGAATTTTGTAAATAAAAACCTATTTACCCCAACACCAATTGTTGGGTCATGCACCAAGGCTCCACCTGCATAAGCCCCACTTTGGTTACACCGTTATATGTAATACCTTAAGTGGTACAATCAAAAAGAAAATTGGATGATTTTAAATGATAAAAAAAGGATTTTATATGGCAGCTACTATTATATCAAGCACATAGTGAGCATTTAATGAAGACATACACATTGGGCTAATCTTCAGTCTGTTAAACAGAGAATGTGCATCTTAGTTGGCAACTATTTAACAAGAAATCACAGGTATTTCTGGGGTTGCCATAGTGACCAAGGGCCTATAGTAATTTTTTGTATTAGTGCAGTGGTTTTCAAATTTGGGTGCAAATTGGGTGTTCCAATTTGCACCCAAATTGGATGCAAATTTGGAACCCCCTGGGGAGCTTTGAAAAACTGAGTCCCACATCCAAAGATCCTTATATGATTGATCTGGGGTGGGCGTCTTTAAACTTTTAAAACTCCCCTGGTTATTGCAATTCACGGCCAAGCCTGAGCACCTCAGGTGTAAGGCATCTACACTACCCCGGGACAGTCTTCCTCTCTATTAAGGGATAGCTAGGGCTTCCCTTAAGCTTGCTTTTATAATTCTGTTCTTCTCCACTCTAAACTAGTAGCTGCCAGATTCTCCCCTCTATACTAGAACTCCCAGAGGTACCATATACTCTGCATCCCAGAATGAAAATAAAACCTGAATGTGAGGGTGGAAACCAAGAGTGAGGAAGGCCTACTATCAATATGGTGTGTTAGGAGAAAGGGACAAAAGAGTGGATGAGAGAAAACACGAAGCAATGCAAGAGTCTCTCTCTCTGGCACTGGATTGTAGTTGGAGGTGCATATTTAGGCATTCTCAGACTCAGATTCCCACACAAACACCCATACACTACAGACACATCATCTGAAATTTTTTCCAGCCTTCTCCCTGCTCAGCCTACTGCCAACCACATGCTTAGAATATTGATGCAAATTCATAAAACACCTCAACCATGAATAAATGAGAAATGACTATATTTATTCATTTACTCACACTCACTTATTCACCTATTCTATAAATATTGATTGAGCACCCACTATGTGCCAGATACATCGCCAGATGGTAGGTGAACAGCAGTGAATATAAGAGGAGCTGTAATATGCACAAAGGCCTTGAATCTGGAAAGTATTTGAAGTGTATGAGACAAGGCAATGATCATCTTGTTCTTGAGTTCTTTTTTAAAAATATTTTTTTATTTCTTTTTTAAAAAGTATTTCATTTATTTATTTTTAGAGAGAGGGGAAAGGAGAGAGAAAGAGAGGGAGAGAAACATCAAAGTGTGGTTGTCTCTCACATGGCCCCCACTGGGGACCTGGCCCAAAACCCAGGTTTGTGTCTTGCCTGGGAATTGAACCAGCGACCCTTTGGTTCACAGCCTGCGATCAACCCACTGAGCTATACCAGCCAGGGAGAGTTCCTGAGTTCTTTTCTCTGTACCTAGTTTGTTGAATGAATATTTGCTGAATGAATTCCTGAGTACATAACTGAGAGAAGACCAGAGTGATTGGAGCATGGTCAGAGTAGGAGTAAACTTATATTTAGGTTGGAAATATAGGCAAATATTTATGCTGTGTCCTGTGGCCTACATTTTTTTAAATTAGACATTATTTTCTGTGCATTTAAAAATCATTGGATGTTTTCAGACAGGGAATGATAAGGTCAGAAAAAGTATCTCTGAGACCATAGGGATAAGAATGAGACATTTAGGCATAGAATAGGATGGAAGAGTATCCCAAAAAGAAGGAACCAGATGTGCAAAAGCTTGTAGTCAAGAAGGGCATATTTGAAGAACTGAAAAGCACTATACTTTACCTGGAGATAAAGAGATGAAAGGTAGTCTAGTGGAGAGACAAGTTCCTAGATATGGCACAGAGAAGTAAATGCTGTCACAAATACAGTTGATGCTGAATCCTATAGGAGTATAGAAAAGGGCTAACTGAGACTTCGGAGGTCAAGAAAAACTCCATGGAGAATGAAGCACCCGAACCAAATTGAGAAAAGTGGGTTGATTTAGGAGAAAGAAGGAAGAGGAAAGGTAAGTGAAAATGGAAGGGGAAGCAAGGATGCAGCAAACAGAAAAAGGTGTTGGGGGGTGGAGGATGGAGACAACTGTACTTGAGCAACAATGAGAAAAGTAAAAAAAAAAGAAAAATATCTTTTGGAGATAATTTAAAATAACTCTGTATTCTATTTTTTAATTTGACATACTGAATAAAAATAAATGTGAATTGTAAAAACAAAACAAAGAAAGAAAAAGCTGAATCTGCATAAGCATCAAGAGGTAAGAAACATCTTAAAATTGAGAGATAAGTCTTAGTTATGGCATAAAAATCAAATTTAATTTTAAAAGTTCACAGAGACATAATATTCCAGGCATGCTGGTATACATTGTAACAATAATACTTTCATGTAGGCCCTGGCTGGTTGGTTCTGTGGGTTAGAGCATCATCCTGATACACCAAAGTTGCAGGCACAATCCCTGGTCAGAGCACATACAAGAACCAACCAAGGAATGCATAAATAAGTGGAACAACAAATCAATATTTCTCTGTCTTTTCCCCCTTTCTTTCTCTTTCTCTCTAAGAAATCAAGACATAAAAATTAAAATAAATAATTTTTGATATGGAAATCAGGGAGGTAACTGCTGTGAAGTTATCTACATAAGATCACAGTTTGTAAATGACAGTTGAAACAAGAACCCAAGTGGTCTGACTCCAGAGCCCAAGCTCTTAGCTTTTCTATTTACCCCCTCAATGACCAAGTCACAAAATAAAGAAATAAAAGGAGGGAGGCCCAGGCATCCAAATACATGCATCCAAATACATATGTATTTCTATTTTCCTATATATTTTCTATTTCTAGAAATCATCTCTAGATTTGGGGAGCACAGATATAGAACATTTTCAGCAACACAGAAAGTTCTACTGCATAGTACTGTGAGAGCGAAGCAGACAGGGAGGGAGGGAGGGAGGGAGGAGAGACAGGAACCTTAGATGAAGAAACTGATACCAGTGGGGGAGGGATCTCTTCTAGGTTCAATATAATGGAATTCTAAGTGCTTTTATTTGATTTTTAACATTTGTAGATTTTTTTTTTATTCATCAAGACTGAGCTGTGAGCTCTACCATCAGATCATATTTGGATACAAAATACTGAAAACCAGGACTGAAAATTTAAGACAGCTTCATTTTTTTCTTCTAACAAAAAGTCCAACAAAAATTTAGTAGCAGGAGGTATGGGTTTAAACTAATGTGTTAGTCAATTTCCTTTCCTTACTGTCATAGCAATAGACTCACAGAACAAGGTGGTCACCTGAATAAGTGTTGCCACTTCACAAATGCATACTATAGGCTAGCAAAAAACAAAAAAACAAAACAAAACAAAAAACTAGCAAAAGCTATGGGGGGAGTGTCTACTTATTTCTAGAAAAACAGTTCATTATACATGCCATCTTGATAGTGAACTCATGTTTTATGTTAATTCATTCATTATTATTCATTCATTCATACAAACATTTGAGCGTCTACTATATACCAGGTAGTGTATATTATGTGTTTGATTCTGAGTACAGTAGTGAAGAAGATGCTGCTTCTCCTTGCTCATGATGATTCTAGTAAGGAGATAAAGCAGTTACTAAAGAGATAATTCCAGAAGTAGTTAATTAAATTAAAGTGGTATTTAAGGCTATACAGATGATATTCTGAGATCCGTAAGAGTATAAACCACAGTGACTGGATCTGGTTTGGCGCATTAGAGACGGCTACTGGGGAAAAGTTTTCTTGTCCCATTCAAGGACCCAAGAAAAGACTGTAGTAGGAACTAAGAATGACAGTATTTGTGAGAGATGAGGCTAGAAAGTAGACAGGGGCCATAGCTCATGCAATGCCCTGTCAACTATGTTCATAAATTTGGACTTTATTTTAAGTATAATAGGAAACCATTGAGAAGTTTTTAAATAACAGGAGTGGCATGATGAACATGCATCTCAAACACATTCCCTGTAGCTGCAGAAATGGGTGGGAGGCACACATTCAAAGGCAAGTGAACTAGTTAGGAAAATTTTGTCATAGTTCAGGTGAAAGATGATTGTGGCCTGGGTGCTGGTGTTTGAATGCGGACAGACTAGACAGATTTAAGGCATGCACAGGAACTCAAATAAATAGTAAGTGACTGATGGGATATGGGATTTCGTGGAGAGGGAAATGGCAAAGGGAATCTTCATTTCTGACTTGAACCAGTGAGTTGGTGAAGGGGCCATGTCTTAGAGTGAATCTGAGGGACAGGGACTATGAATCCAGCTATGAATCTGAGAGTTTTATAAACCAAAGGAATCATGTTATTGCTTTTATTATCATCAAAGCAGTCATTTTCATGACCTTTATGTGCTTATATGTTTATACTCTTGTAATTAAGTGACAGCTTGATGTCTAACAACAATTTATCACTTTTATTAAAGAGAAGGTGTTATGGTCTCAAGTTTTTATCTATTTTAAAAGGGGAATAAAGAAAGAAGTGGAACAAAAAATGACCTTATTCTTTCTTTTTCTTCTGCCAGGGAGACAGATAAGATAAGCAATGTGGAAATATAATTGATAAAGTAATTGCAGAGATAGGCTGCTGGAGGTGAAAAATGGAACTCTTACATGAAGGTTATCTTTTCTTCCTGACTAAGAAAATCTTGTCTTACTGAAAATTCTGTTTTATATATTCAGATCCAAATTATAGCATTGAGTAGCACTAGCTTAATAGAAAATGATTTAACTTCTGCTCATTCTCTGTTACTGTTAATGATTTTTACTTTTTCATGATCAGCAGTTTTGAATTTTGTTTGCTTTAGTTATGTTTTTGTTTTTTTTATTTTTTTTTACCTTGTGGATTCTGTATATTTTTAAAAAATTGTTTCCTTCTTCCTTTTTACTGCTAGGAAGGTTAAAGTCAAATACTACTTCCTCCATGTCACTTGATTTGTATTTTATGTTCAAACTTCACATTAGGCTCTTCTTAATTTGCTTATTTGGCCTTTTATCTGTGTCATGTTAAATTTATTGTTTCTTTCTAATTTGATTGCCTGAAATTTGGTTGCTGAGAGCTTAGAGCTCTGGGAATCAAAGATGAGTATGAATTATAGTTCTTCAACCTTACTAGAGGTGTTACATCAGTTCAATCTCTTAGCTTCTCTGAAATTTAGTTATATGTCTATAAAACAGAGATCACTGTAATACAGACTTGTTAGCACTTTAGTGAGTACTGAATGAGACACTGCATGTAATGGCTCAGCCAGGGCTTAGTACATAGAAAAAGTCCCCCCAAAGTAGGTATTAATACAATAGAATCCTCCTCATTATTGTATGATCATCAGCCATTATCAGTATTATATATTATTATTATAATTCAGGTTCTCTTGTTATACTTCATCAGCTTTCTCTTCATCATCTTTTTTCCAATTTTTAGCTTAAATATACTTTGAAACAATGCAGGTTACAGAATAAGGAAGTAGGTAAGGCAAGTATGTACACTTTATTTAGGTCCAGAAAGCAAGACTGACAAATTAGGGATGCTGGTGTATATCTGATGTGGGGCACATACTAGGTAAGACTCCATGATAGATGAGAATATCTCAGGCGAGTTATAGAAAAAAAGTGATATAACATAAATGATTTATGCAGCTGGGCTATGGGCAAACAATACGCTAACAGTATTACTTAGCCAAGAGAAAAGGTCTATTGCTATCTTATGAACAGGGGTTTAAAATGGATATTGTCAATCAAATGATGAGTAGCCCTAGTTACTGCACAAAACAGAACTTGGGCTTCAGTGCTCCTGAAGGCATATAGATTAGAGATAAGGTGCCACGACTATGATCCTTTTATGCATGCCTCCATTTACATTAGCCAATTAAAATGAACAATAAAAAAAACCATCAGGGTTGTGAATTCACAACCAAAATGTGTTATTTCAAGAAATACTTAGAACTGATTTAAATGGTGTGTATTTAAACCACTTCAGTTTTCATGAGACTGAAAGTTGGCATATTTCTCAGTCCAGATGTAATTTATTTAAATTATTTTAGTTGTTCTTCAAACTAGAAATATGCACAGGCATAAACTCATGCACATTTCATTTTTTTCCTGCAGATTTGTGAATTAAAATTAGCCAAATTATTAGTGGATTGTTCCTAAACTAAAGATGCCAAGGAATGAAATGTATGGCAATTAGGGAACGAGGGGTTTCTGGTGGTACTTTGGGCCTTAATGCAGAATTCAGGCCCTTCAATGGGTTTCTCAAGTTACAATACTACAAAGTATATGAGAGCATTTTTTAAAGATTTTCCTAATTATTTAAAAAGACATGGGGAGGAGTCATACTCCACAGGATATGTTTTTCCACCAAGAAATCCCCACTAGAAACTCCTGTCCTTAGTGCTTATTTTTCTGAGCCTCTAATGTGTTTCTCTCTGTCTCTGACTCTCTGCTTCCCACCATTTTTTTCTTCCCTCCAAGTTTTCACCGTATTGCATACTCTATTCCCCATTCCTTATTTTTCTGTCTTTTATTATGCAGGGTAACTTGCTGAATGTACTTGGTTATTTAAGTATGATGATTGTCTCAGCTTTCACCCTTATTATTTTCACTGGGCATTTCTTATGAATAAATGTGGGTTCCAGTTATTAGGACTTTGCGGGGGTGGGGATTTGTGTACACAAATGTGCATTTACACAGATACTGTATTTAAAATGTATACCTTTAGGGGTTTGGCCTGGTTGGAACACCCACCTCCATAGGGTATCTCAAATTCATGAAAATGGGTGGGCTAAAATAAAGGTGCTCTGGCCATTTGCCTTTTGACATATTGTGTTATATAACAAAATGGCTGAGGTGAGCAGATTATGGCCAACATAAATGATCAGCTTATAACTCCCTGCTTATGAGGACCCTGAGGAATTCCAGCTGCAATATCAATGCTTTGGATTTCTCACTGCTCTGATCAAAAATCTCCAATGGATTTATGTTGCAGAAAGCTCTGAGAATGTAGGAACTTGGTATGATGTACATAGTGTTATATCTCCTCAGTGCTTAAAACAGTAGATTGAGCATAAAAATTTGTGTAATATGTGAATAATACAGGTTAAACTTGTACAGGTCAGAATAGACTTGGTTATGCTGTAATAACAAATAGCCTCCAAGTCTCAATTGCTTAAAAAACAAACTATTTCTCATTCATTTTGTACATCCACTTTGGGTTAGTACAGGAAATGGGGGACTCTGCTCTTTGCATTCAGTGAGCCAGGCTGAGAGTTCAGTTTGTCCCTGTTCCAAAGGCAAAAGAGATGTTGAGGATGTTGCTCCAGCCTGAAGGCAGTACCATCAGTTCTGCTGACACCGCACTAGTGGGAATTTGATGGCCCACCCAACCATAATGTGATCGAGAAATGCAATTCTACAGTTACCAGAAGGTAAAAGGGCCCAAACTACTTTGAAAGGTATGAAAGTAGTTTCACTTTCAGTTGGGAGAATGGACTAAATTGCCTTAAATATCAATATGTATTATTAGGACAAATGATAATTGGCTGCAATACAATTGGCTATAAGATATTTAATAGAAAAATATGTAACTTGATATTCTTTTATTATATACATACATACATACATACATACATAAAAACTCACATAACCTTAAAGGGCAAGTCTTTCTTCCATTTTTTTTTTAATTTTTAACAATTCCTGAGTGCCTTGAACATAATGCATAGAACATGTTTCAAGATTGTTAAATTGAGTTGAATTCTAGATAAGTAACTATGTTGAGCCTTAACTAAATCCCAAGTAATGAAGAAAATAATTAGTTAAATTTTTGAAATGTTGTCTTTATTGGCAAATATAAATTTTCTTCTCACTTCAATGTATTAGACTAGCAAAACCAAAACCAAAAACAATCATAGGTCAAAGACCAGCCTCCACACTTCTATTTTCCAAATGCCTGGCATGGATTCATTATTTGCCTCTTAAATGAGTGAATAGTTTTTTTTAGACTGTCTTAACATTAAAAATATAAGAAAATGTAGTGGTTAACTTTGAGGGTTTGTTTTTTTCCATTAATTGTTTTATCCCAGTATTTAGGAGATGGGCTCCTGCCCTGGCCAGCGTGGCAAAGTTGGTTGGGCATCCAACCTCAAACAAAAAGGTTGCTGGCTCGATTCCTGGTCAGGGAACATACCTGGGTTGCAGGTTTAGACCATACTAGGGGCATGCACAGAAGGCAGCCAATTAATGTTTTTCTCTTACATTGATGTTTCTCTCTTTCCCTTTCCCTCTCTCTAAAAAATCAGAAAAAGAGAAGAAAAGAGAGAGAGAGAAAGAGAGAGAAAGAGAGAGAGGGAGATGGGCTTCTAATACAGATCATTGGGATTTGAAACCTGCTATATTTTTACTAGGTATATTACCTTGAGCAAATTTCTTAATATCCCTGTCCCACCTCAGGTTCACCGTTCATGAAATGGAGGTAATAATATGTCTTTGGGGTTAGTAGATAAGATTAATAATTGGGTTAGTAAAAAGGATTGAGTTACCTTATAAGAAACATACTATAGAGTAGTGCCAGCACATGGAGGAGGCTTAATAAACATTAGCCGCTGCTGCTGCTGTTATTATTATTTTGATATTACACAGTCTCTGTCAACTTTCTGTATATATTCATAAACACAACAATGATGGACCAAAGAAATGAAACATGCAATACCAACTACAACTCTGGCATTTCTGGCTTATTTTCAACTGTAAGAATAGCATTTACTAGTATCTTGAAATATGCTTATTGGTAAGTTTTACTAAACAGCCGTTAGGTTACAAAGGGCTATTATGTGTGCACTGTGCAACGTGAATGACCAGTGGAAAAGACTGATGAGTCTGAAGGGTCCGTCACTCGCTCATTCTGTGTAACAAGAGGAAGAAAATGGCTCCCCAAGATGCACTGCGGCATCAGACCTTCTTTATAATGCCTGTGAAAAGCAAGTGAGTATTCTGAAGCATTTCAAACATTTTTTGAGGAAGGAAAATTATAAGAACTGACTTGATTTTGAAAACAATATCAAGGACTAGACAGTATAATCTATAACCATGGAGATCACATCCATCTTGTTCTCTGCCTTGTCCCCATGCATCTAATGCATAGTAGGTGCTTTGTAAGTGATTCATGAAAAAACTGAATGAGTATTTCTGATAATCATTGCTAGTGCAATATATACATGACAACTAGGTCACCTTATATGCATTGTTGATGTTTAGATAAAATTCAAACACACTACATTGCCAAAGAAGTTTCTAACCATAGTACTAGAAACAAAATATTGAAGTTCTGAGTGTTTCCTCTCCCTATCCCAGCATGTTATTTGAAGAAGAGAAAAATTTTAAAAAATCCTTTCAGCATATTTCTTTCTCAAAACCCACTTTCAATGTTAAAAATGACATTTCTATTTATTAAAAATGTTTTAAAAAACTTCAGATTTTTATTGGGCTTATGCACATAAACATGTATATTGTATTCCAGATATACCATATTCCCAGATTTAGCTGCCAAAACAATTGAGACACTTAAATTTATATAAACCTAACAATAATTTTTGGTTAACTTACTGGTTGTAAGAACATTAAGAGGTTAGAAATGGCTCATATTTCACTTTCCCATTTACTGTTAGAATTCTAATGCCCATTAACACTATCAATATTTTGCAGGATTTTTTTCCTTTTGTTTCTCCTTCACTTTTTACTCTTTTGGCATATGAGTATTATCAGGCTGCTTGAGGTCTGGAAGAGTTAGTGGGCAGGTACTACAATTCACTGTAGCTGTATTAAGGGTAATGTCACTTTAAGACATGTGATACTTTACGGAGAAGGAAGGGATGTATTGAAACAGACTACTGCTACTTACAGCACCGTATAGCAGCCCAGCTCCTACATTTTGCTGCCTTACTCTGCCCCGAATGCACTGGAGAGGGGATGGTTCATCATTAACTATAAAGTGATTCTCATCAGGAAACTGCACATTATCTCACCATCACTTCAAAGGTCTCGTCAGGCAGAGGCGATGCCAGGGGATGATTTAAAGGTGAAAATGACAAGGTTTCCACCCCTCAGACCTTGGCTCCTTTTTTGACAATACAGTCTGAATGAACCCAACATCTCTTTTATTGTGGAAATAGCATCGGAAGAGGAAAACATATTTTTTAATCCTGATAAAGAAGACTATTGGGAAGCTCTCTTTTAAAAAATCTTGAATTGTGGCACAGATGGATTTTAGAAAGTGTTAGAGCTATCCAATGAACACTAATAGAGTACTCTGCTCTTGGCTGGATTTTTCAGGTAAGAAGCCTTTTTTAAGGATTTAAGATACAGAAAGCAGATCGGTAACCTATTCAGTCATCTCTAGAGAACTATGTAAGGCTGTATGCATTATTTGGGGGAAAACACTTACTGACATAGAGACAACCTCTTGGTAAGAGAGAGCAATGGGAGTAATATGCAGGAACCTTGGAAGTAATGCTGAGAATTAAAGAAAGTTAAATGAAAAAAAAAGTGAAATCTTGCAAAGGCCAAGTCACAGTAATCTTTCTGAGTGCTAAGATCACATGAGTGATAAAATAAGCAAAAGAAAGCAGGTACTGAAAAACTGTTAAGTTTTGATTGTGGTAGGTTTTTTTTTTTCAAGTTTAGATTAATTCCTAGTGCATTTTAATTGAAATTCAAAGCAATCAATGCATGCCACAGTCACCTCTCTTTTGTCTTTCTATAATTTTCTGGGTATTTTGAAAGGCCCCAAAATGCATTCATTCAGGATTCACAGGAGGGCAGTTGTTATTTACCTACTGAACAGAATGCATCTACGATACACTGATAGTTCTGAAGACAATGAAGCTAAATCTGTTGCATACAAAAGTAAACAGTATGCAGTGAAACTAATTATAAAGTGAATGGTCCATCTGAATCACAGACTGGGGCATGAAAAGTACCATGCTGTTGAAAATAATGCTTCCTACTTTGCACTTAATTATGGTTGTCACCATTTGTCTATTATAATCTTAAAATCCTTCTTAAAGACAACTTCTCTCTCCTAAAACCCATAAATTATCTTGCATTATGCCTGTATGCACACACGCACATATATGTATATTTTTGCTTTCTGAACATTACAGATTTTGAAAGAGTACCATTTCTATGAATAAAGAAGCCACAATGGGAGGTCACTAGCAGATTTTAAATGTATAGCTGAAATAATTCAAGTGCATTTGACAGTGCAAAAAAAAGAGAAGAGACAACCTTGGTTCCAAAGCTCTCCCTGTCTAAGAGAAAAGCATATAGTTAACTGGATTCTTGTATAGAAAATGCTTCCATATCATTGGCTGAGTAAGGGTGATGTTTCAAGTTGATTAATTTGGTAATATGAAATGCAGCATAAGGTGCTGTTTGAGAAATTGGACAATATATAGTGCAGCTGAGCCTTTTTAGCTCTAAGATCCTTACAGTTTCAGATAAGACTGTCAAAGTTTCAGCACCTGTGAAAGGTATACGTGTGTTCATCCATAAATATATATACCACCTGTACATGCATATTCATCAGCACTGTACAACAAATGCCACAATGGCATCTTAGGAGGCAAAGCAATATTGTAAATTATGGCTTGCTCTATGACAGAACCATAATTTTGCATCTGAAACTCATTCTGGCTAAAGACAATTCCTTCTGATTTTAAGTCCAGCCAGAAAGACTGATTCTATCAGGAGATTACAGCATGCCTCTGAGAAATGATTACTTAGTTTAGAAGATAGCATAGTGATTAAAAATTCATGACTGTAGAATTAAAAAAAAAAAAATCCACTCTTTCCTTTCAGGCTTATGTCAGACTTGCAATGAAGTCAGAATGAACAGAGTATGTAGCTTTTCAATGCCTGGAATAACTATAACTTAAAGATCATTGCTTAGAACAGGATGTTTAGTTAGGATGCTATGTGTTAAACTGCCTAAA